>NC_079162.1:75961103-76304500 GCF_947563725.1 Argiope bruennichi | reverse complement strand
TCGTCAATTTCTCGAAGAAACTGAAATTTGGAGTTACTTTGATTAGACTGACAATAATTCATATATGTTTCCTTTGCATTAAGTTTTATATTAACTTTGGTTTTACACAGACACGAAAACTACATATTTGGCTTAGTTTATTTATATTAACGTCCTGTTTTGAAGCTATACAACAGCTGATTTGGGATGCATCGCAACATATTGAATTATAATTAGATGCCAAGGATGATACCTGATTCGAGATCCTCCATTTCAGTTTTCCATTTCACACCAGATGGAACTTCCTTTTTCGGTTATTTGGATTCATGACAAATTATTTCTAATATGTTTTGGAAGGGGGGGAGGGCTTGGTGTGTGTTCGTTGTTAATTAAGATTTCATCATAAAGAAACATTCCTTTTTGATCTCGAATGTGTAAGGCATGTATAGTTTCCCTATAGACAGCTGAACAGATCGGAATGTAATCTCTTATTTTAGCTTTAATATATACTGTACGGCAGGGTTGGAAAAAGGCCGCGGTAGCGTGGTGGCAAGGTCTCAACTTCGAGACCCGAGGGTTCCTGGTTCGAGTTACTATTCCACCGAAGAACCTCCGTGTAAGCGGGTCTGCTGCAGGTTAAATCAGTCGAAGCCAAATGCCCTGCCTTTGGAAAGGGGATGCCAGCTAAGGTGTCTTCCTCGTCATCTGACTGCGGTTCAAAATTATGAGATCCATCCCAAAATAACCTTAGAGCTGCTTTAAAACTGGACGTCAAAATAACTAAACTAACTTCGGCAGAGTTGGGTGACTTGAGAGGCGTTCCTAAGTGAGGGCGTATGATCTCTTCCCCATCAACCGTTAGGTATTCAAAGCCTATAGTTTTGTAGATCGATGTAGGCAGTGAATGAACGTTGCATCTTTTAAACGTATCGAATTTAACTTGTTCTGGTTCATCTTTGGGGTGGAGAATCGGGTCCTTAACCCACAAACTTCCATTCACAAAACCAAGAATCTACCACAAGCCAAATTTATATGCCATACTATAAAAGGAAACCATTTTCTTTGAAAATCACTCTCTTAACCTTCTCGATACATCACATCAATATTAATAATAGTGGCACGGATTTTACTTTCACTTTAACTCTTGTACATGATAAATCTTTTGTGCAATAACACCAAATCATGCATGATGAATCTTTGATAGAATAACACTTTCCCAATCCAAATCCAAGATTCTGTAAATAGATAGTTAAAATCTTTCTGAGATTGAAATTGCCTTTGATCCGAGAGATTCTTTATAATTTATTCGTGTTCCATGTTTTATTCGTAATGTACAACAGAATCTATGAACGTTAAGAGAATATATTTCGCAAAAGTGGCTAATGCACGTAATTACAGAATAAACAAATAGCATCATATTTAATAAATTATTTACCAAAGAGTTTCATTCGAACAAAAGCTTCAGAAAAGTTGAAATAAGAATCGTTTTGGTATTAAATAATGATTATTTCATAAAATTATCTTGAATAACTCTTGGATAATGAATAATAATAAATGTTATATAAACATGACTAAGCAATAACCTAAGATCAATTATCAGTCAGAAAATTCATATTCAGATTTATTTTGAATTCAAATATTAAATGTTGATTAAAGATGATTATTGAAAATGTATGCTTAACTCGACATAAGATGATTAAGTATTTAATACCTCCACATAAATTGTCAACAACAAAATAAATGACAAACATATTCGATAAAATATTTATCCGGGAAAAATGACTTCATTTTTTAAGTTAATCTATTTCTCGAAAAATGAAGTATGTGCAACCTTAGGGCAGTTAAATATAGATTATTAGATTTAAATAAATTAATTTACATCTACATTTTAGAATCCTGTACTTGTCATATGTGTCGTTAGAGCATTTCAATTAACCATTTAATTTAATGTTCCGAGAAGAAATTTAACATATTAGGATCAATAGCCCAGTACTTGTCTTTGGAGTATTTCAATTAACTCTTTAATTTTAATACACCGAGAAGAAATGTAAAGTTTTCTTTTGAGCTTTGCAAATAATAAATTAATTAATCCTATCTAAGCTTTTTCCAGTTCTTTTGTAATTATCGAACTTATTACTTATGCATGTTGTTGACATCCAATAATTTACTATTACTGAGATTAATTTTATTTCAGCATGAAAGGTAGGAAAAAGCTACATCGAAATATTTAGAATGGAAATTGGAGAACATATCTATGAATATTTAAAAAAAAAATCAAAAATGCAAAAGTGCTGTACTTTTTTTTTTCCTTTTCATATTTACCTAGTATTATCTTTTAATAAAACTGGCTCATTTAAAATTATCTGCTGGAAATTCAAATAAAGTTCCGTCAAGACTGGTTTTTTTTTTTCTGTCTTACAAATTAGGGGAGCTTAATCATGAGTTTCAAAAAACAAGAAGAAAAATACTTTCCTCATTATTTCGAGTCACTAATTAAAAAAAATCACAGAAATAAGTAGTACTTTTTTTTTTACATTCGACAATACTTTATTTTTGTTAATAACTTATTCTAGTGCATTGTCTGAAAGGTATATAATAACTCTAGAAACAAAAAAAATATATATATCCTTCATTTTTTTTTTTGCTTAAATGTGCACTTTTTAACACTTATTTTTTAAATATATAGGTTATTTTTTTCTTTCATTCGAAAAATAAAATCACTTTTCACTTTTTAGAAAAAAAAGTATTAAAAGAGATGGCATTGTAATCGTCGAGAAATTCGACCTCGAGATTTTAAGGAATCTTTACAATTCAAATTTGTTTCTTTTTGTAAAATATATTTTTGATATTGGTTTTCCGTCTATCTGCCAACCGATTTGTGAATGCAAAAATTCAAAAAACGCAAAAAGCTACAGGCATGAAATTTAATATATTGCCTATTCCCTACAGCTGCTGATTTCGGTCAGATTTCGGATAAAATGTATTTATAGAAATTACGTCTGTTCGTCCGTCCATAGGTACGTGAACACGATAATTTACAATATGCAAGTAGCCAGAGGGATGAAATTAAGCATAGTCGTTATAATGGATACCTCGCAATCGTACCAGCCTATGTGTTGTGTACAATGCCTTACTCACCACTGTTCAATTGTAGTAAACGTGTTTCCTACATGAAGTGAGTCTTTTTCTTATCGTGATAGAACCACAATTGGAAGTTCGAAAATACTTTAATTTTGCTAATAACTTATTGTAGTGCATTATCTGAAAGGTATGGAATAAGTCTTAAAATAAAAATAAAAAAAAATCTTCCAGATCTTTTCGGGGGCTTAAATCTGCACTTTTTAACACTTATTTTTGAAATATGCCGACTCTTTTTTTTTTTTTTTCTTTCCTCCGAAAAATAAATTTCCTTTTCACTTTCTAGAATAAAAAGTTTTCAGAGATGGCATTGCAATCGTCGAGAAATTCGACCTCGAGATTTTAGGGAATCTTTACAATCCAGATTTCTTTCCTTCAGTAAAATATATTTTTGGTATTGTATATATTTGGTTTTCCGTTTATCTGCTGCCGATTTGTGAATACGAAAATTCAAAAACGCAAAAAGCTATAGGCATGAAATTTAATATATGGTCTATTCCCTATAGTTGCAGGTTTCGGTCAAATTTCGGATTAAATGTATTCATAGAAATTCTTTCTGTTCGTCCGTCCATGGATAAGTGAAAACAATAACTTAACAATATGCAAGTAGCCAGATGAATAAAATTAAAGTATCCGACTAAGGTAGTAAAGTTGTTTTTCCATAAAAATTATAATTGTTTTTTTATAATCTGAAAATAAAGTCCAAACTTCATAGATTCTAAAACAGACTTTGTTTTTAATATATGTAAGATACAGTAGTAGATACAGTAGAGATTACTATAGATACAGTAGTTTCATTAATACACAGCAAGTAAAAATGAAATCGGAAACAGTGGTATTTTAAACCATATTTATATATTTATATATTATAAACCATCATATTTATATTTTTATCTCCAAAATAATATTTGATATGTTTATATTAACTCTCTAACTATTCAGCCATAATTTGCTTATTTTTTAGCATTTATGATACAAAAAAAGCGTGAAAACTATGTTTCCAGCGCATTTGGATGAACTAATTTAAATATATAAACGCATTTTCTGAAGAAAGAATATTTCACTATAATTAATTCACGGAAAACATGATATCTCAAAATCAATTCAATGAAATTTCATAAAATTAGGTATGCATGTATCCATTTGAGGGTTTGATAGGCCGCGTATTTTAGAATAGCTTCATTTAGATATGTTCTACAGACACTTTAAGTTGAAAACATAGACAAATTTTGACAAAAAATTATTAATGGCAACTTCATAAAATTTTTATTTATTGAAATAATTTTTATCTTGAGGTCTGTTACATTGTATGTAGTTTGAGTTATATATAAATGAAATAAAAGTTAAAAATTTCCATTATTTTTAACTCACTCTGTTTTTCCCGATTCCACCGAAGAACCGTCGTGCAAGCAAGTCTGGTGCTCGCTAAATTCGTCGGGGTCAAACGTCCTCCCGCTGGTGTGGTGTTGAAGCTAGGATAGGGATAGCTTGGGTTCCCTCCCCGTCATCGGACCTCGGTTCAAAATTAAGAGATCCATCCCAAAATAGCCCTAGTGTTGCTTTAAAACGGGACGTTAATGTAATTAAACTTATCTATTGAAGGAGATGATAAACAGTTGCAAAAAGTTACATTTTTATAAAATTGCCATAGAGAAAAAATGTCGATGAGTAAAATGTTTTTTTTTACACTCGTCAAAAATGTATGGCTGACAGGAAATTTTTACAACTGGAATTATGTACGGTAATATCTCTAATGGTTTAGAAATGAGCGATAGAAATAAGTATATACTTCAGTTTGTGAACTGGAGCAAACATTTATTGAGATTTTGCTGCACATAATTATAATTGTGTATATACAGTGTGCTTAAAGAAATTGGAAAAGTGTTTATTTCCTTAACTATTGCAATTAGACATAAACTTTCAGTTACAAAGTTTCATTAAATAAGGTACACAAATGTATACGATAAATTCTGACGAATATTAAATCATATTAAAATTAAACCTTTGGTCATAATTATAGCTTTCTTTGCATTTTTTACAATTACTGATTTTTTGGTAAATATTTTATTACGGGAAATACAAAACTGTGTAAAAATATTTCCATTCATTTCTTAGAAATAGCATGAATTAAGGTCTTTGTATAACAAATTTAAATACTAATCTATAAATTGGGATACTGCACGTTCAGTGTAAAGGGACTAGAAAATCATTGAATTCTATCTCTAAATTTTAGAAATATCGACAGATATGAAGCGGGTTTTTTAAAATCATGCCGCATTTAAAAAGAAGTGTTTGAAAAATTGCACAGAAGAAGTTACTAGAAAGAACAAAATGTCAGATATTTAAAATACGGCAATATACCAATCGATTAAAATAGCTTTCAATTTTACCATTACTGATCAATCTGAGAATTAACCATATAAACATGGGTTATATTTGAGAAAACAAGGCTGATACTTGATCTGGCATTCTCCTCCAGAACTTTCATTCCCTACAATAATGGAGGGAGAGGCATTTGACTTACAAAGAATTTAATCCTTACTATATCCACTTACACAGCTGATCTTTGGTGGAATCAGGCGTCGAACCCAAATCCTCCAAAAGCGAGTCATCAGACAATTTGAAAGACACCAATAAACGAACATATGTAGGTTAGTAATCATAAAAACAAATAATTTGTGCCATTCGATATTTGCAGACAAAATCTTTTGTTTGTCTTTTGTTTTGTTATCAAAATCCATGATTATTTAATTTTTATTCGGTAAAAACAGCACCACAGTAATCAATAAGATTTAATCCTCATCAACCTTGAAAAGAAATTACTGTTATATGAAAACCTAATATTAAAATCTGCTCATAAAATTTGCGACTTGTTCAGAAAGGATTGAATTAAGAATTTAATGATTAATAAATTCATGATTTTGCTTTGCATCTCGGAAGTGAGAAATTCCAAAAGGCACAATTTCAATCAAAATCCTTTCCACTATACGTGTGATTGGTAGAGTTCTGTTGCGTGATCTAAAAGATAGGAAAGTCACGAAATGTGACATCGCGAAAAATGACTCGTTTAAATGTTGTATAGATAATTAGCAGGGGAAATCCTCAATATGGTGCCACTAGTACTTACTATTATTAACTTGTGCAGTCTGCTTACCATTCTTCCGTTTCTTTCATTTGTCGTGGCCTGAAAGAAGAGTCTGGTAAAATCAATAAATTCACATAAAAGTTCAACTGCAGGCCGCCAATAACGTTTAGCAAACGATTAGCTACGAAGAATAATAACTCAAGTTAGTTACAAGCAATAAAACTCGCGAAAGATGGAATTATCGATTAATTACATATATCGTGTTTACACGCATTTTCGGGTTATAAAAATAGTTCCATAAAATTACAATGATTAAAAGCAGTTTATTATATAAAATATCGATTCTAATACATGTTTATGTAACTTGACTTCTTTCATAATTGCAATGATGGAATTTTATATCGATATCACTTTCACTTCTTTATCTGTTAATGCTTTTATACACTTGTGTTTCTTCGATGAAAATTTTCTTTTTTAATATTTTTACAGCTTAATTATTAATAAATCGATGAAATTAATTGAATTTAACTCATTCCTAAAACTGTTTGGAGGCCGCGGTGGCCTGGTGGTAAGGTCTCGGCTTCTGAGTCGTAGGGTTTCAGGTTCGAGACCCGATTCCACCGAAGAACCGTCGTGTAAGAGGGTATGTTGCACGTTAAATCCATTATGCCAAACGTCCTCCCGCTGGTGTGGTGTGGTGCGGAGAGAGGGGTGCCAACTCAGGTGTCGTACTAGTCATCTGACCGCGGTTAAAAATTAAGTCCGTCCCAAAATAGCCCTAGTGTTGCTTTACAATGGGACGTTAATATAACTAAACTAAAACCTAAAACTGTTTATATTTTTAATTATGTTTAATACTATTCAAATGTATCACTTACTCTTGAATACATTACGATCATATTTAGTATTTCTTATACACTGAAGACTGAGGCATATTGAGCTTCTTTTCCTTTAGTATGATCTGACTATGATTTAATGGTATTGATGGTAGTTTTGACTATGATTTGATGGATTTTCGTGTCGCATTATTTCAAAATCTTAAAGTTGGCCAATTTAATACTTAATACCGTGTTATTGAAAAAAAATGTTGCAAATTTATGTGAACTTTTTATATGAAGTCATTCTATTTCACTGATTCTCATGGTACAACTTCAGGAGATTTTTACATTTGCTCGTATCATGGTCACTAGAACCTAAAATCGCCGCATGATGACTAGAGAATTTTATTTTTTAGAACATGGTATAGTTCCATATAAAATGCATGAAAAACCTCTTTTCGTTTTCTTCTTCTAAAAAAAATATCAAAATTTTCTACCTTATAGGAATTTCATTAGCGAGGAATTTATTGTAGAGAGGTTGAAAGTATCTGCCGAGTTCGTAGAAGAATCACTCAGTTCAAAATAATTATAAATTATGGGAAATTGAGTAAAATTTCTATTTCTCAACAGCTCCTTTACTATCGAATATTGAAATATAACTAAAAAAATCACCTCATCATAACAAACAACTTTTGTATTTAATGTTTTTTGATAACTCCTATCCCTTGAAATTGATTTTCAATCCCTAACTTTTAAGGGATTGCAATACCTTTGACTACTTTTCAATTTAACCTTATCAAGTGTTGCTGTAAAGCACTCATTGGTTGCATTCTCTCTTATCTTTTTCCTTATCATTCCAATCTTTTGAAGCTAGAATGGAACTTCTTGGGGGGGGGGGAGATACATTTTTTTGTCATATCTCCTAGCAAAAAGAATCTACATTCCCCTTTCTACTTATTTAGAAGAATTTTTTCTTTAGTTTAGATATATTAACCTTTCACTTGGAAACAGCCCTCAGTCTGTTTTGATGGAATTCCAGTATGCATCAGAATTTGATAGATAATATATGGTATTAAATGTTTTCTATAAACTTTCGTGAGCAGCTATCATGGTATTAAATGTTTTCTATAAACTTTCGTGAGCAGCTATCATGGTATTAAATGTTTTCTATAAACTTTCGTGAGAAGCTATCATGGTATTAAATGTTTTCTATAAACTTTCGTGAGCAGCTATCATGGTATTAAATGTTTTCTATAAACTTTCGTGAGAAGCTATCAGTGATTTCGGTAATTGTACTTGAAAATTGTTACTTGAACGAACATTCTCTCAGATTCAGAATTCTTGATTTCATCCGTAGATTCAACTTCTGTGTCTTATTGTAATCTATCAAAGCTTTCTGCACCCTCTTGTGCTATTTACAACACAATGTAAAGGTTGGATTGTTTGAAATTGTATCATTTTTCTCACCTGAAGGAAAGAATAGTAGAACCAAACCGTAAAAAGAAGGTATGTAAAACAACGAAAAAGCGAGCCAAACGGGTATTTTTAGTACTCCAAAACTGCTTATTTAGTAAATTCGAAAAAAAAGAAGTAAAGCTTTCAGTTTTCTTTTCCTTTATCCACAAATTTTCAATTGACATGCAATGCAATTTGTCGACTACCTCAATAGAAATAGAATATTATTTATTCATTTTAAATTCTAAAATTTTGCTAGTATTCAAATTTTTATATAGCTTTAGTTACTTTTACCGTGAAATCAAACTTAGTTTCTGGCCTTTTATATCTAAATTAAGTAATAAGAATAGGCAAATGTAAAAATCTCGCCTCGTAAATTTAAATGTGAAATAGATAAATTAAGAAAAAAATGCACAGATAGATTTATCTTTGTAGATCAGCATATGATTATTTAGATAGAAATGTTTATCCTTAAAGTATGATGATTTCAAAAACAATTAAATTATATTTTCTTAATAAATAACAAAAAATAATTAAATAATTTTTCTTAATAAATAACAAAAAATAATTAAATAATTTTTCTTAATAAATAACAAAAAATAATTAAATAATTTTTCTTAATAAATAAATAAAAAATATTAAATTGTCATTTCAATATCTTGCAAAAAAATAAAAGAATAAATTAAATAAATTTTATGTTAATTTATTTAACATTAGCTAAAATCGAAAAATATTAAAATTGTACAGAAAAAATGTATTTTTAAAGCAATAACCAATATAACTTTTTTAAAAAGTGTATAAAGTATTTTAGTCCATTTTTCGCTCAGCCTTAGAATTACATTAAACCTTTAAATTCTATTGATAAATGTGAATAAGTTTTGAATCACTCACTTAAAAAGGAATAAAAAAATGTTTCGTCAACTTTCATTTGTTCTATTTTCCCAAAATAAAATTTCTTAAATTTAAAATCCTAAAAATGAATAAAAATTTCTCGAGAAGCGGGTGCACTTTATTATGCAATTTTCGAAAAATCTAATGCGAGGTTTGTAACTAACAATGCTTTCTAATTAAAACTTGCTTTCTCATGTTATTATAATTTAAACGTAAAACCGCACCTTAGTCATCTAATATAATTGGATGGACGTATTATTAAACCCCGAAGTAGAAAAAGAAATTAGCTTTGGTTTTATCTAATGGCATTGCTTATAAATAGCGATAATCTAAAATAATAAATAAGTAGTGACCTGTTTATCATAATGAAAAATAAATAGCAAGTTAGTATGTAATAAACGCTCGTATGATATGGAGTTTACGCCATTACTGCATTGTGAACAATCCGAAATTCTATTCAGCAAAGAAGAATTAGAGAAAAATAATAAGTATTAATAATAAGTATTCTTCAAAAATGTAATAAACATAGTTCATATTAAGAACGTATGTATAATTTAAACAAATCTGAATATTGCTATAATTAAAAAGAAAAAAGGAATTAATGATAGTTGAAAGATTTTTATTACTTCTTATTAAATACATACAAGATGGATTATTTTTTTTAATGAAAATTGATTATTTTGCTACCCTTTAAAATGTTTGCTACGATGAGAGCAGAGTTTTCCATATTTCTTATAAAATGGTAATTGCACAATCAGACAATTTCTATGCCTTTATAAACAATTTAATTTTGGCAAATATACGGCGTTTCAACCTTCTCGCTATCGTTTGCTACTTTCAACAAGATTGCTATTATATTACCATCCAATTCTTAATTCTCCATTTCTCTTCAAATTCTTCGCCGTCATTTTATCTGCATCTTATATATTTTCTTGATTGAAATCATTTAAAATTGTTGACAATTCCTTCTATCACTGTGCAGCGTATCGTATTTCAATAAAATTCTATCTTTAAACAAATTAAATGGGAACAATTAAGATAACGGGTATATGCAGAATCGCGTTCTGTCGGAGAGGTCTTACTCTGTATTTAATAAAAGTGTTCTACTAAAATAAATCCTCATGGTTCTCTTCCGTTGAGAAATTTAAATTCTTAAAGTTTTAAAGTCTTAAGTATCCCACACAATTAAGCGTGGGAGATCATTATATTGTTGCATATAAATCGGATCTATTTAATCGTAAAATCTATTTGAATCTATTTACGGTCATTGTTTATTAATTGCTTTCAAATTAAGCCACAGATTTGGGTACCAATATAAATACGCCCACATTCAAAAGGTAGTATTTAATGGCAACAATTCATTCAAAATTCCTTTTTAAAACCTTCAAAATATCTTTTATAAGAAGAACTCACACATCGTCTAAAACGGTAACTATAAAGCACCCGAATATTAAACTAATTGCAATTTCAGGTTAGTATCTATTAATAAGCTGCAATCCATCTTTCCCATTTCAAAGTTAACAGTTTCCTATTATAATCCTTAACAAATCCATGCATATTATACTAACAGCCAATTTGAATATTATCAGCTCAAACTGTTCCCAATAGTCACCTTGACCATGTTCCGGGTCACAATATTATCAGTCTTAGAAATATTTGCATACATGGCTGTTTAATCTAAACAGGTGAAGTCAATATTAACACCTAATATATACATATATATACACATATATGTATATATATAAATTTGACCCGCCTACTGCAATTGCTTTCAGACTACGCTTCGCTAGTCTCCCATACCTTATTAGGCAAATAAGCTGTTACAGAGGACGACTGCCAGAACGAGCAGGTAGCGGTATTATTCGAAAGCGGGAGGTTTGAGCATAAGCATTTGATTGTTGCAACGTTGTTGTGCTTATTCGGGAGTCTTGTAAATGGTTCTACGCAGATTCAGAAAAAGTTAGAATTTAAAAAAATTATTATTTCGGACTCATTTAAATAACAGCTTCAGCTGCTTATTTCTTATTAAGCTCAAATTTTGACTGATGAGCAAGCAATTTGTATTTTTCGCTGCATATTTAAAGAAAATCTATTTATTCATGTACTTATGTATTTATCAATTTATACATGACGATTAAAAAAAATTCAAATACAAAAAAAATGGCAATAAGAAAAAACTTTGGTCACAATCGTCGTTGGAAAGCTCACCATGGCGCCATCTATATATGCTCTTCTGAAATGCTTAGAGAACTACTAGATATTTGTCATGTTTATCACATTATAAAGTAATAGTCATTTGAAAGTTTAACATGAAATGATCCTTAAATCGTCTAGCAATGCTTACCTTCAATTATTTTTATGTTTACAACTGTATTTTTACTTTCTCGTAAACGAAGTATACAAGAGAAAGTACAATAATAGTCAAAACATTCGACCTTAAGTTTTTGACTAATCTCCAATTTTCAGACAACCTCCCCCCCCCCGAGTCCGAAAAACATGTTTTAGAAATTAGTCTGCCTATAAACACGATAGTCTGCCTATAAACCGCTTTGAAATAGACGGTGAAATTTAGATATGCCCTTTACATTTATAGATTTCTACCAACTTTTGAACGAAGTCCCTTTAGAGAAAGTCTGTCTTTCCGGCTATTCGAATAATTGTTAAGTTATAAAAATTATAGAGCGAATATAAGTTAATACGATAACTATGAAATGTGCAAAAATATATTAATAAAATTTGGTTTAGAGATTTCACATATAAGATTAAATATATCAAATTTGGAACGAAATTAGTCACGGGGTTGGCCGTCTGTTAGACTACACTTTTGCATACACATAAGCGAAATGATTTAAATAAATAAAATTCGGCATATTCATTTTGTGATTACAATTTTAGTTTTGTTTCCTAAAAATACCACCCAAAATCCACATTTGGTTTTCAGGTACTTGCGTATTAACCGCATCCCAGCAATTAATTGCAAACAAAAAAAACACCAAAGATTGCACGTTAATAGGCTCATTCTTAACTATTATTCGTCAATGTGTAGAAATACACAACCATTTACCAGTTTTCTTTTCTATACTATAAAGGACACAAATTTCACATGAGCATCTGAAAACGAAAATCTGAGCATTCATGGCGTCCTCAACCTTGCCGATGGTTCCCAATTTTATACGGCGGTGGAGAAGTAAGTAACACATTTATTTGAATATGTGAAAAAGTTTCAGGAAGATCACTCCTTCTGGTAAAAGTGTGAAATTTGTTGGAACATTGCAATTATAATTCCAAATAAATTTCAAACAAGGATAAAATATTGTTTTACCCCATTATCCTATCATTTTTATTCCACACTCGACTTATTTTGGGGCCATAAATGTAACGGCACCTGAGCTGGCACACCACTCTCCAATATTCCACACTTCATGAACATAAGAAGATTAGAATCTCGAAACGGAGTGGATGTTTGCATTTTGCCTTTATACACATCTCAACGTATTTAATAAAATCTAGCACCTTTTTTAAAAAATCTAATTTTCGTGCAAGCATTATCGAAAGGAACATGCATATATACACGGCAGATTTTACATGAAATTCAGTATCTAGTCCTTGAACCTCTAAGGCCAAAGCCTAGATACTGTTGTCAAGCTATCACAGCCGGAAAAAGCAATCTGTGCATTGAACTATATTCTTATTAATTATTTTAATAAAATACTTTTGAAATACTAACAATTTTAACAAGAAAGTCCCACTTTATTGCGATCAAAACGGGCCGAGTTATAAAGATATGAGTATCACTTTTTTACATCATCTCCGTGGACACCTACTGAAAGATCCACTTATGAACACATGGCTAATTTTTTAGTGATGTCGCAAATTGGCTTAAAATAAAGAAATTCAAGGTTTCGTATATTGGTTACTGTGGGTCATAGAACAGCGAAACTTTTATCAAGATTATATTGATCAAGAACAGTAATCCAGAATACAGAAGTCTACAAAGTGTCAAAACTCCAGCACATTAAGTAGTGAATATAAAACCAGTTTCATAATTCCAATTTTACTCACTTGAAACAAATCAAGTTAAATAAAATACCAAGATTATATTGATATGTATTACTAACAAGACCATAACGGCTATAAGAAATTGTAATGCATCTTTGAGGCATAATCCAAAATAGATTAGATGTTTTAAATTACAATGCAAATGTTTTTTGCTGAAAGCCTTCGATTAATTCTCATTCCTGAAGTATTTGCCGATCATTGGAAATGGATGAATATTCATGGTCCCTTCTTAATGCATACTTCTAGCTTGAGACTATGTTTATTCTTCAACAAAAGAAAGTTACACTATCATAATCAAACTTGGCTCACGTGACTGAGTAGCTCAGTCACGTGAACGAGCCACTCTCCGCTGAGCCGACCTGGACTACTCACGTCAGCTCAACAACCAAGTTTCCCCAAGTATAGTGCAGATAAATTTTTACTTTCCTGCTCACTTCCTCAAACTTACCGCAGAGCCGCTAACTGCACTTTTTATGATCGGAGCATTAGCTCAACGTGGAATTAATCAATTTTCCTGATGGTAAGTAAAGAATACTTCAGTGTTTAGTAGAGAAAAATTGGTAGATAAATTAGAAAATTTAGTGTTTAGTAAAGGCATTTAATTAAAAAAGACAAAAAAAAAAAACTTTAAATAGTCTCAACACTGAGAACCAAATAGCCATGATAAGATGCAATTCATCAGAAGAAAATATTAATGTCAGCAGTGCAGCATTTCCCATATTAATTTTAAGAACGAATCTATATTAATGAGATTATTCCTATTAATTAATCATTATTAAAACAAATTATTGAGATTTAAACTCCAACAGTCGCAATGGTTTCTAATAACAATAAAAGCATTATTTCTTCGTTAGGAAGACTTCACACATTTAAATGAAAGACAGAAAAAGAATTAAAAGAGGGAAAAATCTCCGTAAAAAATCATTCTGATTGATTGTACGCTTAATTAGGATACTAATTGAAAATTAAGCGAAATAAGTACAAGAGGAACAGAAATTCAAAAGGTTATTAATCTAATTGAAGAGAATGAGAGTTGGATGAATTGAATTCTGGAAATTTTCTTAAAAGAAAGTAATTTTTATTCATTAAATAAAACATTTTTCGAGTGCTTAATGGAATGAAGCTCGCGATTGCAATTTAAGCCCAAACTAAGATTTATATCGATGCTGCAATCCAAGATTTCTATCGAAAATTATTATCGGATTATGAAAAGAAGATTGAAATTCACGAAATGAATAAAAGGAAAAATATTTTAAGCTACTTTGTATATCCGTGAAGAAACTCTTAATTTTTTTTTTTTCATTTCGATTTTTTAATACGATTTTTTTAAAAGACAATCATAATTATTTCAATTAAAAATAAAGATTTATTAAGATTTCGTTAATAATCTTCATTTATCCTTATCATAAGGAATTAAGATAATGATGAAGTTATAAAAATATTTTGTCCGTTCGAAAGCAATAAAATTAATTATCTCATAGTAAATCCTTGATAGAAAAGATATGTTTTTAAGTTTATGAAAAGGATGTAATTGAGAAAATTGAATAAACTGTCATTATTTTTTAAAACTTAAACCGATTTTACAATCAAAATATTAATTCAAATAAAATAAAATACGTTAGTTTTAAAATATTTCTTTTTTTTCTTTTTGAAATTTCAAAACATCGATGCAAAGATCAGATGCGTAAATTTGTCTTAAAGATAAATTGGTTAAATATGACAATAGTTAATTCAAATTTTAAGCCTGGATAGTTTATACAGAAATAATTTTTTATTGGAATAATATTCAAATACTCATAATCATTTAAGAACATAAACAAGGTGTTCTCTCTAATAGTGTCTCAGTAATTAATTTCTAAAATTACAATATAATATGAAAAGAAAAAGACGTTTTAAATTAAATGAATAAATAATTTTTACGTTGTATCAATAATAAAAAATGTATTGCTGGATAAGTTATGAAATCTAAATTTTTAAACAATCCGCCGTTCTTAGCCATATTTGGGGAATTAATCTTCAAGCACTAAAAGTTTAGACGCTCCACTCTTCCGTAGCCTGGTTTATGAAGCTTTCAATTTCATTATTTTTTACTATTTAGGGTCATTTCAACTGCTGCTTAGAGGAAAATTCGTTAATCAACAAACACCGCTAACTTGAGGCGGCAGTTGATTGACCAACAATTATGAGATAGAAACTTTATAATTCAGTTAGTTCGGATTGCAAAAGCGGGGATTTTTTAATAAAGTGACAATATTATTTTAGTAAATATGATCAATAGAATCGTGAATATGTAAACATTTAACTTAACCCCCTTAATTTATTTATTTCATAAATTATTTAACCCTTTAAAGGGCTATTTTTTTCTAGTCATATTATGTTAAAATATTTTTGGGCTTGAAATTAGAATAAGAAAAAGGATTCATTTAGCTTATTAGATAAATTTAATTAATTAATTTGGTTAATTAATAATTAAGTAACAAATCAAGACACATCATTTTCTATGTTATAATGAACTGAAGCATCTAAGTTTATGACTTACTAAAAAAATTTGTCAGAACTTATGCCAACCTATATAATTTCATACAAATATTGATAAATTTGGTGGGAAGCATACTTCCCACGGCCCTAGAAAGGGTTAATTCGATGAAAACTTCTATTTAGTAAATTTTTTACCTCTTTTGATTGAATTGAAAATTCATAGAATACTTGAAACATCTGCGTATTTCAGGTAATTTTTGTGTTCAATCACAACATTTATGAATGGCTTGATTGTTGTTCAAAAGTATAAAAATACAGAAAATCGAAGCACGCACCGAGCATAGTCATACCGATTAAGGGGTTAAATTATTTCTCTCCATTACGTTTATTGATACGAAAAACATAAGAATTAATTCTTTAAATCAATTCAAAGATTTTTTCTATAAGAAATATATGGTTATTCTCGATGGTTTAAAAAATAAACCATTCAGCCTTTATTAGAGTGAATATAGTGTATATATATTCTTTCTTGTTAGAAAAGATAAGAAAGAAACCATGGGAATATTATCTCAGTTATTTGGCTCTCTTTTTTGCAATGCAGAGTTGATTCCTGAAAGGTTCGAATTGATATAATGCTTGAATATTCATATTTAAAAAATATTCCTATTTATTCTGATAAGAAATGAAAAAAAAGGAACCCAAAGTAATTTTCGCGTATTAGTTTTTACTTTGGATTCTTAGCTTTCAAATTACACTTTCTCTCCCGTGGGAAATATTGCTGCCAGAATCAGAAAAACTAAATATCTTTAATTCTATTTTCAGATTACTGGTTTTATTTTTATTAGCAGTTGCTTGACGTAAATTGATTTAAAAAATGCTATTTTAGAATCATTCATGATCAGAAAAAAAAATTTCTCATTTATAAACTCTTTTGTTTATCTTTGTTCATGTTTATAATGTAAAAATGGAAATTTGTCATAAATGTTTCACTCACTTCCTGATGAACGAGATATTAGAGAAATTGTACATTTGTATATTCCCAATTGCATTGCATATTTTTAATAGCTCAATTATATTTTTATTCTATATGAAAAGGGTAATTTCGTAGTGAATTTTGGAAAATTGAGTTTCATAATATTGAATTATGCATCATATTGAAGACTGAAAATTAGCAAATAATATTGTCACAAAGATCCAAAGAATTACAGATCACAAAGTAACACTATATCAAGTTTATTAGCTCTAAGCAACATGCAGGCGAAGAACACATTCCACTGCTTGTGGAACTCAGAATTTATACCTTTACAGTATAATCTAGAATTATGAAGAAGGTGAATATTAACAAATGAATAATAAGAAATTCAAATTAAAGTTCAACCTTTAAATTAATGCGACTTGGCTGAGATTCGAACCCTTGACCTTGTGCGTTGTAAGCGTACTTTACCTCTGAGCCACGCTGCATATCTGCAGATCTTTCTTTTGAGACAATATAATCAAAATAACTGCTTTTATAAACACACTTACAGGTAGAAAATAATCTTTTATCAAAATTATAGAGCGAAAAAAAGTGCAGAAAAGTGTGAGGGACTAAAAACATTGCTACAAGGAAATGAAATCATTAACAACTTCTAAGCTTCAGTTTTTAAATATTAGATAAATTTAAGCATTACTTCTAAGCATTAATCTTTTAATTATATTAAAAATTGCACTGAAATTCCGCCTTATTCTTTTACTGTTATATTTTAACTTCCAAATTTTTAATAAAATATCTTTTTCTATATTTTTCTATATTGAAAGATATATAGTTTTAAAAACCATTTTTGTTTTAATTATTAAGTTTCACTCATTCACACACTTACCACAATTATTTATCTCTTTATGGTGTATCTCCATACAAATCGTTGACAAAATCAAACACGTTTAATAATATCCATAATATAATCGTCCAACGCCGTCTGCAACGCTGGGTGAAGTTAAAAATATGCCCGTCCCTTTGGTCTGCGCCATTATTAAATGTACAAATCCCAACTCGTGTCAAGCAACACTGAAAAATAATTTCTGTGCTTAAATTGACTGATTTATTGGTGTGCAAATACACCTAGGAATTAATTATATTGGGAAAGAGATCTTCATATTTTAGCTGCATTCTCTTACATTATTAATTAGATTCTGCACTGCAAATAATATATATATATATATATATATATATATATATATATATATATATATATATATAATATAATATGGTTGTGGGTGTGATGGGTTTTAATGCATCAGTCCACTTGAATTAGCTTAATCTTTTATTCTTGATTAACAATTGATGATTCTGATGAGCTTTACAAATAAGAATTCAATGATGAAGGAATTTATATTACATGAAGATGGGCAGTTGATATCGTTCAAAGGATCTTTCCCACCTACGCGTGGTGCACTGGCATTTTCAGAGGAATCCTTCAACGCAAGAATTCCAGTTTCGGCCCTTTCTCAGAGTACCAAGGCTTCTCGGTTTCCGGTCGCACCCTTCTCGGCGGACGTCCGTTCTCTCCCCTCGTCTAGTGAACTCTGAACTCTGCCCTCCGACTGCTGGCTATCACCGGAAGAACGCAGAGCGCCCTCTCGTGAAGTTAATTTACCACATATATATATATATATATATATATATATATATAATATGGTTTCTTAAGTACTTTGCAAATTTACATGAGATTTTCTAGTTATTCTGTTGCAATCGTATATGAGATATCGTTAGAAGGTAGATAAACTGAGTGATGAATATTCATGTTCTATATATTTATTGACTTCTTGAAATTCCACCTGTCTCTCTGCGATCAAGATCACTCAAAAATAGAATCAATTATATAAATTAAATTTAAGATGTAGTGTTTATACCAAAATTGTATATTTGTATCAAGTATCAGTTTTTGTCGAAATCCATCAATGGAATCTGGATCAACGTACTTGTGAACGCAATACTCAGTGTATTAGATAAAGAAATTTCGCATGTGATTTTATTACCAGAATGGTAGCTCTGTATTAAATTTTGAGCCAAATATTTGTAAGAGTTAATGATCTGTCGGTCTCTTTAGTGCAATTGTCATCGAGTTAATTTAAAAACACATCAAATTAGAGATATAACCTTTACATCAAAATTCAATTTTTGAGTCAAATTTTGAATCAAATGGTAGATTTTTTTGTCTTTTTGTATTTCTGTGCTGGATTTTTCGCGTCGCATATTTAGAAATGAAATGATTCGATTACAAATGAATTTAATTGAAAAAGTTTTAAAAAACATCCTTTCACTAATGCACTAAGCAAATGAAATATGAAATGATGTATGAAAAAGAGTGATTCGAACTTGAAACTAGAGAATTAAATGGAATTTGGTCTGTGACCTTGCCATCTACAATGTTGATTTCTAATTTCTAAATTTTCTAGCTCTAAAATACTATACTAAAATTTCGAAAATAAATTGGCGTCGCATATTTAGAAATGAAATGATTCGATTACAAATGAATTTAATTGAAAAAGTTTTAAAAAACATCCTTTCACTAATGCACTAAGCAAATGAAATATGAAATGATGTATGAAAAAGAGTGATTCGAACTTGAAACTAGAGAATTAAATGGAATTTGGTCTGTGACCTTGCCATCTACAATGTTGATTTCTAATTTCTAAATTTTCTAGCTCTAAAATACTATACTAAAATTTCGAAAATAAATTGGCGTCGCATATTTAGAAATGAAATGATTCGATTACAAATGAATTTAATTGAAAAAGTTTTAAAAAACATCCTTTCACTAATGCACTAAGCAAATGAAATATGAAATGATGTATGAAAAAGAGTGATTCGAACTTGAAACTAGAGAATTAAATGGAATTTGGTCTGTGACCTTGCCATCTACAATGTTGATTTCTAATTTCTAAATTTTCTAGCTCTAAAATACTATACTAAAATTTCGAAAATAAATTGGCGTCGCATATTTAGAAATGAAATGATTCGATTACAAATGAATTTAATTGAAAAAGTTTTAAAAAACATCCTTTCACTAATGCACTAAGCAAATGAAATATGAAATGATGTATGAAAAAGAGTGATTCAAACTTGAAACTAGAGAATTAAATGGAATTTGGTCTGTGACCTTGCCATCTACAATGTTGATTTCTAATTTCTAAATTTTCTAGCTCTAAAATACTATACTAAAATTTCGAAAATAAATTGGCGTCGCATATTTAGAAATGAAATGATTCGATTACAAATGAATTTAATTGAAAAAGTTTTAAAAAACATCCTTTCACTAATGCACTAAGCAAATGAAATATGAAATGATGTATGAAAAAGAGTGATTCGAACTTGAAACTAGAGAATTAAATGGAATTTGGTCTGTGACCTTGCCATCTACAATGTTGATTTCTAATTTCTAAATTTTCTAGCTCTAAAATACTATACTAAAATTTCGAAAATAAATTGGCGTCGCATATTTAGAAATGAAATGATTCGATTACAAATGAATTTAATTGAAAAAGTTTTAAAAAACATCCTTTCACTAATGCACTAAGCAGCAGAAATTGTTTTAACTACTGCTACATTTTTTAATCTTGAAATTTATCATTTTTCAAATTCTCTACCAGGTGGCACCACTACTACAGAACATAAATTTTATTTATTTATTCATTCATTATTATTTAATAGAGTTCCGAGAATATTAAAATAATATTTTACAATCGAAAATACATGAGTCTATAAAGTGTCAAAATTCCAGCACAGCAAGTAGCGTATCTAAAACCGGTTACATAATTCCAACTTACAAACATGAAAGAAATACTTTTTTAATTTATTCCAATAATTTATAATTAGTCAAAGAAATCAAAAGTTTTAAATCCTTCTTGTAAATCTGGAAAACATAACACAATATATATATATATATTTTAAATTTTCCTAATAATACATGAATAAAAGTCAATACTTTTATCTTGAACTTTGTAATACAGTTTTTTCTTTAATTCTCCAGAATATTAAACTAAAACTTCTGATTGCCTTTTCGCTTCCATTGCATTTTTAATGAAAGGAGATATGAACATGATTATAAATTAGAAATAAAACCTTGATATTAAGGGGATATTATTTCTCATTTGCATTCTCTTGGTTTTTCCCCCGCCTCTGAGTTCGATGAGCAAATTAAATTCACCGAAATTGCTAACGAGATGGTTTAATTAAGATCTCTGAAACACCTCAAAGGTCTCCGAGCAAATTTATTTGTTGCTAGTATTATATTCAGATAGTAAAATATAGAGAATTTTTTTTTATTGAATTTGCTAATTCAATGATCTTGCATTGTTGAACTAAACTTCTTAAGACGAATAATTAGACCTTTCTTAAATTATATTCCGGCTTCGAATTGTGAAATATCTTTATTTTTAATTTCGCACGAATATTTTAAGACTAAATCGATATTTTACCATTAAAAAGAGATTGTGGGGTTTTAAGAGACTTAAATATTTGAAGCTGAGATTTATTTAAACAAGTCGATGAAAAGAAACATTGCAATTTCTTTTTTTATTTCCTTGTGTGCAAGTTAAACAGACAGAAATATTGTAATTGTTTAAGAGTTCGACCTAGAGATTTTCACCGGTCTCTTATTTAAGCTAAATGCAAAAAAAAAAAAAAAAAAAAAAAAAAAAAAAAAAAAGCATTAATGCAGAAAAAAAAAATATTGAATTGTCTTTACACGAAGGAACTTATTTTAACACATATTGACTCAAAAATAACTCAAAAACTGAACAAGCTAGACAAATGCAATTTGGTATCTAGTCTTTAAACCAAATTTATATATTTTCATTGAATTTAGAATGAAATCCATCAGATGGAGGCTTCAACATATGAACGCGTTAATTAAAAAAACATAAGCTTGATGAATGAAATGTATCGTATTGTTTCACCGTCAGAATTGTAAAATTGATTCAGACTGAAATACATAACTGTTAAAAGGTTTATTACCTCACTGTGTTTTACTTCACTAGTTTATGACCGTCTTGACAACTCAAATCGTAACAAGTCTAGATAAATGAAATATGTTGTCTTGTTAGACTCCAAACTTGTATATCTGAGTTGAATTTTGGTAGTAATGGTCAACAAGAAGAGAGAAAAATGCAAAATTAATTTTCTTTAGAAAACTTAACGAAAATTATCATTATTGGGAAATACCAACGCTTGGACCAAATGTCCTCCTGCAGGTATGGTGCGGAAGTTTGGAATGGAAGGGGATGCAGGACAGGCGTCATCTTCGTCATTTCTTCAAAGTTCAAAATTGCGTGATCCGTCTAAAAAAGCGGCTTTAGTGTTGCTTTAAAACGGAACGTGTAACTAAACTAAACTAAACTAAGCTTCATTATCTCGCAAATATAAGAGAAAACTTCTATTTAATTTAAATTTCATTATATGATTTTAAGCTTTGACTATTATATTAAAAAAATTACCTAAATTTTCGAAAAAAAAATTAAGAATTATTTCTAATGAATTCAATTTCGATTAATTATATTACCGTTCCCTTTGGAAGTAACGCAAAATTTTGGCAATACTTTGGAACTGACTTGCTAATTTTGAATAGCGTTCAGAAGACGAGGATGGCTCCCTTTTTAAACCAATTCTATGCACCCGACTAAGGATGTTTGGATCATTGCGTTAGTTTTTACATGTAATGGTATCACATACAAAGTTATTTTTCAGATGGAATCGACTCTCTAACATGAGGACTTCCGGCGTTATAGACGATATCTAACCACTGAACCACCACGGCTCTTACTTGAAATCATTACGTAGAGTTAAGCTTCCTTTCAAATAAATTAAGAATACATTAATGAACTAAAGAAGATCAGTTGGTCATTTTCGTAAATCATAGCACAACCACTTTTTGAGAAAAATCTCTTAAAGTTCATAGCAATATTATTAAAATAAATCAGTATTTGATCATTATAAAGAGATTATGAGGATTTAGGAAAATTAAATATGTGAGATTGAGAAATATTGCAGCAAAGACTTTATAAGACAACAAAGTGAAAATTAATATTTTTATTTGTTATGAAAATCTCAGTATTAATCCTTTTTAGACAATTAATATTATTTTTATTGCCCAAAAAACTGTTTTACTATTCAGTTCTTCTTGTAATTCTGATTGGAAAAGAATAGATGGGACATAAGATTCAGGATGATCTAGATATTTAGGGATATATGTATGAAAAATAAAATAAAAAAATAAAAAGAAAATCAATTCATAATGAATGACATTTTTTAAACGCATAGCATTTTTAAGCTATTTTCTTCAATTGCAAAATAATCAACTTTTTAAAGTATCTTAAAGAAAACTTAACTTTATTGCACTTTTCGTTATAGGAAAAATCTATCAAATTTTAGACCATTTTTTGAAAAATTTTCCTTTTACACAGAGATTTAAAAAATAATTGCTGATAATTGCTAGCATTTCTAAGAAATTACTAGCATGTCTAAGTTATTTTCCTCAAATAAGAAATAACAGCCGGAAGGTATTAAATGTCGTATTTTCGGTACATCATCCCACGACGAAATATGTTGTTTTGCTTTAATTTTTCTAATTAAATAAACGTTCTGTTGAATATATAATAAACTTCTTAAAAAAAAGAGTAGAAGTGCCTTAATGAAAGTTATTAAGAAACTTTATTGTAATTTTTGTTATAGAAAAATCTATCTCATTTCAGATCATTTTTGAAAAATTTCCTTCCATACAGACATTTAAAAAATAATTACTGAATCATTTTTTGTTAATTCTTACTAAGAAATGGGTTTTATATTTAATAATTGAAATAATTTTCCATATAGGAGATAATTATAATATTTGAAATTAAAGGTCCTTGAATTTATAAAGCTCATAACTGTGCCTATATTAAATAAAATGATTTCTAGAGAAACATGCAAGAAATCGGCAAACTACCACTAGCTCCTCTTAGTAAATAAAATAAATACAATGAAATTTTGTTTACTGATTCAATGGAAATATTTCTATCCGAAGTATATCAAATTCATTTATAAATTTTAGGTCAACACATCAGTGTTAAAATACGTTAAGTACATTTTTAGAAAAATATTGTCGAATTTAAACTGTCAAAAAAAATTATAATTTAGTGGTAAAGAAGTAATTTTCATTGAAAAAATGTGTTACAAGATATTTCTGTAATCTGGTTATCTTTAAAACAATGTAAATAATTTTTATGAAAAAATTAGACCATGGGTTTTTCCAAATTGAGCCACCAATTACTTTAATCCTATATCGATTACTCGGGTGTTTATGCTTACTATTTAACAGTCATAAAAAAATCTTTTCATTTAAAGGCTTTAAGAACAATTAGAAAAATTATATTTTAATTCTTAGATTCCTAAATTCACATCAGACTCAAATAAATTCAAGAATGATGAGGTATGTATTGTATGACTTCATCTTCTTTTGCTATCCCACAAAACCTCGCAGCCTTAGCTTTTGTTCTTATCCAATCATATTTGATGTCTGCAATGTCCTTTTATTGCTTTTTCTAGCTCTCTCTTATTCCATTTCCAATTTATGGGGACTAATAGTAATTACTATTGCTTCCTGGGTTATTTCTCTAATTCTGGATAACGATTCCAATGATTTAAACCCTCATATTTAGTCATCTATGTGCGCTCAAATCAAAGCAACTTTTAGAAAATAAAAAAAACTTTTAACATTATCTTAAAGTTATTTTAATGAAATTATTATAGAAAACTGTAGCCAAATACGTTTCTTCTCAGAGGATATAATAAAGTATTTTGGTACTTGCTTTAACACTTAAATGCGTTGCGATGTAGATCTGCATCGTGTGTTTAAAACCTCACATCTGTTTATGTAGCAAACCTCATATCTCTTTGCATTGTGTTTTTTTATTTGAATTTTGCCAAAGCCCTTTTATTGTTTCCGAACGCAACTAGAATCTTAGGCAGTTTATTTCTTTATCTGTGATAATTTTCATTGTTGGCGTGCTATCCGAGTACAATTTCATTTCGGCAGGTGTTACGAAATATTTATATAATTATTATAAAGATTATTTATATAAAAAGTAATAAGTTTCCCTGTATTATTTTCCCTGTAAATAATACAGGGAAAATTTTTTCCGGATAGGAACAAGGTAAGAGTAACGAATAATACTTATATTTTTGCATATAATAAATTTTTGATAAATTTTGATAAATAATTTGAATTGATTTGACTTTTTGCATATAATAAATTTTTGATAAATTTTGATAAATAATTTGAATTGATTTGATTTTTTGCATATAATAAATTTTTGATAAATTTTGATAAATAATTTGAATTGATTGGATTTTTTGCATATAATAAATTTTTGATAAATTTTGATAAATAATTTGAATTGATTTGATTTTTTGCATATAATAAATTTTGATAAATAATTTGAATTGATTTGATTTTTTGCATATAATAAATTTTGATAAATAATTTGAATTATTTGATTTTTTGCATATAATAAATTTTTGATAACTTTATGCAAGATAAATAATGCAAGCGATGGTATAATTTTTCTTGCATGCATTTCAATATGCAAATGACTTTTGGTAATGCAAGAAAAATGTAGCTATTTTGTAATGTAAAAATGCATCAATATGCAAAATCGGTTCTATATAAGTTTACTAAACCTATAAGAAAAGATGGCGTTGGTCCCTGACCTATATTTTCAAACAGATTGAGGTATCAAGTTCCACAATGTACCATACAATTTTCATATAGTATATGCAATATTCCTTTGTGTTTGAATGCTAAAAATAATTGGTTCATGAATTTTCATATTTTGTACTGGAAGGTATTATTTACGATTGAAAAATTATATTATTGTGTGCAGTAGATTTTCAGAACTCAAGGAATGATTGTTCACGCTGATGTAGATTTTTTTAAACCTTAAGTGTCTTTTTAATTTTCCCATTAATTACAATCATTTTTTGAATTCAAATTTTATTTATTAAAAATAAGAATTCATGCATTTAAGTGTTAAAAGAACGAAATGACTAACAATCTTCTGCTATAATATTTAATTGATGATATATACATGTAATCATTTTAACCGCAATTGTGTAACCTTCTCTAAAAATTGATTTCATACACATCATTTACATCGTTGCAACATAAATTGTCTTTTGCCTACAAAATATTTAATAAAATTGTAGTTGCGATACAGACCCAGTATTGGCGACAACCCAAATACGTCAACTCTTCGCTATTAAATGGAGAATTGAAATTAACTTTTCCTGACGAATGTATAAAAATACCATTTATAATAAGATACACAGCCATAGGGAAGAAATTATTCATCGCAATGTATACTATAAACATATACAAATGAATGATAAATTGATCAGTATCAAATGTTTATCGATTATACAATGCGATATTAATGATACTAATAATGCATAAGCAATACTATACTAATGATGTATAGTGACATAATTATAATGATAGGATCAGTATAATAGTTCGAATGATTGTTCATGTACTCAAGTACGAATTATAATTGTGTACCCATTTCGGGTTCATTCTCAATTTAATAAAGGGTTACCTTATCTAGTATTATGTAGTAATATGATACATTCGTAAGATTTTTCATTCTTGTTGACCTACAATGAAACGGATTGCAATATATATGATGAGATAGTGCAAATTGTAATAATTAATTATACAAAACAGTTATCTAAACAATCATTAATAAAGTTTGGTGCTTTAGGGGCAAAAGCAATATAGTTTATTCGTATTTTATTTTCTTGAATGTCATTTGGTGAATAAAATAGATCGATACATATTTAATATTTACAAACTTTTAGAAGAATCATTCTTCTAAACGAATCCTCAAAGCTATGCAGATAAAATCAATAAAATTGTAGAAAATAATAGGCTATATGTTAATTTAAGGTACACGGAAATCTATAAAAAAAAAGACTTAATGAATAATAAAAGACGCTTACGTAATATTGAAAATATTTATATTCTGAGTTGAACTAGACCAATAAAGATATCCTGATAAAATCAGCAGAAAAAGTAAATCTAATAGGCGATATGATAAATTACCATTTAGATCATATGATAAATTGCCAATTTGGCAATATTAGAAAAGGAATCCTAAGTGATGCTGATAGCAGATTCGATAGACTCAAATCGTTCATTTGAAATTTATTTCCTACTCGATGATAAACGCAGTGTATTTTTGTTTATATTACTGTGCATTAAGTTTCGTATGCAATAAGATAAATTATTACATATATCGATTGTTGTTCGATAGAAATAAAATGCAATGCTTATGAAAAGTGCTTGGCCTCAAACACTTTTAATGAATCTATTCTTTTACTCTGGATGTATGCATGATACTCTGAATGCATAGCGCTCCAATTTAATTTTGGAAACCATTGTAGATAGGGAAAAGAAAAGAATACAGTAGAACTACTTAAGGCAGTGGGCTGTTAGATTTGAATGACACTTTTAGATTTAAGAATCCTTATTATACATAATAATTAATTATAAAATTAATTTATCTAATTTTCTATAAGGTGACATGACGAATATGTAATAAAAATTTTATTTAAATCATCAATTATCATTACATTCTAAAAATATCAAAATAGCCTATTGTGATATGTAATGGATAATATGTAAGCGTAACAAATTTCAAAATTCGTAGAAAATTTCAAACCTTTTTTAAAAATGCTTTTAATTTTATTATTTTCTGCTTTCTGCATTATAAATACCATGGATCCTGGTATTAGTTTTCTTTGATATTACCATCCCTTAAAAAGTATCAAAATTAAACTATTAACTCCTAATATTTGAGAATTTTTTAAAATGTGTATTTTTATAGGAAACATACAACTTTACAAAATTTTTAGTGCCCTAGAACATCAAGAAGTGAATTAAAAATCGAATTAAAACCTCCATCTTTATAAACATCAAACTAGTCAACTTAAATAAGAGCGTTTTGCAAATGAATATAGTGCATATAATATTATAAATTTTCATAAACTATTTGTTTCATCATAAATATGTGACCAGTAAAAAGTTTAAAGTGACTGCCAGTAAAACGTTAAAAATAACTGTCAGAAAAACGTTAAAAGTAACTATCTGTAAAACGATGATAAGCAATTTTTCGTTTGATAAATTACCAACTTTATGGAATCTCGAATGCATGTTTAGTGTTCCATCTCAGTGTCCGCGAAAGGAAACCTAGATGACATTGGTAAGTGATGCGACGCATTTATGTGATTTCATTTCACTTCATCAGCAGTACAACGGATGCGAATAGCAACAGCGGACATAACTATTAACCCCCACTATCATTCAAGTACCATAATTTTTTACCCTTAATGAATCCATAAATTAGTTATGATGACAAGTCCGTAATGGTGGTTACTGCCCGCGGTTCATTGGTTGGGCCACGTCGCGTGATCACAATGGATTTCGCGAAAGATGAAAAACTTGGGTTGAATAAAAAAAATAAAGAAGAAAGAAATGAAACAAGGAAAAAAATAAGTAAAGTTGATGAATAAAGAGAATAAAGGAGGGAAACGGTTTTTGTGGAATTCTGCCAACTTCACCTATCAGAGGAGAATTTCCCTTGATCGAAGAATGAAAACTTCGACTCGCATTAAATAATTCTTTCCTTATAGATAGGGTAATAGAGGAGGAGAGATCTATTTCCTACACCCCTTCCCGCATGCCTTTAAGAGCAAACACTTAGACCAGACTTGAGTCATTTGCTCAATTTATGGCTACATAAACTCTTCTGAAATTCTTTCGTTTTACTGTGGCATTGTGGATAACTACCATGCCTTTAGTTTGGAGAATTTTAGCCATAAGATTTCGGAATGAGCCTCGAAAATGACTGAATTAAAAAGAAAAAAAAAAGTAGCGAGAACTTTTTTCATGATGTGGGTTTTTAGCCATCATCTTGGTTTCATTCTGATTTACTGTTAATACTTTTTTTTTTTTTTGAAGTAAGAGATGCGTTAAATTTTTATATATCGGCTCAGCAAATTTGCATAATTCCAGCGCATAAATGGCTTAAATACTACTTTTCAAAACTTTAAAAAACACACATGAAATTCTTTCAACGTATAAAACTGAACACATCTTTTATAAATTTGATAAACTTTATTTCGTAATTTAAAAATATATTTAATTTTTATTTCACTTGGCATTATTTATGTTATGGGTCAAATGAAATCGCAAATAGCATATTTAAACGGAATTACATAAAAAGATCACAAATTAACTTTTTTCCTCCTTCCAGGTAATTGAAAATGAAATCATTTAGCCTTTTTAACCACTCTATAAATAATTTTTCTAGTATTCTTCCACAAGCAATCAATCTGTAAAAGCCTCTCGGTAACAGATATGAAACCAGAAAACTACCGGATTAACGAAAATGTCAGATTAATGGAAGTTCATTTAAAATAACCCATGTTATTAGCAAACCTATGTTTATTGCATAAAATATACAAAATCTCACAGAAAATTGTACTATTTAAAAAATGTATTGTAAATTATTGTATATGGGGATTAACCTACGGCTTAAGCCATGTAAGGTCATTGGTATTAGCATGCGGAAACTTCATATCTCTTCGTCATTGGCATCAGTATATAGTTAACTGACATCCCTTTTAAGGTCCCCATGAAACTTTTTTAAAATCTTCATTTGTGGAGAAGCTGGATTGGCGAATTTCTGGTGAAATCATCGATCGCTGGTGAATGCTAGAAAATATAGAAATTGCTATACTCATCATACATGGGATGATCAAACAGTAAAGAAACTATCAACCGATAGAAGTAGAGAAAGATAAGCTGAAGGGTTGGTGGGATAAGGAAATCCTGATCATATATATATTTGGAATGCTAGTAATAACCAATTTCCAAAATAAAATTCAGAGTGTTTTAGTTGTTGCTTTTTTAAGAGCAAAGTTATTTTAATCTTGTATGGGGGGGGGATTAATAACTACATTACCCCGAACAATACTTTTGTAAAATTCAGTTCATGTTAACAATAATATCAAAATGAACGAAAATGGAATTCCCTCATTAATTTAAAACTTGAAAAAAAAAACATGCCCTATATAAATTAAAGTCTATTATACATAACTGCATTCTATATAAAAATGTATGCTATGCAATTTATTTATTTTTTCTTAAAATGCTTGCATTTTTAAACAAAACTCTTAAATTTGTTTACACTTTATAACAATAAGATGCAAATAATATTTATCAAAATTTCTCAACTAAATTACGTATGACTACTTATTTATTTATTTTTTATCTATCATAGTACAAAAATAGATCAGATTTACTTTCATGGAACTATTTCTATACTGCTGACGCTTTTCAACCAGGTGGAAATATCAGAAATTTCAGATGCAAGAAATACGAAACTCTTTATTATTGTATCTTAAAGCAGTCTCAAAAAGTCCACAAATGTATCAAAATAGACCTTAAATACAGACACGAAGAAGCTTTATTGTTCCCGAAATATTCCAAACCCCTGAAATAAGGAAGATAAATTTCATTCAAGAAAATGCCTACCCTTTGAAAAATACTTCTTTTCTCTACTGAGCATTATTCAAAGTGTTAGAAACTTCAAAATAATAATTTATTGCGAGTTCAGGAAACTATTCTATAATTAATATCCATGATTGAATAACTCACTGCACCCTGGAAGCTTCTAAAACCCCCATGGATCGTTCACTCAAATTTAGGATGAGTTGAGCGCTTGTTTTATTTATTTTCCCCGACATACGTGAGGTTTTGATTAAATTTCAGACAAAAACTCCAATATTCTCTACATTAGCATTTTCTTTAACGTGAAAATCGCCGGCTTATGGCTATGCATTATGCGTTGATAAGCTGAGAGAGAGTTGTTGCTATGGGCATCCAATTTTTTATCTTATTTTATTTGTTTTTTTCGCTTCCCGCAGTCTTTCTTATTCTAATCGTATATTTTATGTGGGTAAATATCCTCTCCTTTCTTACCTTGCTTTTTAATCTGCATTAAAAAAATTTTATAGTCTGCTTACTTCTGAAAGCTCAAGTGAAAGACTTTACTTTAAATACCGTTAATTACTTGTCTTCCTAATGATTAGAATTTAGTCAGATTATTTAATAAAACATAAAGGAGATATTTGTAAAAAAGCTGAGTTGGCAAATAATTAACCCTTTTATTTTATTTAATTGGTTTTACCTTAATCTTGGTAGAGGAAGAAAAAAAATCTATTTTTGGTATATAATCCATTGCAAAATTATTCACTTCTTTATTTTCATATTTTAAAAAATATTTTTTCCCTGAGTGAAAAGAGAAGCATAAAAAATGAAGCATTATCTGCAGGCATTAACAATGACCTAGTGGATAAAATCCATTTTTTCAACCAAAAGAGTTACCTATATGTTTATGAAAGAAGAATGGAAAGAAAGGTTTTAAAAAAATAAAACTATGAAGAAAGAAAGAGGGGAAAAAACCATTATTTGCACTTTTACCATAAATTGATCACGAGAAAAAATAAAGTTATTAAACTTTTTCAAATCTTGCAAATAATTTATTTATTCCATTCGATGTCAGAACCACATGGCAAACGTAAACGTGAAAGTCATCCAATATATTTCAAGTTCTGCTATAGCATATATCATACATCATCCTGCAGGATGCTCACTCGATTCAAAAATTAAAGCGACTCTACACATTCGGTGTATTTTATAAAACTTAGTAATTGAAAGTAATATAATTATAATCCTTTTATTATTTATACATTAATCCTTAGAAATAAAATAAGGAAAACAATTGAACCAATCTTTAAAATTTATTACCCACAATCTTATTCGGTATCAGTTCATTTATATGATATAGTATCATTCTTTTCTTGACAAAACCGAAATATCATATGTATGTAAAATATAATTTTAGCAGTTGCATGGTCGAATAGAAAAAACTTTTGGACTTTTGATTTCGCTTTATTTCGTCGCTGGAGGCATAATTTGTACAAGAGACAAACGATCAAAAAAGATACGTCATTGTACATCGCGACACAAGAGCAGAACAGAACAAACTTTTTCTCTTCAGAGATTTTACTATGAGTTTTTGATAGGGATTTCTTTGGCACGTGTTGATTTAGAAAAGGAAATCTTAGGTATCCTTGAAAGAATGTTCTATGCATTAGGGATTTTTGTCCCTTCACTCGGAGGGGGTGAATATGCTGAAGTTATCAGTTCTCTAGAGCGCAAGTAGAATTATTTAAATAAAGTGGGAATTGGTTCAGGAAATAAGAGACCATTTTAGATTGAAATAAACATAGGATAATTTAAGATAAAAATTTGGAAATTAATTAGGATTTAAATTATATTTTAAATATTACAAGATATTTATATTATTACATATATATGATCCAATAGATTTAAAAGTGGCATTGTGACTCGGTGTGTTTCATGTAAACATGAATTTATTCCATTAAATACTCCATTTTAATTTTAATACGGCTGCACTATAAAAATTAATAACTGAAGTTAATATCATTTTATATATTAGTACTTACGGATAAAACAATAAAAATATTTTAATCGATCTTCAAGAACATATATTATTCATAATGAAAGCGTTAGATACTATTTCATGCATAGAAGTTTATAAAATTGTTCTTTTTTTAAAAAAAATTAAAATTCCATTTACGTATGTTATGTATGCAAAAGAAGCATCATCTAACATAATTTTCAAAATGCTATAGAATGAAAAATAAACTGATTTTTTAAAAACATAAAGATAATTGTTTTTGTATTAGGATTGAACAAGATGTCTCATGTTCATACCAGATGTAAAAAATAAAATCAGAAATTCTCATTATTGTCTACAAAATATTCAGTTTTGCCAACCTTAGGGAAGATAGCAGTTTCCCGATTTATATCAAATTTGGATTTTTTTCAGATGCGTACCCAAAGAATTTCATAACAAAATTCTTAGCTTCTTGTAAAGTAGAAAAAAATTCGCACTCTACTTATTATTTACAAAAAAAAAAAAAAAATTAGTTTTAATGATCATAATTCTACGCACAAATTTATAAATGAAGGAACAAAGTTTTAATTTATGATTTTTCATTCAAACCTTTAACGTGATTTATAATTCCGCACATTATTTATCTAGAATAAAAAAAAGTAATGGATTCCATCTTTACCTCATTTGAAACTCTTCCTCAATTTCAATCCCTCTGTATGCTAAAAGCAATCAACTTATATGTTAAAACAATCCCCAATGATTTTAAAAGAATTTTCCCTAATAAAGAATTAAAACAATTAATACAAATAATTCTTCTACTCAAGTTTCTATTCATGGCACAGTCAAATCAAATATCTGAAATGCTAAATATATATAATTGCCATTAAACTTATATTTAATAAATAAGATTTAAAAATTCATTTTTAAAACGGCTAAAACTCTTACTCATTAAATGACAATTGTTTCAAATCTTGCAATTAATTAAATATTTCCTTAATGGAATGAAATCTAAATCTCATTAATGAGATTTTTTTACAATTTTACGTTGCAAGCATCATTTTTTAAAACACTTATCTTAATTAGTGAAAATCAAATTATAAAATATTGGTAATATCCTGATAATGAAACAATAAATATATTCTTATTTAGAAACCTTTCGGATTACTCTAATAGCTGGTATTAGCTACTGACTGTTTATTAATTTTGAACGTTGAATTCCGTATTATGTAAAATTTTTTTCAATAAATTTGTACGTGTTTCTGTTAAATGGATTATTTCAGGGAAATTATTAATAGTAAAAGAAATTCAAAGAATATTCAAAACGATAAGTAAAAAAAATAAATTAATGACTGCATAAAGTATATAACTACATATATAATTGCGCTATAAGCTATTTACTTGCCAATACAAATGACTAAAATATTATCAAAGAATAAAGGAAGAAAATTTAAGTAAACTAATTCTTTTTATTTTTAAAAGTTTCAGTATTCAAAGTAATAATGCTCCGCTAAAAGCTGATATTTTATACAATGTCAAATAAATAAATACTTTTTACTTCATAATTCAAAAACGAAAAATTTGCAAATTTTTTTCCCCTTATACAAAAGAAAATATTATTGCAATTACCTAAAAATTTTGATAAATTTAAGTTTTCAGGTTTCCAAGAAATTAAAAAAAACACATCTTTTGGATAATTTCTTTTTAAATATATATATATATATATATATATATATATATATAATATAAAATTTAGTATATAGTTTTATCACCTTGATTGTAAATGACTATCAAATTTTAGACAAAATCCGTCATTACATTGGTGGACAATATTCAGCTGTTGGTATTTATTTTTGTGTGTTCGAACGCAATAAATAACCTTTATTGAACAAAACTGTTCGACGCAAAAATTCATTGTTCCAAAATACATGGTCGATTTTCTTTTCTATACAGCATAATTTACCCCAAAATTTAACCTCATATAAGGAACAATGCGAGAAATTTTAAATGAAATCCCATCCTCTGGTTAAAATTATCGTTTCAAGCAAAAGCAAAATAATCATTTATTAAGCAAAATAAATCAGAATTAAACTCGGTTATTTGATAAAGTTTCTTTCATCTGAGGTAGAATTTTCTTTAATTTAGGGAAATAATTTTGATCAATATTGAATATTATCAATTTTAAAATAGTTACTGCTCAAAGTGAGATGTTAGAAAAATAACATTTGGATGATCTGTTACTGCCGAGAATAGAATATGAGAAAATAAACAATTTGATGAATTAATGTCCGATTTCGATTTTTTTTTATTTCATAATGCAAAAACGTTTTGCATTATGCATAGAAACATCCCATCTCTCTCCGAAGTAAAATGAATGATTCGGCCTCCGAGAGTGCTAATTTCTGCATTTATGACCAACACATAATTATTCCCTTTATAAGTCAAATGTGCTACGGTTCTTCAAAGAAAGGGAATAGCCGTCATCGGCGATGTACCTGACAACCTAGCAATATTATTGTAAGTGTACCCTGCTTACAATTATCAACTCGCATACTTGAAATATTACTTGAATATTGATTTGGAATAACCGTTAACACTTAAAAAGAATAAAGGTAAGATTTCATTATAAACCACACTAGATGAAATAAATTTTTCAAAACACTTGACAAACAACAAATAATTCACTCATGTAGAAAATAATCAAGGTATTTCAAATAACATTGATATTCGCAATAGAGAAACTTCACAGCTATAACTAAGAATTTGGCTCCGAAACTTGAGACAAAACTTCCCAATTCTCTTTTTATTCTACATTTTAAGAGTCTCGATAATAACAGAATTAATAAGGAAAATCTGTTTACATCATTATATTTCGATAAAATACTTTGATTTATGGTAAGATCCGAGATGGAAATTGAAATTTTTGAAAAATAAGCCATTAATAATTGTGGCAATTAGAAATTTTCAAATAATTGTCTTACGGTTTTACACTAAATCCCAATTAAATGCATCCTACATACTGTACCCCCATAAGCTTATGAAAACAAGTAAAAATGTTTATCAGAATATCACATTACTGTTTTCACTCGAAATTCTTTAATACACGATCTACTTACGGATTGTACGAGACTTTACTTCTGTTGCAAACAAGCTTATTAAAATGTTTAACTTTTTCATTCAAAGCTTAAGGTAATTGTTTTTTTGTAAAGGAATATCTTGAGGCATTTTAATTTTGTCGAATTAGATTTTCTAGATATGCTGTCCTAAAATAATGTTTTAGACCTTTAAGTTCTTTAATAACTTTAATAATACAGCATCATACTCGTAAAAAAATGCTGTCAGTTAATTTGATACTTACCTTTGTCTTGGTTAATTCGAAGAAGGAAATCAATTTTCTCTTCTTCTTACGTAAACAAATAATAAATAACTTTTAAGGATTACATGTTATTTCTTTTAATAGTTATTTGCATGATAAAAGTAATTAGGAGCATGACAAATTAGATTTCTGAAAAATGCTTTATATACAAAAGATGGGTAAGGAAAATTTTATAATATGGAGTAATCATTAATCTCAAGCGTAGCAATTAATAAACTGAGTACATAAATATAAAAATTGCTCCAGAAAAAAGATATGGTTATAATATTTCAATGTGTAAGGCGCATTAATTTGAAAAATATTCACCTTAAGAAACAAAATGAAATAAAAGAAGTTTTTAAAAACACGCGCTTTTATTAATTTATTAAACAGCTAAATTTTTATTTTAATTATTTCCCACTAAATAGCCTTTAATTTATAATTCCATAATATAAATATTAACTAATCTTGAAGTAATTTTTTGTAAATTTACTAACAGATAGTGCCACACTTAGAAACCAAAATTGAAGTAAATCAAAATATTGACTGATAATTAAGTTTTAAAATTATTAAAGAAGCGTTGAAAAACTTGTTTATCCTTCCAAAATGTGTATCACAATAATCTTTGTTTAAGATGGGAAAAAGTGATTTTCCATGCATTTATTCCAATGCATATTCATGCCTTGTGAATGGGCCTTAGAAATTAATTTAATTAGATAAAAAGGTTAATAAATGATTAATTAAACGGGTAATATTTAAAAAAATATTTAACCCTACAGTGCATCGTGAAGCTATTTGGCTACACGTTTTTACTTTCATTTCAAAGCTTCAAGTGATTTTTCTAAAGAGCAACAATGAGGAGAAATGTGTTTTTAAATGTTTTTTGAAAAAAAAATTGTAGAAAAGACCGATGGATAGCAATGACGATACTAAAATTAGATTTAAACTGGAAACTTGGAAAAATACCAAGATGCCAACTGTATGAATAGATCTACCATTAAAAATACTATTAAAATATTGTTTTGCATTATAAAAAATATAATGATAAGTCAACCATCTAACTCTCCGACCCGCCCTAAGGCACACGGATTTAAACCATAAAACTGAATGACCGGACCGCCGCAACAGCAATTGGCGGGAACTGTGGTTGAGTCCTAAGGGCCGTCACAGGCCACGGTACAACCCTCCCCGAAGGAAGTACGTCCCGTCATCGATGGGAGGAGCCAGATCCCCCACCTATTAGTGTACCCTCTAGGGTGGCGAGATCCAACCACCATGCCGGAAGCATCTCATCCTCATTTCGAGGTGCCCCCCCGAGGGTCAAAAATATAATGATAATAATAATGACAAATATAATAAAAATATAATGATAAAAGGGAATTTTGTTTTTATTGTAGAATTTTTATAATGTGATTTGTGTCACTGGAATATTATTTAATTCATAATAGCCATTGGGCACATTTTAATTTTTTTAAAAACTTCACGGGAAATTAAAAAAAAAATTATAAATTATGTGCAGCTATTTAAAACACGTATATATTTTTTGTAAAAAAAAATAATAATAAACGCCCTGCATTATAGGGTTAAGTGAATCGTAAGAAATATTCATTATTTTACAAATGGCATAGTATTAGTAAATCGGTAATAGTGTGTTTAAAAACATCAGAGAGAAGTAGGGACAAATTTTATCATTAAATTCAAGAAGTATTGACAAGTTTACATGTGTGTTTTATGTAATTTTCATGCCTACCTTATTGTTCCTATTTTAAATTAATATGTTTTGATTTTTTCATGTATTATTGACTTAATACTTTCATGAAAAAATTTTATCACGTATTAAATAAAAAGTATATAACGGATAAATTTTAAAAAAATTATAGTGTATCCTTTATTGATTTTTTTTTTCATTTGTTACAGTTTTTGAAGAAATAAAATATTAAACATGTTATAACGTTATTAGAGAAGCTAGTGATTGAATAAACTTTTCTGGTATTTTATTTTTTCTTATTGCAAATCCAGAATAAAATGCTTTATTTAAGAAAATGCAATGTCTTCAAAATTTATCAAGATAATTCTTCGAATTCCTCGTTGTTTTTAAAACAAAACTGATAACTAACATATTAGGAATGCGTTGTCTTACATATTTTAAACTCAATATTTAAATTCAGAACTTTTACAAAACTTTACGTAAGAATTACAAAACAGGAAAATTCTAATAAAATATGTAGTATTTTATTTTCATTTTCTTTTGCTGAAGATTCAAAGATTATAAAATGAAATGTAATATGTTTGGCAGTTTTATCCGAGATACTAACAATTGAATAAATTTATTTAGAAATTTACTTTATCCTGTTTCGATTCTTGTGAAAAATCCTTTCCTTAAAGCATCTCAACGGTTTTAAAATTTATTAGGATAATATTTTTAAAGATTTACAAGATTTTCCCATTCTGGGTACGGGAAAGTAATAAGGAAAGAAAAAAAATATACATTAATTTCTTGTTCTCCAAAACCAAAAGGGTTTTTACCCATCACATAATCTCTAATTGCAGACTTATCTGGTTGGATTAAGATTTAATCCCCCTTCTCCAATTACGTAACCGTCCAATTACACCATTATAACTCGTATCACTTTTTTAAAATAAAAACTCGCTTTTCAACTTACCCAGCAATTTCTTTCAAAACTCCCCACATACATACATGTACACACGCACTATGTATTTTTCCTGTTTCGACGCCACGTAAAAAGAACAAAACGTAAAGAAGATGGCCCGGGAAAAAAGAAAAAAAAAGAAATCCCAAGATTTGATTTCGTGCATCGAATTTCCCTAAACTTTCCATTAAACCATTTCAAAACTCGAGCAGTCGCAAATGGAAGGCGAGCGCTTGGAATAAAGAAAGGGAAGAAGTTGGGAGGGAAAGTGTAACAAAAAGAATAAAAAGAAAAAGACATTTTAAAGGGCAATAAAAGTACCTAAGGAATACACGCGATTAATTTAATTTATTGTTTAAAGTAGGCGAGCACACACACATGGATAGTCGGGTTATCTTCCCTGTGTTGCCCTTTCTAAGTGTGCTAGCGGGGACATTTTAATTTGAGACGATGACGCAGTCAAAGTGTAAATGAGATGCCTAGTAGACAGATTTAATGACATCATTTTTAAAAGACCGGCGGAAAAAGGAGAAAAAAAATAATAACTGCGTGCTGTACCGACGACATTAAAGTTATTGATATCGCGTTGGTAGTTGACGTTCTCTTACCTTTGTAGTGTGAAGACGGCAACAAAGAAAATGCACGCCTGTCGACTGGTAACGAGATGTATATATATATATAAAAGCTAACGCGAGACTTTTTCGCTAGCTAAAAGTGTTAAATTGCGATGCATCAAAATATTACTCGCTGAGATTCTTAAATTGTCACAGCCTTTCCTTGCTATTGAACTAAGGATGAATAAATAAAGGAGGAGACTGGTTTTTAAAAGCGGAACTGTTTGCTTTCGTTGTATTTGGGAAAAGCTGTCTTGGAAGCAGCAGTGTATTGGACAGTTCATTTCTTTAATATGAAACATATTCGTTCAAACCGATTCTTCTGTTTTGAAAAGTGTGGATTTAAGATTAAGACATTGCCAAAATTCGAACACATCTACTTTTATTGTCCTGATTCTGCATAGAGAGATATTATTTGAAGTATAATTTAAAGAAATTTTATTTTGTAATGACATGTATAGCGTTTTTTTAATATTAAAAGAATTTTAAACGTTTTGGAATTTTCTTGGAAGGGAAATTCGTTTCATACTGGGATTTAACAGACTTCATTAAATGTATGTACTCTTCCTTTACCTTCTTGTACTTTACTTTTTTGTTTATTTAAAAATATTTCGAACTTTTTAAATTCAATTTTAGCAAAAATCTTTCATGATTTTTTCTTTCAAATAATTCTTGGATGTTCCGTGTCTGAGGAATATTGTGCATTATTTTCTTTAATAAAATATATTTTTGGCAACCTAAAAACCATGTATATTCACTAATAATTGCTATAATAAAATGTAATTTCAATGCTTTAGATCCATTTAATTCAAGCCATAGTTTTTCCTTACCACAGTTTGTAAAACTATCATTGCTTTACTACCTACAGTTTGTAAAACTATACCACAATCATTCACAAAACTATAAATAATTACGCGCAAATTATAAATTATTATAAATAACATTAAAATTGATTTATTTCATTTTCATCATAAAATTGATTTATTTTATATTATATATTGTTTCCTAAAATTACAATTGTGTTCATATAGAATCAACACATACCTACTAATTGTGTAATTAAATAATTTAAATAAGCATAAAAAGTGTGTGTTTTGTAATTAATATTAGCTATATTATGAAAAAAAATAAATAAGAGTTCAAATCAGGATTATTCTTATGATTCGTTACATAATTTTGTTCATAAGAATCCCATCTATTAAAACTTATCTCCAGACATGAGTTAAAATTTCTCATCTCGTTTATTAATATATTAATTTTAATGAAGGTATTTTCTTTTTCAGATCTCCATCGATGTACTGATTTGAAGCTTATAGAAGCATAGAATCACCTTGTGCTCTCTTCAAAGAGAGAAAATCAGGTAAGAAAAATGCTCTTATTTCTTTCCATATAAAATTTCTTTATTAATGCATCTCCAAGAAGACAGGTAGGCTTATGGCGCATTGAATTCGATAACTGCGATAGGTTCGTACAGGTAAAAGACGTATTTTTCTCAAGGCAATCTGGTATTACAAGTGAGTTTTGCTTCCAATTGCTGAGAAGCATGATGTAAAATATTGTTCTAAATTACAGCTTTCTACTTAAAACAGAATAATTAGAATTAAAGAATCCCTGTTGAAAAGAATTTTAGAGGAAAACAGTATAACCAACAACAATATTTAGAAACAGCCTTTTGTTAGTGTACTAAAGAGCAGATTTTTTTTTTTTAGTTATTTCTGCATTTTAATCTTAAGAACTATTATTTATCAAACTCATTACTAGATGGCGCCATTAGAAAGAGACCAAATTTTTTTTTAACTAAAGATTAATTATGAACTGAAATTATAAAGATAGAGTATTTTCATCGAGAATGCAGAAGTATACAAAATTTGTAATCTACGGCACAAGAGGAAGTGGATAAAAAATTCGATTACGAAGTTCCATATTTTCAAACAAAAAAAAAGTACTAGCCGAATAAAAATTCTTATAAATATTGTTCATGAGAAAGTTGAGTTTCGATGGTATGCATTTAAAAACATAGTAAAGAAATGGATAGAAAAGGGGAGAAAAACTAAGAAGAAAAGAAACACATCTTACAACCATGACTAGTTTTAACTTTGTATACGTTATATAAATTGATAGATATTTAATTATTTGTGCTGAATGATTGAATCTATGGTAAATCTATACCAATTAAAATCTTTTATCAATTGACATCAGGACTAGAATTTAATTCTAAAGCGAAATCACTCAAATAGGATTATACAAATATATATTAATTTTTTCTTTCTTTAAGGACATTTTCCGTTCCCCATTGAAATACACACCAGGAAGATGTGGCTATCTCAGAAAATTTTTTTTCTCTATATGGTTCCCTAAAAGGATAACTTAATTCTAACCACCCGCTATTTAAATTATATATGATAAATTCATTCAAGTTTGCATTGTAATTTTCTTAATCTTTCGGTTCAGTATTTTCCTTCTGATGTATTAAAATTAGTACAACGTATATTTCTAATAATAAAGTTTGCAATACTATTCAAATGCTCTGAAATGTCCAGGAATTCTAAGTCAACCACAAATTATATAAAATATTTCATTGTTAGAAGCATTAGTATTAATATCATCTGTTGAATATCTGATTTGTTTTCAGATATTTTTAAGATTTTTTATTTTACATGCCTGATGGCATTTTTCTTCTTTCTATTTGGTATTAAAAAAAATGATATCTTTTAAAAAATCATTTACGTCGACTTTAATATATCAGCCTTAATAAGTTTTCCATAGTTTTAAAAGCTTTTTTTAAATCCCCACGTAAAATCAATGACTTTTAAACCACAAAAATAAGAGGTAAAATCGCATGAAAGAAGAAGGAACTAATCGAATCTCATATGAGTTCATAAAAATTCTTAAAATAATCCCAGCACATCCGTTGTTTAATAGAAAAAAATTCATCTTCGCTTCATATTAAAAAAGATGAAACATAGAATAAAATGATTTTATTAGTTGGTAAAAGAAAAGCAGAAGCTTAAATTTTAGAAATCAAAATCCAAGATAAAAACTTTAAATTCATATTTTTATTCTGAGATAATGATAATTTTAAAAACCAATCATCTGTAAAATTTTACTGGTGCATTCAGTTATTATTTTTTCTCTTGAAATCCTCATAAGATACTCTTCAAATCCTAGTGGAAATTTTTAAAAAAAGTTTTTAAACTCCCAAGTTTAATCAAAGAACTTTTACATCTTAAAATTTTTAGGAAAAACAGAAACTTTTATGCAATATATATATTCATAAAATATGTCCATTACGTTACATTTTTCAACTCAAAATCTCTATTCTTCCTATATGATGAATTCCCATTTAATGAAAAAAGATAGAATAAAAGGAATTCAGCACGTTTAATCAAATAACTTTTAGAACTGAAAATTCTACAGGTAAAATCCTTTATAGAAAATCAAATAACTTTTATGCAATACATACATTCATAAATTCATAAAATATGTCCATTACGTTTCGTTGTTCAACTCAAAATCGCTATTCTTCACATATGAATGAAAAAGGAATAGAATAAAAGGAATTCAGCAGTTAATAAAAGAAAAGGAAAATCATTAATTTCAGCAATCAAAATTCAACGAAGGAAAAAAAACTTACAGAAAGAATAAAAAAATAGCCACAACTTATTTTCATCGCGTACTGTATTCTAAAAAAAAAGCAAAATTTACTTTCTTTCAAGGTTTAAGCAGTCTTTTCCAAATCTCTCCTCGTCTTCTACTACCAAAGCTACAACAGGAAAGCTACGGAGAAAGTTTCCCTTCTTGGGTAAGCAAATCATAGAAAGGATATGGTATTTTCTATACAGTTTATTTATTTTTGAAAGAATGTTTTATCCTCGACGAAAGCGAACTGTTTTTCTGAGCTGATTTTGTATGAAAAACCCAGTAACTTTCGACTATTGAAAGCAGTTTCCTATTTAAATCTTACGCGCCGGCGGAATTTGAAACATTTTCATTCCCACCTAAATTACTCAGGTTCGGTCGGTTCTTTCTTCAGAAGAATTTGGAATGAAAAAAAATTATAAATAAAAAAAATACAGGAGTTTTCATGTATCTTTCTCTAGATTTCTTCCTTCCCTCTCTTTTCTTCCTTTCTTTCTTTTTTCTTTTTTTTTAAACAAATCCACAAAAAAGTAAAAATATCAAACTTGGAATAAAAATGCGATACTGGATTTTCTTAAAATTTTTTTCCTTTTTTTTTTTATTTCCTTTCATTGTTATTGCCATTTTTCTTCCAAAACACGCGAATAAGAATTTTCCACCAACCGTTCGATGCAAAGCTGGAATGCTGCTGGTTGTGACCAGAATTAAATTTAAGGCTTCGCATCCGACTCTCGGATCCTGGAATATTTTAGAAGTTTCACTAAGTATTGGCCACTTCATAACACACAATGAAAGTCTGTAGTTGCTTAATGGAAAAGCGAAACGGAACAGCGCAGCTGTTATATGTATAAAAGGACGGGATGCAATCGGGAAATTCAATGAAGACTAACTAGTAAAGATGCCAGGTACATGGAGTGCTCATCGAAATAAGAAATATTCTACAGCAGAAGCTTGGTATGTGTATTAAAGATAATTTTTACCAAAAAAATACTAATGATATTCTAAATATTGATAAATAAGTTTTAAAATGGATTGATTAGTATTTTCTTTCTCTTCCGGTTACGTAGAAAAAAAATTCTATTGGAAATTTTTTAAATAAAAGAAAACAAACAAATATTTCTTTTATATCTCTCATATATTTATTTATTTGGATATTGCCTAGTATAAACAGCAGAACTCATTTAATTAATTAATTTGAATTCAGTATTTTTTGTCTTAATCCTAATTATGTTCCGACTAAATCTCCGGTAAATGCCTAAAACAAAAATGCCAAAAAACTTTAACAAATGTGACCTACTCAAAATATAAAGCAATACATTTTAAATATGGTAGGACAAAATATTCAATTTGTAATAACACGTCAGTACGAATTATTCAGTAATAAATATGACATTACAAAATCAACACAATAATTAATAATAAATATGACATGAACAATATACACAACAATATATAATAAATATGACATGATAAAATTCACAACAATATATAATAAACATGACATGATAAAATACACAAGTAAGAAATATGACATGATAAAATGGCAGCAATTCAAGATAAATATGATTGTACAAAATATACAATAATACATGATAAATATGCTTGCAAATAATAAATATGACTTGCAAAATGACATCAGTTCAATTATATAACATTGTGCACACTCTATTTATCTTCATAGCTTAAAATTCCTATGTTTGGTATAATATGAAAATTGTTGAATAAAAATGTCTTTTTGATTTGTCAAGCGGCCATAGTTCAAAAATTTAAAATGTGTTTCTTATAAATTTTAGATATCTTCAAAACTAGATCATAGTTAAATAAACAAAAAAAAAAAAACAATAGCAAAGAAATGCAACTGTTAATGTAAATTACTTTATGATATTACGTAGCATTACATAATATTGCAGCATGTAATGCAGTTAGTTGTATTTCTATCAAATGCAATGCAGTAACACGTCAGATGTTAAGAAAAAACTATCAGTGAAACGTATATCAAAATAATCAATTTTATAGACAATTGGAAGCATTCATTGATTGTCCGTTTCTATCGTAGCATGCATCATTTCATAACGTTTGAGATTTAAAATTGATTTTTTCAAAGTATCCTATATAACACAAAACCCACAAAAGCTGTAATAACATAGTAATATGTTCCAAATATAAAATACACCCAAATGAACAAAAATACAGCAATAATACAGCGCCTAATAAAAAGAACTTTTCAAAATTTACCCTACATTATAAAAGATCTTGATTCACTTTAAATCCTCGTTTGCGGGTTAAAACTTCCCATATTTGTATAGTATGCGAGTTTAAAGAATCAATTGATATTGTTGTGTTTACCTGACTGGAGATTAAAATTGCAATGCCCATTCTTAATAGAAACAGTCAGCATGAAAAAATCCAATCAGACAAAATAAAATCAGCAAGAAATGTAGCAAACGATATCCATCGATAGCTCAGTTATCAGAACGGTGGATTGCAGCAAACGATAACAATAAGGAGAAAAGAAAAAAAAAGCATTATATGAATCTACTACATGAAGAATATTTACTTGAAAATAAACCTGTATTATCTATCGGCAAAACGCATTCGATTCAGAAGAGCTAATCAAATGATCATTTTTTAAAATTTGCTTCTCGTCTCTGAAATGTGCATTACCTTTCCGAAAATAGGTTTAGTTGCTTCATTGAAAAATAATCGCACCCAAAGATACCAAAAATACTCTCTGGTAACGAACTTTCTCAGCATTTGAATGAAATTTTCATTAGTATGTTATTTGGATATTTTCAAATGAATGTATACATGTTTTTTTTAATGAAGCATCAAGAAAATGATGGGAAAAAAATATTGAAAATATGAATTTTGAATAATTTCTCCAAATTTTTTAAACAGAAAGTCTTTATTTCCAGTATGTAAAGCAATTGTTTTCTTAAATTTCAATTCCTTTTGGATTAATGTCATTTTGTTTATTGATTTTTAAATCAATATTTCACATTTTTGTTTTCCTAGAAAAATAAATATGTTTTGCAATTTTCGCAGAAATACACGATTTGAAATTATTTTTTTAACAGTTTTTTGAAAAATTCTTCCATTTTGAACACACAGCATGGAATTTGAAGGAATATATCTTCAATCGAACACACATTTCGGCAATAAAAATAAACTTTTCCTCAAATATAAACAATTTATTTTAATAACATAACCTTCCAGGAAAACTTTTCCTCTGTAGGCTTCTAGGGGTTTTTTTTATCTCCATCATATTTGTATTACAAAGAACATTTATTTATTCTCTTTTGCTACACAAAATAAATGAATATTTTATTATTTAGTATAAAGTGAAATACATTTTTCCCAAAATATTTCTAAAACGTTTCGATTGGAAGTGATTTTAATAAATCTTACATTTAAAAATTAAATTTATAAAAATATATATTAATAATAAGAATTAGATGCCAAGTTTTACTTCTTATTCCAATACATAAAAGAAATTAAAATTACAAATCTAAATGTAATTATGACGCTGTGAACTGGAGCTTTCTTTAAAATAATATATCTTACCAATTAGAATTTGATCCAATAAGGAAAGGGAGTGTAAAAACTTTATAAATTTTCTACTTATAGCAATAAATTTATTAATTGCATCTTTTCGAAAGCAATTACACAGTGTAAGATAAAGGTGAACTGCTTCTTCCATTTGCTTGGAGATCTGCTGATTAACGTAAAAGCAATTAAAAAAGGAATTAAATACTTTCTTTCTTCAAAAATTCAAAGTTCATTTATATGAAATCCCTTCCCAAACAACTGTAAAACCAGAAGTGGTTTCTTGACTCTTTTTAAAACAGTCCGATTTTGCAGCCTTTTCTTAGAAATGGGTAATTTAAATCTTCAGAAGATATTTATTCTAAGAATGCTATACATTTTCCTAATCGACGGAAAGTTATGACAACACTGAAACGAAACCTTTAAAATGGAGCCCAAAGTACGAAAAAAAAATTGTTTTAATTACTTCCAGGTGCTCCTTTTCTCGCGCATTAATGCTCTGTTTAAGAGTAATTGTATTTCAAGAGAAAAGCATGTGAAGGCGTAAGTTTTTATCGCTCTTGAACGAGCATTACCATCCCTTAAAATTTCATCTCTCTCACGAGTTGAAGCAGTTTTCGAAACAATGTCCAAAATATTATTTACTTCAAAGAATGAAGGAGAATATTTCTTTTCACTCAATTCTTTCTTAAAGACCTACATTGAGATAACTGAGATAAATCCATTAAATACAGAACATTCGAAATCAGTTTGGAGTGTTTATGACCATTTCTGTTTAGCCCCGATTCGTGACATTTAATATTACACCGTAGTTATTTGAAATTATGAATTACACGAAGTTCAAAGTATTATTTATTCTATGTATATTGTACAATTTACATTTTGAGAAATTCGATAAAATTGTGTTTGTGGCATATATTTTCTGATCTTAGGATCTACTATTTCACATATCCTCACTAGGTGGCGCCCTTAGAACAGAATCGAAACTTAATTTAAATCATAATCATTTCCTATTCTAACAAGCGTTTCCATACAGAAAGGCTTTTCTATAATTAATGCTTCTTGTAACATTTTGATAAAAATGTGCATAGTTTAATATACATTTTAAGAAAATCGATAAAATTGTATTTATGGCATTCTTTTAAAGTTGTGTATTTCGTAATAGAGTTAAGAAAACCAGTACTTGTGTATTAATTGCATGCCACTGGCGAACAATACTTACGAATTATTGATCTTTGGCCTGAAACTAGCTTGCTATCTTTGCCAACTAATGCACAAGTACCAGAAAATCGAATATGTATTTCACAGGCCTTTGTTTCTAACCAATTAAAACTAAAATTTGATATTACACTACAATTGCAGCAGCACGATAACATACCGAATTTCATTTATTTAAGTCATAGCATCCTTGTCATTTACATTTACAGTTTTTTAAGTATATGAGAAAGAGTATTTACCTCTAGACAGGTTTGGAACCTGAATGGATTTCGTTCAAAACTTGATAGAAATCTGCAAACTTCGTGTTCACTTCATATACCAAATTTCATTAAAGCGCTTTTGAGTGTGCTCATAGACATTATTAAAGATATAAAAAAATATCTATTTCTTCTATTCAGAGCTATCTGAAATGTGGAGATTCTTCGAAATTTCGAGTTCGAATATTTTGATGATTATTCTTTGTATAAATTAAGTGAAAATGAAATATGCAACTGCGATTTCAATGCATGTTTTAGTTTATAATTTAAAAATTCTATAATATTTTGAAATTCCAAACTTATTACTTTACAATTCAATTAATTCTGAAAAGAGAGATACCAAGCGCTAATCTAAATTTAAATTTACGATTTAAGAAGTGTCGGACATGATGTAACTGATATGTGATTTATAGGATGTAAAATATCATTAAAGCGTCACATATTTGGGCTAATATTTTTATGTTTGATATGCTGATGCTGAACAATATTCTAGCTATATGAAAATCTACTGTCTACAGAAAATAGTAAATTTCTACGGCAAGAGATGAATAAAAAATTTATGTCTATACCTTTTTCGTACAGGACTCTTTGAAGTGAAACGCAAATAATGGTTTCAAGAAAAGTCATTGTAACAAGTTTGAACTACTATTTTTTAAAAATTTGGCTTCTAGTTATTATTTTCAATCAACAGCGAAGAATGTCATTATTTCAGCAAATATGTCATCTTTTTACTACAAAATGAGTATAAAATAATTCGATTTATTTTTATTTATATAGCAATGAATTCTTATGTTTAAATTATTTCAAAATATATAAAATCTGACAAAAATATTATTTCTCGTGTGTAACATTTTGTACATTATTATAATTTTATTAGAATAGAAAATATAAAAGAACCACCCGATCGATTTGCATAGGCATTTCTCTGAGATAAAATAATAAGAAACCCAACAAATATTAATGGATCATTTATGAAAGTAACTTTCTTGAGAAATATTATAATGACATGGTTTCATTTTATATATGAAATGGGGAAACCATTATTAACCGGTCCACTATCTTTAATAACTTCAATTATTTGTCATTTTCCTGTAGATAGAAACGAAAATCTTTCCAAAACATCATGTACCTATAAATTCAATTTAGATCTGCTAAAATATTTCATTTATTATTTTATCCACATATAGAGCAAGAAAGTCATCTTTTATTGTGTTTCAATAGATATTTTCTTAACTATTAGAGAGAGGCATGTGGTCGTAGTTAAATAAATGGTTTAAGTGATGTAAAGAATTATATTTTATATCTTTGAGTCATTAAATGTATTTCTGAAAAATTGCGATATCTAAATTTTTATACAGACCTCTAATGTTTCATATATATTTAGTAAAATATTCTCATATAAAAATTTTCAACAATAATAACAAAAAAAATCCACTTTTTTATAGCCAAAACTTATTGAGTTATGAAGCTCTGGGTATTACTATTTTAGATGGTTTTCCATTTTTGAGACAGATGCTTGAAGGAAAATCATCTAATCAACTGACACTCTCGCTTCAAGGATGATGTTGATTGATCTAAAATAATTAAACTGAAAGCTTCATAACTCCATCAGCTATAGTCGCTTGACAGTGAAACTTTTTTTTTTTTTGTTTATAATGGTAGTTAGTCAAGAAATTTACCAAATAAGAATAATAAAATAAAACATCTCTATGAGAATTTAGATTTCGTATTTTTCGTTATAATAATTTAATTTAATAGTTTATGTTTTAATAATAATTTATATTTTGCTTCACTTGTAGTATTTATAATGGCTTTTTAACTTTCCGGTTTTTTACTTCTCAAGCTTTTGCGATTTTTGTTTTGATTTCCAGATTTTTGATAAAAGGAATTATCTATTTCTTTAAAACACTGATAGAAGTGGCTCTTTATGCATTGATTTTTTTCTAGTTCTTATTCTTTATTTCTTATGATATTCAATGTGGAATCAAAAGAAACATAAAGCACCTAAACTCTGCTTAGATATCAAGCGTGATAACGTCCGTGCCTAAATGTTATATGCAAACCCCTATATCAAATCGACAAGCATTCTTCAATTTTAATCAATATTCTAAACAATTAATATCGCGGGCTTCTAAATATTAATATTCCATTTTGTACATAATCTGCTTATCTAATGTTCTAATAGAATGGGAAGGATTTTAGATCTCGTGAATTTTTTTTCCAAGAATAATTTTTTAATTCTTCTCCCATATCATTATATTTTTAAGAAAGAATTTTATATTTTATAAAATCTATAATTTCTTAATTTAATTAATTTTGTAATCAAAAACTTTCATGTCAAAACAAATTAAGAAAAAAATGTGGTTCTGATAGAATATTCTTAGCAAATTTGAAATATAATCACATTCATAGTATTTTCTTAACTTTCAATGAATATAAATGAAAAAATGAAATTCGTCTCTGTAAATATAGTGCGTCTTCTCTCTTAACAATGCTGTCTCATTTCCGATAGTATATATATATATATTATTTTCTGCTTTTACTGCATTTTCACCATATGGCGTTTAAAATCGTTCTTATTATTTTCTTCTTTAAAGTCTTTGATACACTTCAGAATGCAAGGTTACAAAAGTTTGAAGTCTAAAAATTAATTTCAATATATCACCACTTCTATGAAACAACTTTTTCGTTAGATTAATATATTAATTAGTAATTAAGTTTAACTATTTTATTGCCTCTACAGGCAATAACCTCAAATTTTTATAATTCTTATATACGAGGAATTCATGAAAATTCCATCATAATATTTCACCCTCTCAAACATGACACATAAAGTAAAAGAGTTTTTGAACAAAAACAATGTATGCAATATTATTCACTTATTCGAAGGAAATACTCTTCAGAAATGCGAGCTTCCAGAGAAAGGCAAAAGCAATGGTCTCCCCTAAACTTCCTCGAATACTCCTTAATGGGAATATTATCCTCCCTCCCCCCCCCCTCCCTTCCTGATTAAGAATTAGAAATTTTGAGCAAGGCCATGAACACTACAAGCGTCCAGACATTTATTTTCTGTCCCATATATGAAGGCTTTGCCATATATGAAGGCTTTGCCATATATGAAGTCCCATATATGAAGGCTTTCGTTGTAGTATTATAGCAAAGAAACTCTGTTATGCATTTTCGACACTTTTTTGCCAGCCGATTGAAACTAAAATTTGGCAAAATCAACATTTTCAGTAATGCGATCTCTAAATAAATTTCATTTATCTTAATTATTACATTTTTTTAGTTATCGCGTTTACCTGTTTGCGAGTATAATGACTGACAGATAGCCATTCCCTTGGCGGATTTGATCTCAAATTTGAGACGGGTTTATATTTTAGATTCGAAAACTATGTACCAAATTTTACCAATCTAGCTCTTTACATTTTTAAATTCACTTGCACTCGAAAATACAAACTTCCTCTAGATAGATTTCGTTCAGAATTCGACAGAAATCAACAGATTTGGTTTAAAGATCTCATACCAAATTTCATCCGTATAAATCAAAGCGTTTTCTTAATTATTTTATTCACATACAGATAGCCATGATTCTAAGTTCTGACTCGGGAAGATTTTAAATGTGAAGATTCATCAAAATCTCGAAATGAAATTTTTTGACAATTAAAATATTTCCTTCTTGCATACTTCGAATACGTGAAATCAAAATTTCAAAATATTTCAGTTGAAACATGCAGCTCACAATGAAATCAAGAGCATGATACGCCTTACATGAGTTGCGCCAGTTTAATTAAGGAATTCCTTGAGCTTTTAACAGTTGGTATGGCATTACAGCATACGAGGTGGCATATGATATACAGTATAGAATTCGAGATGGCATATGATACGACATTACAGCATATGATTTGGCATATAGTATACGATTACGGCATTCGATGTGGCATATAATATAAGGTTAAGGTATGCGATGTGGCATATAATATACGGTTACGGCATGCGATGTGGCATATAATATACGGTTACGGCATACCATAAGGTATTAAAGCATACGATAGGGCATATGGTATACGGTACGTCATACAGTATGGCATTACAACATAAAACAACAAGTAGTTAGATGCCAGGTGTAAGCAGTCTGTGGTGTAATTGTGGTGTCTTTAAAATGCAAATGTCATGTAAAATGCAAATATGCACCGAACGGTAGTACTCATAAGGAAGGATATTGAAGACAAATGAATAATCTTCATTATGGCGATGCTTCTTAGCCATATTGTTTCAGCCTATCTAGGCGTGTCCATAGCCAAAAATTCATGATAAAATAAAAATGTGATCTGTTTTGTTGGTGGTCAGAAAATTCTTGAAGGATTTAGGTGCATCCTAACATAGAAACCTGACTTCTGTCCTGTATATAGAAGTCGGTTGCTTTTCCGTTTTTCTTTTCTTTGATTTGTTAAAAGACTTTCAAGAGGAACTAGCTTACATTAGTTTACCTCTTGAAAGTAAAGCAGGAAAACCTTCAACTCCTAACCGCAGCACGTAATTTGTTGCTTCTTGTCGTTTCTGGCTAAGTTATACATTAACAACACATACATGATATATTAATAATGTCCTTCCAATTCAAGTTCCTCAATAGAGCCACAATTTAACGCAAAAGACCGCTGAGTCTCACTTAATGCTATAATTAATATTAATAAAAGCAGTATAAAACTATACATTAGGAAAACAAATCTAAGTTTTAAAATCCATGTAACATTAATTTCAAACAATACATTGAATACATATATTCTATATACGTTCCTCATTTCTGAAGTTGATGGAGTATAAATTGAATAATTTTATTAATGAATCAGAGAATTTGTTTGCAAGAATTTAGTAATTTCCTGTCTGAGAACATCCTTCAGGATTGAATTACAATTACTCTCGCTACATCTTTATTGAACCAATTTAACGCTACGAAATATGATAATGATTATTATGATGTGTGCAGACAACAATATACTTAATCCCTTATATTCTATATACATTCCTTATTTATGTAATTTATGGAGTATAAAGTGAATACTTCTATTGAGGAATCAAAGAATTTGTTTGCAAAAATTTAGTAATTTCCTGTCTGAGAACATCCTCCAGGACTGAATTACAAGTATTCTCGATGCATGTTTATCGAACAAATTTAGCCCTACGAAATGTGTCAAAGGATATAAAAATGTATGCATTGAGTATAGCTTAAAATAGAAACTTTCTGTTAGATTTCAACACGTATATTGAGTTAGTATAGAAGAGATTGGCTCTTGTAACTGAATCTGCTCTTCTGCCCCTCAGATGTAGACAAAATTGAAATAGAATAAAAGATGTCTGGAAAATTCGCTGAAAAGTAATTCTCCAATGCTGTAACATTGCTGCTAAATTTCATTGTTTCGTCAGCTCAGTATTTCGACGGTTATAAATGTCAAAGTTTGAATAAAATGTATCGAAATTCAGGAAACAAAATCTGGACATTTTCAGAATAATTCTTTTTATTTATTTCATCTAACATCCATGACTGGAAACAAATACTGCTCGTGCGATACCAGTATCTTTTCAATTCAATGCACATTTCCATGACGTAAGTAGGACGTAACTGAATATGTCAGAGCAACACTGGGTACAGTTAGATGTTGAGTCACATTCTCAATCATGTTTATAATGGAATTGTGACATCTTTCTATATTATAGTTACAAGCTTTTATTAAATCTAATTCTCCTTGTAAGATTATTCTGGCCGAATTCAGCGAATTTTAGTGAAACTAAATTTTTATCTTATAAAAATGAATAGCATAAAAACATTTCTTAGTAATTTCAAATGAATGCATTTATCTTACAGAAATGTATGGTGTAAAAACTATTCTCAATAAACTTAGGTCTAACTGAGGATTGTATTTATCTTATAACATTGGAGGCATTAAAAAATGTTATAAGTAATTTAAATATATGGGATAAAATACAGCAGTGCATTTATCTTATAAAAATGGAGGCATTAAAAAATGTTATCAGTAATTTAAATATATGGGATAAAATACAGCAGTGCATTTATCTTATAAAAATGGAGGCATTAAAAAAATGTTATCAGTAATTTAAATATATGGGATAAAATACAGCAGTGCATTACGTAATTTATATGGAGATACAATTCAGCAGTCACTGAATTCAAATTAGATATTAAATTATCCAATGATTTCGATTCTATGAGTATGTACAAATAAAAAATAAATTTTAAAATTTGAATAGTTGAATATTGTAATGTTCATCCGGCATCATATGCAGAGAAATGGAAAGTAACGATCATCTGATATTGAGATATATGCAGTCTATTATTTCACAAATAAGAACCAAGTCTTGAAGGTACCACGCTCCACATTATTGAAACGTCTCTTGAAGAGTGTATAGTCTTGTTTTCCTCGGTAGAAAAAAAGGGATAGAGGGCGTTGGTGAGTTTGTCACATATTTATACACCTACATTTCATACATTAATAAACTAAATCTTTCTATGATTTTTTTTTCAAAATGCTACTCACAAATGGTAATTTTTAACCCATTCGAATTCTTATGATTTCGGGCAAATATTTTCTTTTCAAAGTTATTTGTTTGAAACTGGCAAGATTTACTCTAACATTTCCATATTAGCATTTTGTAACCCAAAGACGCCATTTTTAAAATAGCACGGATCTACATTTCTTATTCCATGAAGCGTTTTGTAACGAGATAGAAATCCTTATGCCATAGTCAGCCGTTCTAAACTAAACAATGGGCATTAGTACTGAATTGCTGAAAATTGTGAGATGAGTCACAAATATTTGCTAACATAACTTGACGCAAAGCCTTCGCTGAAGGGCAATCGCATTATCCCTTGCTGGTCAATCAATAAGCATTGGCGGTGGATAACGTGAAACAAGATTGCAACGTTGTTGAACAATCAACAAGTTTTAATGAAAAATGAAGGTGTCAAATAAAAAGAATTTCAAAACAAGAAAGAAACATTCATTGTTAATTGCAAGTTCTAATTCCGAATCCTGATAAGGACAAATTTCTACAAAATGGTCTAAGACATTTAACATCTCACTTGCATTATTCCGAAACCTTTAACTAAGAAGCAATCATTTATAAAGACGTATGGCGACAGGAAAAAGTAAAAAAAAATCCATCATTTTTTCATTTCATGAAGAACAACTTAACAATGCATTAGAATATTAACATGTTTCAGCTAAACCTAGTCACACACTTAAGATGTATTAAAGAAACATTAGCGAAAATACTTTTTCTTACATTTAACGGTCAACATTTATCATATTTGATTCTTTTGTAATCATAATTACAGTTTCCACCAAATCGATCAATGTCTTCTTTAAATGACATATCATAATTTTATCCAGCCAGGGTTTAACTACTGCTACGCGGCTGGCTGAACGCCAGTTACAAAGTTCAGAAACTGCCGACTTCGTGCAAATGTACGATAGTGAAGGTAGATGAAGGTCTTATGTTCTTGCAAGCTACGCTTTATTGATACCTAAGAGATACTAATAACAAAGAGTTACATTTTTCATGTGGAATTAAAGTTCATATCTTCAAACCAGGGAAGTATAGATTTTCATTCGGTCGTTCCCAACTATTGTTACTAGTTAAAAAAGATTAGTTATGTTTTCAACGGCAAGGATCGTTTTATTATAGATCAATTTTTACGGAGTATAATTAGTAATAAGATGATTTGGCTTTATTTCTTTTGCCGCCCTATCACATTTCAGTCTTTTAATCTTTACTATCCCAGACAGTAATTTTGACGGCGAGAGCTTATATCGTTAAGATGTGTACTTAACTTTGGAATTGGTATTGTGTGACGTTAGTATCAACGATGCGAAAGTTATCCATCAAATCGTACAGTAGCAATACTTTTCACCGGAGCGATTTTGGCTGCTTGCCAATAATTAGTTTTATGGCTCTCGGGTTTCGCTTTAACTTTTCGAAATGTGATAACGCAAGGTCCATGATTGAAATAGGTCTTTAATTTAAGATTACGCTTTAAGTAAACATGATTGAGATATGGGAAGTAGCAGTAAAGTAGCGATATGGTGATTAGGTGACTAGTAATCAACATTTCATTTTAGGAGAAACCAAGTTTATGTTTATAACCATACTTGGCAATTCGCTCGGTATATCCCCAGAGGATTGTTTTCTTTCTTTAAACTGGTAGTTTTCTGAAGATACTTTCGTTAGTTCTGTTCTAGTTTTTAGTGTTATAATTCAGACGTTGATTTTTACGACTTTCAAATAAAGACTATTTAGTTGATTATTTATCTTATAAATGTTCACATAATGGAAAAATAAAAAGTATACTTTAAATAATAAATAAATAAATAAACTATGACCTATTCCATCTTATGTACATTCTATATGATATTAAATAAACATGAAATCAGATTTACAGCTTCCAATTTTCAAATTTCTATCTCAATATCATGCATCGAAACATTTCGAAAGTATTAAAATAAACTTAATAGACTTATTTAACAACTTTCTCCAATTTCTGCTACAAATAAAGTTAAATATATAATGCATTGAATATATTTATTATAGTTATGATATGGAATATGTATTACGAAGTCAACTTATTATTATCAAATAAAACAGCAAGGAATATATTACTATTAAGTAATTTGTTTCAAAGAATTTCATGCTGATATTTGGATAAAAATCCGCACTGATATTTTGTTCAATTAAAATCCGTTCGTCCATTTATTTTATGATAAGTAATGATCATACATTAGAGAAAAGTGGGATAGTTAATATGCATCATATCTATAGTATTTCAACGTAAATTTCTAAAGGATTGGGCCTCTTTCCAGTTTAAGTAAAATCATCTAGAAATTTAATTATTTAAATTGGAATAAGCTGCTTTGATTACAAAAGATCATAAAAGAAATCTGATTACAAGCATCAACATTTCATTATAGAACTAATTTACGTAAGTAAATAATATGAAATATTACCTGATGATGACCGAAAATTCAGAAAGTTATTATCAAAGCATCTTTCCGATTTTATTTAATTAATGTTACTCAATCATGCAATATATTTTTCTGGCTTTATAAAATGCAATCCCGAAGACTAAGTTTATGATTATTTTATTAGACATTCCACGGGTTTAATTTCTAAAGTTAATAATGTTCCACAGTGATTAAATTTTCCCCCGTCATTGCTTTCTTTCTTAAACAGCCCTTGGATATCTGTAATAAACCGAAATAAATATATAAACAAAATCTGTAAGTTATTTGGAAGAATGGGTACTTTATGGTGATTGAGGAATGTGAAAGAAAAAATAATTTTGCAAGCATGCGTATGAAAATTTCGATAAGTTCATAAGAAGCGTTTTAGTCAATATTATTTTTTTAACGACAAAAAAAAATGAATATGAGGCAAATATTAACTCGATTAAGCTCTTGCAAAAAGTATTGCTCTCATTTTCCTACGGATAAATATACCAATCTTTATTTTATAAGGTAAAAATTTGCTATCTTTTTAAGTAACCTGTTTATTTAGCATTCATAAAACCTTTGCACCATATTGACAAAAAGCCTACTTTAATTGCAATCTCACTGCATCGAAATCATTGTATCTTTTATCATTTGAAGAGTTCCGAGAACAAAAACATATGATGACTTAATGGCAGAAAGTTGAGGCAACATGATAGACATAACAACACTTCTCAACTTCAAACATTTTTACGAGTGAGGCTAGAGATACGTGCGATCATCCGTTGCATGAAGAAACATGATTCCTAAATAATTTTCTAATTCAGGAGCTTTCCTTTGATTAATTTATTCAATTTCACTATGTTTTTTTAGTAGATATTTGAGATAATAATTTGAAAGCTTGGAAAGAACTAAATACCTTCAAGACCTTTATAATTCTACCAAAATGATGATATAATTTTCCTTTGAAAAATATCTACGCAAGGGGTTTGTGATGGCTCATCACGAATTACCTAAGATCTTTCTAATTGATATCATGACAAGCAATCCATTTTCCAACATCACTTATCATTCGTTTCAAAAAAGATAATTTTCTACATAGTATTCGTTTCAAAAAATATTTTTCTAAGAAGTATTTCAATTATTATGGAACTTAAATATCGAGATAAGAAGATGTGGTTTGTGATAGCTCATCACGAACTGCCTAAGATCTTTCTGGTTGATATAATTGCAAGCAATCCATTCTCCAACATCACTTATTATTCGTTTCAAAGAAGATAGTTTTCTACATATTTGAAATGTAATGCCTAAATTTGATACTCTGAGTATAGCTAAATTATTATGAAACTCAAATCTCGAACGTTTTAAAAATTCTAGGCTTTACAAATACCATTTGATGATTGAAAAAGTAAGCTGGATACTGAACTTATAACATCCGCATCATCTACACATGATACAAAATTACGATTCAGTTCAATTCAGTTTTATTAACGTCCCGTTTTTAAAGCAACACCATGGCTATTTTGAGACGGGCCTCGTAATTTTGAACCACGGTCAGATGGTGAGGACGAGACATGAGCTGGCATCATCTCTCCAAACTTCCACATCATATCAGTGGGAAGACTCAAAATTACGATAGAACTCATGTTATTTCAAAATGAGATGTTAATCAAATGAAAATAAACCCATTTTCTCATATTAGGAGTAAAATGTGACTACACCATAATTAAACTTATTTAACTGTACATAATCGCCATCTGGCCGCGATTCAAAATTACGAGGCCTGTCCCAAAATAGCCCTAATTTTGCTCTAAAAGGGGACATTAATAAAACTAAACTAAATTAACTGTATATAATATGTTATAATAATTTATAAATAATAAATACTACCTTTTAAAAAATGGAATGAGATTTCTAACCATCGGGTTTTCCTCTTCTATTCTAAATCCAGTGCTAATATCTTTTGAATGGATTTTGTTTAACTCAATAGCTTCTTCTTTAATTTTGTTGACTGCAACATCAAAGCTTCATCCCATGAACATAAAAAAAGACGACTTTAAAACTTAGCAGTCACATAACATGCGCTTCTTTGAGTTTTAAAACCACCTTAATTACGAATTGGCTGAAAAAAGAAAAACCAAAGTTGATATATTGACGAGCACTCAATTAAAAGTGATTGAACAATCACACATTTTTAATTCTTCTTTATGGGTGTTCGTTCACAAATTAAAGAAGGAAAGGGAGAAGAAAAAGAAAAACGTTCCGAGATAGTGGCATAGCTTCCAAGGTATCCTTCTCGCACGCTTTAATCCTCCGTTGCATGGTATTACGCGAGCGATAAAATTAATTTGATGGCAAACAAATCGAGCATTTTTTGGCAGCTATTAATGAAAGCATTTTCTGATTACTAATAAAAAAAAGCTAGCATCTGACGAACAGATGAAGGAGGGGGAGACTGCCAATTTGCATATTTTTCTTATCTCTCCTTTCAAACTTCGTTTAGCGTGTTAACTTCGTTACAACAAAATTCTCAAAATAAATTTTTGATTATACATAAAAAAAGCAACGATCTAATTAAAAAAACAAAAATTGAACAAAATTACCACTTTTAAAAAATAATCTTTTTTTCCTCCCCGTTTGAAGATAGAGATAAATCGTATCTCTTAAAATGAGTGTATGTGTGTGGATGCTCAATCACAGCTGGAATCATGGGATTGGATCATTTTTAATGAACTCCTTTTCCCAGAAACATTTTAATTACCTTCACCCGCCATTTTCTCAACCATTAATGCTCGATTAGGAGTAATTATGAATTACCCTTCGTGTTTTCCGGAGAAAGAAACCTGGGGTGTGTTTTAGATGGGGATCTGACCCCTCAAGTACAAATAAACTCTCTTCTCCCAGCATGGCACTTGATACATAGTCCAGACACCGATTCAAATCTTTCGGCCGGCCAGAAATCTGAATTGTAAATGCGTCGCGGATGTAGAAACATCTAGTTTAATAAATTCTGAGCTATGTAATTAATTGATCTTCCGAAGACCAACGCATTACTATTCAGAAATTAATTCCGCCGTTCTATCAGGTTTCCTTCTATTTGCATTATGTCTTCCCAGATTAATCCCTATTACAAATACTGATACCTAAATATATGCAACGGAAATGAAAGCATAGGTTTCATGCATATCTATTTACCTGACCCTTTATTATTTAAATAAAACAATGGCCACTGTAGCCTTTGGCGCCGAAAGTCAGTCGCGAGATGATGATTTATTCAGAAACTTTCGGAGTATGCATTTCAGATATAGATTCCGGTCTTAAGATTGAAATACTGCAAGTGACTGGAATTAAAAATGGTAGAAATATTATGGAGGTTTTGATTTAAAGTTTAGGAACTTTTGGAAGAATTTATAAAGTAAATTCATGGTTATAAGTGTTTTTTAGAGATTGTTAGGAGCTTTGCTACCACATCTTCTTGTCAGGTCGATATTTCGCCAACGTTAATTTCAAACATCATGAACAAAATAAAAATTATGAAGAAATACGCAAGAAAATATTTGATTATGTGTTATTTCCAAAAACAGTGCATTAAATGTACATTTTTTTTTTTTTTTTGTATTCAACTCTGTTTTATAAATTATGTTCAAAATAACAGCAGAGAAAAACTAAGCGATGCATCATTTTTCCCTAATTAAATAGTCCTGAATATGATCCTAATATGTTTAAAAAGCTTAAAAAGAATTAAAATCCTAAGATACGTCTCCAACTAAGATACGTCTCCAACAGGAAACCTTTATGAAATCGCGCAATATTAAGTATCAAAATATTGCGCGATTTATCATTTAAAATCTGATGTTGAAAAATATATGCTTGAAGAAAAGATTTTTAAAATTTAATTTTATGGAGCATTTTCGTCTTATTATCATATAAATAAAAATCCTTATGGGTATATAGGTATGAATGTATTTTTCGCATCTTCGTCCTAAAGGGTCTAATTCAGCCAAATTTTCCAGCCGTATAAAACAAGAGAAGGAATATTATTGACTTTTCAAAGTATAAAAATTAATTAACTAAAATAATAATAACTTAATAATAATAATAATAATTAATTAATTAAAAAGTTACTTAAATTTTATATTTTTTCTCACTTTGAATTGCTCTACCACAGTTTTAAAAAATTTCTTTTATTTTAATATTTTTCTTTAGACACCGCTTTTATTGGTTTTAAAGTAGTGTTTGAACAATGCTTAAAAGCAACTTTAAGTCAATCGTTTAAATGAATGCAGGAAAATTAAAACTTTTGCGAACAAATGAAATAGATGTTCGATTACAACAGTTTCAAGCTATGGGGTTTAATGCCAAATTTTTTTCTTGTTAATGAAGAATTAACTATTTAACTAACTGTCTCAAAAGGTTCTTTAAAACATTTCTTTTACTTCAGCATTTGTGAACAATATTTTCAGGACTAACGTAACAAATATTAAGAAAACTATCGGATATCGACTGGTTTTAAAAAATGTTAGTTTTAATCGATATTTAAATTTTTTTTAAAAAAATTTTCAGACAGTAAAAGTATTTTATATATTTTAATACTTAATACAAAGGATTTTAATCCCAAGGCATGCTGGGTATATCAACTATTTGCTATGTATCTTTACAAAACACTAAAGACACGAATAAAAAATTATTCGCTAATCCGAAAGTAATAGATTGTGGTATTTTCCAGAAGTTTTATTTCAGGCTAAAAAGGAAACATCCAATTAGAAAAATATTTAATGATCAAATTTATAATTCAAGTGTAAAATGTATTCTTTTTAGAGGCTTACAAATTCACTTACATACAAATAAAGAATTGAGAGTAAATAGCCTATTAAACATGTTTTTTGATAAAACATTGCATTGTCCAATTATAAATGTTGAATTAATAAAAATAGTTATAATGATGCTTTTCAAGGTCTTTTCCACATTTGTGGAAGAAGCGAGTAATACTTTTTAATTCAGAAGTAATTAAAACTTTTAAATTATAGTAATATTCAAATGACCATTCCGTGACATGCATCATTTTAATGTTAAAAAAATTAGAAAAGGGTCCCGAAACGAATTTCAATCGCTTTAACCCTTTAAAGGGCCATTTTTTTCTAGTCATATTATTAAAACATTTTTAGGCTTGAAATTAGAATAAGAAAAGGGATTCATTTAGCTTATTAGATAAATTTAATTAAATTAATTAATTAATTAATTAATTTGGTTAATTAATAATTACGAACAAATCAAACATTATTTTATGTGAGAAAAAGAACAGAAGTATCTTAGTTTCTGTTTTACAAAAAAAAATTTGTCAGAACTTATGCCAAACTACATAATTTCATACAAAGATTGATAAATTTGGTGGAAAGCATACTTCCCACGGCCCTAGAAAGGATTAAATGAATTACAGCTTTCTAATGACCTCTATTTCCCTCCTTGTTATATAATCATGAACGAAATTATTTAGTTTTTGAGAGAAAAAAAACAAAGCTTTCAAAGTAGGGATACTTTTATTTGCAGTAACACACATTTGACCGTTAGGAGAAATCATTTTTAAGGGGAAAATATTTTTAAAAATCTTAAATGTATTTAACTTTTTTTAATTAATTGCAATAACTGTGGAAACTTTAAAGTAGGCTGATAAGTTATCCTATGTGAATAAAAATAGTAAATTGTCATTGATTCTTTAATAATAGAAAAATAGTTATCTGAAAGTTCATTTTCTGATTTGGCACAAGCAGAAAGTCCCATTTTAGATATAAATTCGCAAAAGAATCCTGTCATTTTTAAAAATCAACTTTTATCTTATAACATTTTATTCAACAGACACGACATTTTTTATTTTCATTCAGTTTCGATTAACAAATATATTTGAAAAATGGGAATCTCCACAACCTAATTTCAAACAAAAAGTTTGGATTCAAATTTCAAACAAAAAGTTTGGATTTAGATAATAGGTTCCATCAAATATATTAACCCTTTCTAGGGCCGTGGGAAGTATGCTTCCCACCAAATTTATCAATCTTTGTATGAAATTTTGTAGGCTGGCATAAGTTCTGACAATTTTTTTAGTAAAACAGAAGCTAAGATACTTCAGTTCTTTTTCTCGCATAAAATGATGTGTCTTGTTTCTACTTAATTATTAATTAACCAAATTAATTAATTAATCAAATTAAATTTATCTAATAAGCTGAATGAATCCCTTTTCTTATTCTAATTTCAAGCCTCAAAATATTTTAATATAATATAACTAGAAAAAAATGGCACTTTAAAGGGTTAATATAATAAAATATTTGCCTATCATTTTTATAGCTCCCACTACAAGCATTGAGACTTTAAATCAGAAATGCTTTTGACAATAAGGTAATAAATAAATCAGAAACATTTATTTATGTTAGCTAATAAATGCATTTGAAACATTTATTTATTCGTTAAAAATGCACAATATTCCATTTAAATGCTCGATAGTGATACGCTGTTAATTTAAGGTAATCTTGTAGATGACAGTCCTAAGATACATTTTATTCGACTTGCGAATCAAAGCTTTTACAGAAATCAGAAATAAATTTTCAATTTCTTTCAATCATATTAAATATCTGAGAAGTGATGTAAGTTAATATATTTTTAAAGGAATACTTTTTTCAAAAATCATTTTGCATCAACAGCCAATATCTTGAAAAGTCTGAGTACTATGAAGTGGAATCATACATTAATATTGTGGTTATCGATGTACTTCAATATAAAATAAAATTCGAGTTACAATATACTTTTCAGCAAGAGTGAAGAAATTTTAAGAAAAAATACCTTTGTATGTGATGTGATATATCTATAAAAAATTTTAGGAATATGACTAATCATTTTATATCATAACACTTACTTTAACCCTTTCTAGGGCCGTGAGAAGTATGCTTCCCACCAAATTTATCAATCTTTGTATGAAATTATGTAGGTTGGAATAAGTTCTGACAAATTTTTTTAGTAAGTCTGAAGTTTAGATATTTCAGTTCTTTATATCAGACAAAATAATGCGTCTTGATTTGTTACTTAATTATTAATCAACCAAATTAATTAATTAATCAAAATAAATTTATCTAATAAATTAAATGAATCCCTTTCCTTATTCTAATTTCAAGCCTCAAAATATTTTAACATAATATGACTAGAAAAAAATGGTCCTTTTAAGGGTTAAATATTCTGTAAATCACAAATACGCGCAAGGAAAAAAATTTTGAAAAAGTTTATTTTCTGTTTATTTATATTATTTTTTTATTAAAAGCTTATATTGTATAAAAATACTCTTCAATCTATATACATTTATATGTTATTCTACTAGATTTTAAGTAGAAATATTAATTTTTAATCAATAGTCTGTATTTCAGAAATAGATATCTAAAATAGTTTAATTTTTTAGTGTAATTAATCAGCTAAACTTATTGAAATTATAGTTGAAATGCAAATTAATCTTCACCTTGAAAATTGGAAAGCTTATTAGATATTATCAGGCAATCGCCTGATAATATCTAAAAAATTTGTTTTCTAAAAAATTGTTTCTAAAAAAAATTAATTCTTACAGAAACTCAATCGAGAAAATTTCTGATGTCTTAATGTAAAGATCTGCTGGCAAAGAGAACAATATCATTTGAACCGCACTCTTATTAAATGGGGTTGATTCATGTCGTAAAATATTTCCCGCCACATTAATTTTAGAATATATAACAAATCCCGCAGGAAGAAAGAAGGTACATCACACCACTGCGATAACGTGCAATTAGATCTCAAATAATATGAGCGATTATACTTGCCGTGTGACTGTGATATCAAACGAATTTACCTCATAGAACGTCTATTTTCTTTTATAAAGAAAAATCAATATCTTAAAATACGAGCAGTGCTTACTTAAAGTAGCACACATTAAATCTTTTAGATCTTAACAATTTTAATAAAATCATTTTTGAGGCGGGATAAGGGAGGGGGAAGTTTTATGGTATTAAAAAAACATAAAAAGAGTACGATGTTCATCTAAAAAAATGAATATTTCGAGTTTTAAATAAAATGAAAAAACGCGGAAAATGATATTGCGTCTAGAGGTATTTATTCGTTTCTTTCTTTTTTTTTTCATCAATGCGTTGATTTTTTTATAAAGCATCCGGTAATATTGTAGGAATTTAACAATGCGTGAGTAGGTAAACTTAGTTATTTTTTAAGGTATAAAAAAAATTAATCGAAGTTTTTTTTTTTTTTTTTTTTTTTTTTTTGCAAGGTAAGAGAGAGAGAAAAAAAATAACATGCAAAAAATCTCGAAAAGATTACAAAGTTTGTTTGAAGAACGAATATTTTGATTTTAAATAATCCAAAAATGCCTATAAAAGGAAATTGCGCCTTAATGCATTTATTCATTTTTTTTTATCAATGTGCGCTGATTTTTTTCTACAACGTAGCAATTGATATTTTACGAATCAAACAATGCATAGTTTAGTAAACTGTGCATTGTCATTGCACGTTAATTCAGTCTTCAAAAAATTTAATAAAACTTCAAGATTTTTTTTTTCTTTTTTTTTTTTTTTTGCAAAGTAAGAGGGAAAACACACTAAAAGCATGAAAAAAGTATAAAAATATTACAACTTATGTCTAAAAAATATTTCGAATTTTAAATAAGACAACAAAAAATCCAATAAAAATAAATTGCGCTTCTATGTTTTCTTTCATTTTTTTTTTTAATCTTTTAGAGTTATTTAAATAATAACGCATAAACTTTTTGAAGGAAACGAGTTATTCATTTATTATGCGAATTCATCTTGAAGGTAGGTAATAATAAGTAAATTAATAATAAATAAGCAATAATATATTTTTAAAAATTGTCCGCTGTTTATAAAAAAAAAAGTTATGTTACATTATAAGCTTTATTTGTTTCAAAGAATCAAAACATTTTTTTTTTTTCAGAAAGATAAGAAAGTGTAGGAATTGTAATTAATATATAATCTATAAAACGGATATTTAACTCTTTTAAATAATAAATTAATTTTATAGAAACCAACTTATTTTTTCTATTCAATTAATTATTTTTATAATTAGTTAATAATACAAGAAGCATTCGTAAAAACTTTGAGAGGAGCAAAGTTATACGGACTTTGCGAATTCACACTCCGGTGGTGAAAAAGCACAAGTACGAGTTAATTCTGAAGAGAATATTTGCATAAAGCATATTTTCAGTATTCGTATTTTATTCTTTTAATTAAACAGTTCATTTTGATTTAGAAACAAAATTTTCTCCATTCAGTTAATATTTTTTTAATTCTCTTTTGATTATCTCAGTAGATGTGTGGAGAATTTTGGCGAAACAAACCACTGACCAAACCGCGGCGGAATGTATTCTATGCAATTACACATAGCAGGCAGCGAACTACTGTTTATAGCAAAACAATGCTACATGTGTAGATCTTATTTGTCTAAAAAAAAATGAGCAAAGGAAAAGTCAGCTTTTTCTTCTTGGCTAGGTAAGATAGAAGGAAGGAAGGAACCTCTTAACGAGATTACGGAGTTCATTTACAGCAGCTCGCGAATCAATTTCCGCCGTTCACCTCCCGCCAAGAATGGACGATGCCGTGGATCGATCACAGTGTTCAGGCCGCAGATGGTAGTCGGGTTGCCATATTTAAACTTCTATCCGATTAAACTTCGCCAAGGAAGAAAGATGCAAAACTTTTTTTCACCAAATAGAAATAAACTATTTAATGGGCGGGAAATCCTGGTCGATCAGTTGATCTTGTCACCAGTATATCTTCGGCCCGAGTTTTATACTTTGTCTTGATTTAGTGTTGTATATATTATCCGTAAAAAGTTTTTCCTGCGTCTTCACTGGAACTTTGCTACTTTATAAACTATTTTTCAACGGTGTAAACTTTTTACGCGTTAAAAGTTGAAAAAATGATTCCATGATTTGTTTCAAATGTATAAAAAGAGTTCCTTTTCTATTCTTTGTTTTACTTTTACTATTAAGACTTCAGGAGAATTATTTACGGTATAAAAAAAGAATAAATAAAATAAGATAGATAACTATGCGGAGTTAATTTTTGGAGAAAATTATTTAGATTTCTTTTATTATTATTATTTTTAGAATGTTCTTAGTTTTTTCATAAAACTATTCGAGTTTTCTTTCTATGTTTATTCCTTTTAAAAGTTACATTCATTTTTATGTAGGATAAATTTGTGTTTTAATACTATTTGACATCTTTAAATGATTTTTTTTCCTTCAGTTTCTACATTTTGCTACAGTTTTTATCCGATAAACCTCGTTAATTGAAATCTAATGAATGTATATTTTTTTGAAATTTGGCATAATAATTTTTCAATATATTGTGCAGTTCCTGAACTACAGAATAAGCAATCCGTTCGTTTAAAAAGATTTTTCAGTTGTTTTAAAATTTTGTAAAGCAAATAATTTTTTTAAGAAAAAATCATATCATTTATAAGTCCAATCCAGTTCCCGTAAAGTGGATAGAAATACAGTTCATCTTTAGTTCAAGACTTAAGTAATATATTTCTTAAGTTATTTGAAAAATTTTGAACAAATTATTTGATAAATTTCTATACTAGAAAGTTTTTACTTCAAACCTCTTTTTTTACATAAATAAATATTTCTTTTAATTTTTAAAAAAAAATATTTAAAATTTAGTTTATTTGTATTTTGTTATACAGCCGTTTTTTCTAACTCTTTTATTGAACAATATAGAAATTTTATATAATTTTGCGAAAAAAATTCATCCTGAACGTAGTCGAATACCTTAAAGCAAACATTACCTATATGAAACTCAATATAATCATAATATTTTAACAGTGATTGTATAAGTCTTAATCTAATTCTAAGGCAGACTGATTATTCTGTACATTGCTCCTATCCTATTGCTGCTCCTATCATTTCCATGGAATAAAATTAATTATTCATTAAATTTAATTCCTATCAGGAAAATTTTTCTTATATCATTTTAAAATTATTATTATGAGTTCTGCAAACATATTCGTGCGATTATTTTAAGATAATAAAGAATTTGAAAAAAAGTTTTTCATTTGCTTCTGTCATTATGATTGAAGTATATTAAATTGAAATTAAAGTGCCTCTGAAATTAAAGTGATTAGTTTAACCCTTTGATCTAAAACGGTATGTAATTTCCATCAGCTCTGTTGTCAATAAAGTGAAGACCAAGAATTACTCTGGTCGATTTGTTTATTTCAATGGATTAGAAGGAATTAGTCGCCGTGAGTTGCTTTGAACGAGCTCATTCAAATATTTGTCATTTAATTCCCAGCGCAAGAGATAAATACAGGCTTTCAAATAAATATTTTGAAAGCAATGGGTTATGTTTGCTATACGATATTATATCCATATTAATGAGTTGAAAGAACGTTCCTTAGATTCAAACAGTTTTCTTCCTAAAATAAATAAAATGCAAAATATTTCGGGGAAAAATAATCAATTTAAAAAATATATGAAAGATGCCATAATCGTTAATTTAGAGAACAATCATGTTGTCAATACAGCTAGACTATCTTTAGTTATTTGAATTGTAATTATAAGTAAAACTAATTTTTAATAATCAAAACCAAAATAGATTTAAAATGAAATAATTTATATTTCATTTAAACAATTTAGAGTGTTTTCAGATGTTTCTTAAAAATGATTTGGATTAAGGAATTACGCATTCAAAGAGCGCAAGAGATAAATACAGGCTTTCAAATAAATATTTTGAAAGCAATGGGTTATGTTTGCTATACGATATTATATCCATATTTATGAGTTGAAAGAACGTTCCATAGATTCAAACAGTTTTCTTCCTCAAATAAATAAAATGCAAAATATTTCGGGGAAAAATAATCAATTTAAAAAATATATGAAAGATGCCATAATCGTTGATTTAGAGAACAATCATGTTGTCAATAAAGCTAGACTATCTTTAGTTATTTGAATTGTAATTATAAGTAAAACTAATTTTTAATAATCAAAACCAAAATAGATTTAAAATGAAATAATTTATATTTCATTTAAACAATTTAGAGTGTTTTCAGATGTTTCTTAAAAATGATTTGGATTAAGGAATTACGCATTCAAAGAGCGCAAGAGATAAATACAGGCTTTCAAATAAATATTTTGAAAGCAATGGGTTATGTTTGTTATACGATATTATATCCATATTTATGAGTTGAAAGAACGTTCCATAGATTCAAACAGTTTTCTTCCCCAAATAAATAAAATGCAAAATATTTCGGGGAAAAATAATCAATTTAAAAAATATATGAAAGATGCCATAATCGTTGATTTAGAGAACAATCATGTTGTCAATACAGCTAGACTAGAGATACTTCAAAGAGCTCATTTTCGAATTTATACTGAAATGAAAATTATACTTCAAAGAGCTCATTTTCAAATTTTATATGTTTTATCGTTGTACAATCACTTACTACGCAATTGGTTGCTGTTCGCAAAAATATACTATTTTTAAAATATTCCTCAAAGTTAAAATACTTGAAACAGTTTGATTTTTTTCACGTTAAGTTTCATCTCTACATTCTATCAAAATTTTTGTTTTGAAGTATAATTTTCACTAAAATTCATATATTTAATTATAAGAAGTAATATGGGATAATTATAAATTCTATCATTCTAAAGATTACCTGAGATTCTAAACACTAAAACGATAAAATACTCCTACTAATAAATACTAAATAATACTAAAATAAATATTCCTAAATAATGCTAATTGTCCAAAGCCTAATTTTCTATACATGGAGAAGAAAGTAACTTGATTATACAATCAGCCTCAAGGCGTGATTCTGCTCAAATTATCTAGAATGAAAATGAAGAAAAGGGGAGAGAAGGACAGATCTTAAAGGATTTATTTATTCTGGTATTGCATGGGAATCTGGAGAATTTCTTGTTTATCGGATGTTTTCTTCATTTTCGAAATGATTGTTACAAATCTGAAGTCAATCAAAGTAATATCACGCATATCTCAAATTGAATGCCGATCCAACCAATCAAATAAATGCACTGGGTTCTTCATCTATATTTTACAATTTAATTTGGCATTGTAGATCAATAAAATTATTGATCGGAAGAATCAATTCTTGATTTTTTTTTAACTCTTTTCAAGAATGGAGTGCGGTATCAATCAGATAATTGATATTAGTTTATTTCCATTTGACTTAAAGCATTTCTTTCTATTTAGCTGAAAGTCTAAATAGTTGCTTGAAATATTATACAAAATTATATAAAGCTTTGCACTGTACGGAAAATAAAAACTTTTTTTTGACAAGATGTAACTTAACTAAAGTTTTAAAAATGTTGTAAATCCCAATTGCTTATAAAGAGTTTTGGAGAATCGTTGATTTGTTAAGTATATAGATTTTTGTTAATTTCAAATATTTTAATTTCTTTCTGTGTAATATCCGAATAAGAAAATAATGAATTCTATTTACAAGTACATTTTTCTGATAGCAATAATCATGAACACATCATGCTTCTTTTGGTAATTTAAAACTGCACTTGCTCTAATATACGAAAAAAAAAAATCTGGAATTATTTTTGAAAGCAAACAAATTATTTTTCGAACGTACATCCAATGTCTAACGTTTTATAAGCCAATACTTTTCTAATTATTTTAATACACGTTAGGTTTATATTTTAAAGTTAAAAATACTTGAATTTTTAAAGTTATTTCTTGTTGAATGAAGTTTAAAATGTAGAGACATTAATATGAGAGAATAACTAATCTCATTAAATTAATTAATTAATTAATTAAAATTCGTTAAATTAATTAAATTAAAATAATAAAAGTAATAAGATATGAGACCTAAGATCTATAATCCATGTAAAACATGTGGATTATAGATCTATAATAATAAAATATATATATATGTGCTGTATAGAAATCCCATACATTTTAGCTTCTCTGTATTAAATTTTTATATTTGACGCATACATATAATTTCAGAAACACTACATCTTTTTATATTCAGGTTTTGATTTTGCTAGTTATACGTAAGATGTAAAATAATCAACCCGACATAGATCTTAGCATTCCGGTTCATTCGAATTTCTGGCCGCCATGAATAGTAGTAACAAGGGATCCTAAAATTAATTACAAAATAACCACCACTAGTCCATGCATTGTTTCGTCCTATAAGAGGTATTCTCCATCATCAGGATGTTGTCAAACTGACCGCAATATCAATGATTTACTCTCCGAGAAAGTGAACACTTCCTATCTTTTCACGAACTTTTCATCCGCGTACTCGTTGTATCTCCACCTTTCAGAGGGATCTAATTTGTTGTAATTAAATTGTTAAATATTTTTTATGCATTTATATATGTTCGATCACTATAAAACCTAAAGCACGAAAGTACAAAAACATGTCTCCAACAAATGTATATTAAATAAATAAATATCATATATCATACAAACAGTACACAAATTGCCGTAAAACTCAAATCCAGAAATTCTAGCACATCCCATAAAAATGAACTACGTACATCACTGTTGGAACTTCAAATCCGTCCAACCCAACCACGCTCCGGCAAAGCCCCGATCCCAAATGCTTACAAGTGTCATTATCTGTAACTTATTAATTCTCTCTGTTCACATTATCTTATGGGCACACACAATTTGTTCCGACAATGTAGTGTGTGTGTGTGATTAAAAGTCCTGTTTCCAATAAGGCGTCTCCTAATTTCGAGGCAACGGGACTGGTGACACTTGAAGACAGGAGTCAGGAAGCTCTGACATTAAGATCTTGGTCCCCGCTTCGTAGATATGTGTTGCAGCTTATTACCTAACTGTCGCGATCTTAGGAGATTGAGTCAACTGACAAACCCATCTGGTAGATTCGGGTTCGCGGAGCTGCACGCCTTTTCGGCAACAAAATTATGGATTTCGGATTGCGATAATTATCCAGCGCGTATAAATTTCTTCTCCTTTTCCAGGTTATTTAATTTCGGAAGGAGGATTTTCGGTAGGAAAGGGTTTTAAGCATTCATGAGCAGAAATGAATTTCTGACTTCGAGAGGTGTATTCACACCCGAGTGTGATTCTTCGAATTTTGAAAGAAATTTTCATTTCATCTGTAAGAATAAACGGCGAAGTTAATAATTTTTTTTTTCTACTTTTTAACTTGTACAGGATGTTATAAATTATTGAAAAATTCGCATTGAAATATAATTCAAATAAATTTGTACTGAAACACCATTTTTCAAATCTAAGCAACACGGAAATAACTTAAATTTAATTATTAAAATTTAAATTACATATAGCTAGATTTCCTTTAAAAAATTTAATTTAGAAAGAGAATTTTCGGTAAAATAGAAATTTTTTGAGATTTCATTCGAAAGTTGAAATTAATTTTTAATTTCAATAACTAATATAATTACTTATTAATTAATAAATAAATCAAATGTCGATTCCCAAATTTCGCAGAAACTCACGATTTAACAGTAAATTTATATATATTAATCAATATTAAATTCACTAGAAATAATAAGAATTGATTTCGATGAGTTTTCTTTTTTATTACATTTACATGATGTCATAAATTTGAGAAAGAATGGTATAGTCATATAATTATTTTATATAACTATATTTTATAATTTTATACAACTCTATTTTATAATTTAAGCAATAAATAATCATCGAAATTTGATCATTTAAATTTCAATTAGAATTGCTTATCTGGAAGAAATTAAATGCTGATGTAAATCATGTTGTGATTTTTACATAATGAGATTTAGTCAACTTCTTTGAACGACAGCAGCATATTACGATTTTATAATTAAAAAAAATTGTCGATAACATACACATTTCTTCTGCTTTTCTAGTTTTAACTCAGCTCTTAGCACAGTCATGCTTTTAAAAGTGCTCAAATTTAATGAATCCAAATACACACTCAGATATAGTGTTTAAATATTGTATTAGCGGTAATTCCCCGCATGACGTTCGTTCAGAATAAAATACAAATATTAGCCGAGCAAGATAATGAAAAGTTTTCATTTTTAGGTGTAAAGCATTTTAACCATTTTTTTTCCGTTGAAATGAATTGGATAGTGTATTATTTCATTTTTACACAATCAGAAATACCATAATTGTTTATATAGATCGAATTTCGGCTCAAATACAACATCGCAATAGGTAGCAAAATAATTCATTTGTTGAAATACATGGATAATAAATTGAATAAATAATCAAATATTAAGGACAATCTTGTAATTTATCTAATTCTAATTTGTACCTTTAAATTCCGAATTAGAATGAAAGACGAGTAAAAATTGATTGGAGAGAACCTCTTTTAGCTTGATTATGCTGCTTTTTCGAAGGATTTTTAATTTTGTATTCCGTGAAAAGATTGTGTATTTTTGGATTTCAAGTATGGATTTGGAATGTCAGTAATTATCCATGCCGAATAAATTCCTTTTCTAATTTATTAAATTTTAGAAAGATGATTTCAAATCTGAAGATTTTAGGAAATTAATAATAGTCCTAAAAAAATTTTTTGAATTTTATGTCTTACTACAGCATAAATAAAAACACCAAATTTTCGTACTTATTTCGTGAAATTATAGAATAAATAGAATGATAATAAATAATATGCGCGAAATATTGAAGGAATATTATTAGAATAAGTTTTGGTTTAATTTAAATTAAGTATTGATCCAGCTTTAACTTAAATATGATATAACTCGAACTTAGAATAATTTACATATATTTATACTCTTTTTATTCTATATCGTTTAGCAGATAGAAATTATACGATATTTTAATAAATAAAAGATTAAAATGTAAACTTTCATTTGATCTAAAATAGGATTAATTATGATTGAAAACCAATTTTTATCTTGCGAATAGCATTAGGAAATAAATCCAATGCATGTTAAATTTGTTGGAGTCAAGCATCATTTGTTAGTGTGGCGGGTAATTTTGATAAGTATTGCGGAGGCGGATGTTATTTTCGTCGTCTGAACACAGGTCAAAAATTACAAAGTACGTCCAAATATAACTTTCATTTAGCATCAAAGAGGGTAAATCAAACACATCAAATTTAACTAAGTTTTTCAATCAAATAGTATTTTAATAGTTATTAATAGAAAAAAGTTTATAGTTTTGGTGTAAGTGTTTGGTATATTCAATAAGTTATTCTCCATCTAAAATTAACTTTTAATTTTCATGAAAATTATTAGATTACAAGCCAGAAATAACAACAACGTAAATTATTTATTGATTTATACTTAACATTATGAATACATTTGCTTAATTACAAGCAATAATAAAACTTCTCATAATATCCTATTTCGAACATTAGGGTGATGATGGTGCCTTAAATGATAATGAAAACCAACTTTAATCTACATATAGTCAAATGAGTTGAAATTCGATTGTAAGAAACAAAATCACAAATTTATGATTCCGTTAAATATCTATTCTTAAATTTTTTCCTTTCATTTCCAGACTTTTTTTAAATATGAAAAAATGATATTCATAAAAAAAAGAATAGACATTCACTAATTAAAATAAACTTATAAATTTGGTAATTTCTGTAAAAGAAAAGTGAAATCTTTTAAATATTGCGGAAAATAATCATCTTATTCGAAAAAAAGGACGATATTCATTCATATTTTAAATATTGAGTCTTTCAGAGACGTCCATGAAGCGATGAAACCTATTGTTGCCAAATATTTATATAATAAGTTATTTTTTTGACTGCCTGTCCTCTTTTTGTCCCTTTTCCGATTGAAAGTAAAAATAATATTCCCTTAGAAATATAAAATATATTTTTATAACCTCAAGTTTCTTCCTATGCAGGTAAATGTCCACATGTGTAGGTTAAATATAAATAAAATGACATTAATTTATAATTAATAAAAAGAAGTTCCGATTGATTGAAATGCTTTATATTTTGAATATATTCTGGTGAAATGGTTCGAATAAAGATAGTTTGTTAAGAATGTGAAAGAAGTACGTGTTGTCATCACTTTCACTAACACAAAATCAATATGTAGGAGGTCCATTCGAGGTCGGGACGCATGATTCAATATATTCTAATTTACCAAGGAAAACAAAGGTGTTCGTAATCCGAACTATTGTGCTCTGGAACATTCAAAATTTAGCTATAAATTTCTTTCAGCATTTTTAGCTTTAAATCACTTTTATTATTTTTTTTTTCCATGAGAAGCGTTTAAAATTCACTTTGAAATTATTTCCAAATAACAAACTGAATTTTTTCCTCCATCTTATATTGGCATATTTACAGTATTTTGTATTGCTTTCTGTTTATAAAATCCATTTTGGAAAAACAGGAAACTGGTAAGTATTCCACACAAAAAAATAGTAAAAGATAAGAAAAATGTTTATTAATTAAACATACAGAAGTTTTTCCTAATATTCTGATAACAATTATTAGCGAAACTGGAATTTACAGAAATATTCATAATGGCAGAAATCTGAAATCAAAGTTCTCGAAATTCTCTAGTAGACGCCGAACGAATTTTAATTATTTCAGAAATTCTAAATAAATGAGAATAAAAAACTTTCAAATATTTAAAAAAAAAAGAAAAAACTTCTTTAAAATAGCTTTTATGTAATAATGCATTTGATAGAGAGATTCGTTATTTTCCTTTTCTTCTCAATTGATGTTGGAGAAATCCGATAATTAATTTTTTCATGCATTACATTGAGCAACATTTATTTCAAATAAAAAAATGATTTAATAATGAATTCATTTCCGTATTTCGTGTTTCGTTTATGAAATATGATCTTTAAGAGAAGCTTATATCCTCAATATTTTTTTTTTCGCATTTAACGTTTGTTTGATTATTTTCTTCTTTCTTCCGGCATATCTTCAGTCTTTGTTTATATTATGGGTATTACTCTTTAAAAATTGTAATCCTTTATTTATCCCCTTAATAATACTTTCATTTCCTCCCTTATAAATTTCTTTAAGCAATGCAATTTTGTTTCTACTTTTTTGGAGTTTATTCTTTCATTAATCAAATGTCACTGACAATATTCATCTAAATATGCTCGCTATTTTGTAAAGTAATTTTTTAAAGAAGCTTGTATTTGCAATAATTTTATCCTTTTATAATGCTAATACTTTTTTTTTCTTCTTGAGAATTTTATTTTCGTTAGCGTTTTGAATATAGTATCTTCATAAAAAGAAGATTATAATCCTTTGTCAGCTCCTTCATGAAGTTTCCATTTTATCCCTTATTTGTTTTTCTAAGCGACGAAATTTTGTTTCTATTCTATTGTTTATCCTTCCATTAATAAAAATTCAACAATATTATTTATTCAAATCTTTTTAAATCAATGCATTAAATGATAATTTTCTTTCATTTAATCTCCAGCACTAAAATATTGTATCGAATGTTTCGGCAAGAAAGGCTAAACACAAAGGAAAATTACAATATAAAAATTCAAAATTATATAGTGATAAATCGAAAGAAAAGAATATTTTCAAATGTGACTCGAATTTTTATTATTTATGTATACATTCATTTTTTTTTTTTTTCATTTGTGAATTTTCTATACAATATATTTTTGCAACAAACGCTCGCCTTTAAAGAAATGTTCTATGTTTACTAGAGATCATATAATAATAAAACATTACAAGCGTATGTAAACAAAGGTGTGAAACGAATTTCTGCTAAAATTCTCCCTCTCTTTTTTCCCAAAACCAAAATAATTTTTGCTCAAGATCTAATGAATTGTGAATCTCACTCTAGAGATGGCAAATAGCATTGCAGGGGGAAAGTTCTTTCAGGATGGGCAACGAGAAAAAAAAAAAAAAAAAAAACGAGGTGGGAAAAACTGCACGAAACTTCTACAAGGTTGCCAAACTGTACCAAAGTTGTATCGCCAAGCGGCTGCGCCAGAAGAGTGCCAAGAGAATAAATTAAGCCTGAACGTCCTGGATCCGCCTGTTCTTTAAGGAATTAGAAATGCAATAAGAAAGATTCATATCCGCTTTGACTTCAGATATCTGTCACAACCTACTGACTCGTATATCTGTACTTTTGGAGATAATCTGCTCATCAGCTCTGCGATAAAAGTGAATCGGCTTACAGATAAAGAATTTCTTATTGATTTCTGGAAAAAGTTTCGCATGGCTCGTAAAAGAAATGAATAAAAGTTAAATTGCACTTTATCATCTTATGTGGTATACTAATAAACTATTGTTATTTCATAGAGTATTAAAATAGTATTTATCGTTATATAAATTATTAAATTTAAATTGCAGTGGTTTATAATTTTGTATGATATACTAATAAAATAATGTAACCTCATAGGGTATTTAATTTTATTTATTTTCTAATTTTATATAATCAGTTACAGGTATTATATATTATTTCTCTTCAAATATATTTTTTTCTATTTATATTATCTAAAAAAATAACCATACTGAAATATGTCCGTTATTATCTGGTGTCAATATCTCACTTGAAAGACGATTGTGAGTTTGAGAGCAATTGCAGTTTTACGCGCAGAGGATAGAGGTGCTCGCCTCGTACAAGAAAAAAAAAATTGAAAGAACTTTGAAACTGTTTATGGCAATCTTACAATATAAGGCAGATTGGAAGGGCGTAAAACAATTTTGAGCATTTGGCTTCATATTCTCAGAAAATCACAATTATCTGAAACTGGGTTCTACCAAAGATTGTCTATGTAAGAGGCTTTGGCTCACGTTTATTCTTTTGCTGACACATGCCTTTTTACTGTTATGTCAAAAAAGCTTAGAGTGAGAGTTCAGGTTCACGTTTTATCTTCTTTCTCTGATCGCGGTTCAAAATTAAAAGATTCATTCCAAATTCACTCATTTGTAATATAAAAAGAAAACAGTAATCTGTAAAAAAAAATTAAAAAAAATGAGCAAAATAAAACCGGCGAAAACATAAAGAACGAATCAAAATTAACTACTACTTTTACTTTCTCGTATGCAAAGTATATAAAGTATTGTAATCGTCGAAAAATTCGTAATCGAAGTTTTAACTAATTTCCAAGTTTCAGTCCGAAAAAAAAAATGGCATCGTGTCTGGGAATACGATAACTCAGAAGCGCTTTGAGCTAGACGGATGAAATTTGTTGATTTCTGTCAAATTTTCAACGAAATTCAGGCAGATAGCGTCTGTCAATCCGAATACAGGTTAACACAATAAATAAAAAATGGGAAGAGCTAAATAGCTAAAATTTATTACACAGCTTTAATATCGGAAATTCAAATCCATTTCAAATTTTTAACAAAATCCGCGAAAGGGTCGATCGTCTTTTGGTCTGTACTTTCTCGTGCATGTAAACATGGTAATTCAGTAGAAAAATTACTTAAATAAGTGAAAATTGTGTGTTTAATCTCCAAAAAAATCGCCAGAGTCGTACTCTAGATTTAGTAGAAATATTAAATACACGCCAAATATCAATTTTTTATCCGTTGTTCCCCAATTCCTTGCAATTACAAGTCCTAATTTTCTTTACTATACTCAGAAGCTCAAAGTTCTGAACAAAATAAAAATCTGAGCACGCACTCGTGGTTTCCTTGCGTTGCCCAATGTTCACAATTTTAAGTGGAAGAGCTGGGAAATGCCTGTATTCGAGAGTATGTGAGAGAGTTTTAGGGAAATCACTCTCGCTGATTTTTTTATGTTGTCCTCTAAAATTAGTTTTCGAAGCAGGCATCCATTAACCATAGATTGATTATACCTTAATTTGATACACAAATTTGTAAATAAAATAAAATATATATGTAGAGACATGCTAACTCTGGCTCTAAAACCAGACCCCTACTAATCGGATTATATATCAAATCAAATATCTCTCATGGGCCCTAGGGGAAAGCCCGGTTTAGATCAATGCTTAGAGATGACTCATATTACAAGAATTGCACACTAATTTAACATAAACGAATTTAATGAACTGGACGAATGGCTGGGCCGTTTACCATCAATGAACGTTATTACAGTACTGAATACAGTTTTAATGGCGGGAATCGGATAGCTTCTTATTGGCTGTTGAGTGAGGACGTGAGCGCAGCCAGGATGACGCTCCGTACACCACATATATAACTCCACTTTCGAGGACAAAAATAAGGGATAACTAGCGTTATAGACAGTTAACGATATTATGCTAAATTACCATTCAAAGAAGTGGGAAGGAAGCATTGAACAGAACGTTTTCTACAGATACGATTGTTAGTTTTGGTCCTATTTGTCTCTATTTAAACCATGGGGATTTTTTCTTGAATTCAGTAAATATGCAAAATAAGGATAAGTACATAATTGTTTCATATTATAATATATATTAAAGCATTGAATAATTAAAAGGAAAATAATTTTAAATGCTCGATTTAAGGCTAGCAATTAATGATAAGCTAAGCAATTAATGCACAGAATTATTTTAAATCTTAATAAGTAAAACTGAGATTAAAAATTCATTTAAAAAAACATGACAAGTAAAAAAAAATAACAAAAATTAACTAAGACATAAAAATTATATTTAAGAAATATTTTGTAATAATTTTTTTTACATGGATATCTTGCTTTAATTTAAAGAAGTGATTATTTTATGGATTTCTAATACAATAAGAAAGAAATCTTTAATTCTTATTTCAAGCATGCCCATTTGTTTTAGAGTTTCGATTGTCGAGATTTCGAGCAGTGTTTCTTTTTCTTTCCCCCCCCCCGAATAAAAACTGCATATCATCACAAGTTCTACATAAAAAAAATACATAAAAACAAAAATAAATCACTTATAGATATTCGGTGTTTAGATCACATTCATCTTCTTACAAATAAAATCAAATGATTGCCACTTACATACTTTTAATAACTGAAACATGGCTTGATTGAAAAATAAAAGTTGTAAAAATAAAGATATAACTATCATAATCACCCACTTATCACAGTTGAGTAATGTGATTAATTGATAATTATGACATTCAAACTGAAAATTTAGAATGTGGAACATGAGTGTAGTGCTTCCAGTATCATTAGATCTACATAACTAACAAAGAGCATGAGTTCAAAAAAATGTTTATTCATTTTTGGAATTATCTAATAAAAACAAATCTATGTAACTTTGAATGGGCATATTCCCTCAGATTTTTCTCCTCAAAGTCGAAGAATTCGAAATGAACTGAGTAACCGAGTCACCACGACTTATGATCTCAGGCACTGGGATTGACTTAAATTACTTTACTATTACAAGCATCTCATACGCCTACATCTCAGAGAATACGGAGGTAGAACAATCATTGACAATAGTTCCAAAAAGAAATTATTGTAACCACCTCAATTATTATTACCACCAGTGAAGTGAGAACCTGCTTACCTCTACTGCAAAATATCAGCCCTATATTTGAGGTGTATTTTGCTGGAACCCTTTGAAATTTTGAAGTTTATTAGCTTAAATTTTAAATTGGAAGGTAGCTTCTTTCATTTAAGACAAGAAAAAAATTGATTTCCAAATCTTAAAAATCTATCGACGCAATTTTTAAAAAAATAACTTAAATAGAATATTCTTACTCCATAGAAGTTCTAAATTAAACCTCGTAATTTTTCCAAAGTAAAGACTTTTTTGCGCGTCGGCTCAAAATAAACATTGAAACATTTAAAACTTAGAAATATTGAATGATAAATAGATAGGAATCGCTCTTAAACAATGAAACGACAAAAAAAAATAAATAAATAAATAAATAAATAAATAAAAACATTTAAAAAATGCAGAATATCGTAAGGCTGCTTCATTCACAGCTATCAAGGGAATCCAGATTTTTTTTTTTTTTTTCGTCTGATTTTTACCCACCATTACACGGCAAATGCAGAAAGCTTAGATCCATTATTTTGAATAATTAATAAAAATGTATTGCCTATGCAATAGCTTATTAAATATTCTATTTTTTTTTTTTTTTTTTTTTAACCTTTCACTTATTTTAAATCAAAATGTAAACTGAAAAAAAAAAATGCTCAGATCTGCTTATTTTTATATTGAGCAGTCAGAGTTAAATGACTTTATAAATGTTAAATGTTTGTAACAGTGCTTTAAAGAGACGCATGGTAATTACGTTTCATCTTATAAGAAACAATTAAAAAAGAAAAGAAAATTCTAAAGTTTCTCCTAAATCTAATTTTAACCGGTATGAGGAGTTACGGCATATAAGAATGTCACGGGAAATTATTGAAAATTATTAGCGAAAAAGAATTATTACCTGGAAATTATTACCTGGTAAAAGAAATTCTTGAAAATTTCATTTGAATTTTTTAAAACTCTTTTAAAGGAAATAAGCATAAAATCTCCACTGAATATGACTTTAGCGACTTTTTGATCTAAGATATATCAGTATGGAAATAAACAGTAATCGAAGAATATACAAGAAAGATATATAACAAAGTTAATAAAAATCACAATAATTACATCCTGAAAAAATGGTAATGTAAAAAGTCTAAAATTTCCACTAAACATTACCTGAATAACGAATTGAGGCATTGAATAGACCACAGGAAATAATCGGATACTGGATATTAGAAATTTACAACAAAATTAATGAAATTCACGATAATTACTTTTTGATAAATAGAATTACCTAAAAAAAGGGAAAGAAATTTCCTCTGGAAATGACCGGAATGTAAAGCTGGAGGAAAGGAGTCGACCATAGGAAGTAATCGATCGAAAACGGAATAACACATTATCTAAGTAATCGTGTTATCGAGTGTCGACTGCCCGAGATTTATGGCCCTGTCTCCACCCGAAAGCAAGGAGAAAAATGTAACTTCCTCAAGGTCTCGAAGAGTCGGTAGGACCTCTGAGGAAAGCACGGCAGTGCAGTGACTAAGATGTATGGATAGCATGCTCTCGCCATGTTCGAACTTTCAAGCCAGGATATATAATAGTCTTGGCTAAAGTAACTGCACTGTCGTTTAATTTTGAGGATTAATTTCTTCTGAAGTTTGTGTTCCATGTTAGTTTGCCTTTCCAAAGTCTATGCTACCAGTTAATGTTAAAAAAGAATTAAGGTCTTGTTTGAACTGATTTTAATCTAATAATTAATTGTCTTTGATAAGTAGATCAAAATGAATTTAATGATAGTTAATTCAATACAGTCCTCTCTTTATGTTTCTATTATTGTTTGTTTTTAATCAGAAATTTTATGTACGTCAATGAAATCTAATACAGTAGCTAGCACTTAATGTGGTCACCTTGGAATTAGGAATTTTGATAGCATTAATCGAAATGGATAAATTCAATTATATTTTTATCACCTAAAGGAAAAAGAAGAAAAAAAAACTTACTTCAGGGTTATCTATAATTTATTTCAGAAGTAACTGTCAAGAATCCATTAATTGTTGCTTGTCGATTGTCGACAATTATTCTGCAGCACTTCACATATATATTACTCGTATTTGTATTGCTTTTTAAAATTTGTTGAACAATGCTGCACACCGAGTTTCAAAATACCAGGAACTTGACACATTCCGGCGTACATAGAAAAGTTTTCTTCAGCTCATTCATCTCCTTTAGATTCATCAGCATGTCTTTCTTGATCTTTCTAATATTAAATTGAGTTTTGAAAATTTTCCAAGGAAGAGGCTGTGAAATTTTCATCTGTGTCGCAGCTCTGTGTTGACTCATTTTAGATTGACTTTCACGCTTGTTAAGAATTTCTATTTTGTCTTCAACACTCAAATTACTAATAGAATTACTACCGAATTTTTACTAGTTTTTCTCTATGTGGAACAACAAAGAGGGCCAAACTTCCTTGAAAATTTTCCAGTAAAGCAATCGTCTCCATATACTGTAGCTAAATCAAACCTTATTTGAAATGGCACCTAGTTGCTAAGTAACTTTCTAGATGGTGAACAAGAGCTGCCACACTTCTGATACGTCACGAGTCCATTAGTCATGAACATAGCTTCATATCAAAATGTCGCATGTGAAAAACTACTCTAAACCGCATACGGCGTATTGATGTAACAGTTGAGATTACTAGCATTATAGGGCATTTTACTTTTTAATCTGTAACGCAAGCTCTGACAATTGATCATATACAGCGGTTTAAGAGCAGGCAGATGTAGGTTAGCGATACAAATGCTTTGCATCATTTTTTTTTTTTTTTTTTTTTTTTGCCAAATCCGACATACGACATTTTGATATAACAATACTTATATATCTAAAATCTGGGCTAATATGCTAAAAATTAGAAAAATTACCAATTTTATATATATATATATATATTAAATAAGGTGAAAAGAGGACTGGAGGAACTGCCAGCTTTCCTGTTGTGTTTTTCTTTCTAAATATGGGCCTCTTATTAATCTTTTTTCAGAATGATAAGAAAGAGATGCAAATCTTGCTTTGCTCTATATTTCTGCTAAGAAACTATGCATTTATATGAGGACATGTAAGAAAATAGTTTTACAAGAAAATATATTGATCACATTCAGATACTTGAGCATCAGAAACCCTTATTCAGAATGCATTGGAGTGTACAACTTTAACAAACAATCAATACATTGATGGATTTGGTTCGGACATTGAATACAGATTTATTATTAAGATGCTAAAATTACGCATAAAATCGTATTCGTCTAGTTTCTTCCATTCCGCTTACGCTTGGGCAAATAGCTTTCCTCAGAATGGATTTCTTTCAGAGAAATCTACAAATTAGTTGTATAAACTACATAATAAATTTTAATCATCCATCTCGAAGATTTTTGAGTGACCATGTTCACAGACAGACAGACAGACATTATTGCAAAAATGTGTTTTTTCTGACGAAGGGATACCTGAAACATAATGATTCGTCAAAATCTCGAGATCAAATTTTTAGATGATCACTCTTACATAAAAGGGAAAGAGAAAAAAGAAATTCTCCACTATTGCTTTTATATTTGTTTTTTAATCTTATTTTAGATTGAAGCAGCACTTCCGTGAAGAAATAAATTTAAAGAAACAAATAAAAAACCCCTCACGCATGAAGATTAGAGAATTTTATGTGTCTGCTAGACATTTATATGCACCATTTGGCAAAATCAATCCACAGACATGTGCGTGGAGTTACACATGATAGTATTTTCATATTATGACTGGAGAATAAGAATTAACTACGAATATAGACACATGTACGCCTCAAAATTAATTTACGTGTGCTTAAATTCTTAGAAAAGGTAATGAATAACAGATGTATTCGTTTGCTCCTTAGCAATAAATGATTAAATCCGGAGCTGAGTTTGGAATAATTCTCTCATTTATGAGAGAAAAAAATGAAGTATAAGCACTTTCGCAATTTTTTACTTCAGCTTGAATATAAAAATATCACATCGCTATAAAGATATGGTTCTTATTTTAAAGATATGTGAAAAATACGTGACTTATGTTTCTGCACGCAACTATAATAATTACTTCTTCTAAACCAATGTTAAATGCCATATTTTATTTAAGCTTTAATTCTTAGTTTATTCCGACTTGGATACGACATAGTCTGGATATTATTTTTTCTTTATAGGCTGTTGGTAGACTTGTACATATCATGTTTTCGAAAGTTGTATATAGTAAAGACTTAATACCGCAGACTCATTCGACCATAATATAATATGTAACGTGACTTTTGCATATATACACAGATGGCAGTTATGTGCTGAGCATTTTTATGACGTATTAAGACGTTGGTTGCTCTTTCAAATTAATGAGTTTCTTATAATTTGCTTCCTAAAGAGCTTTCATACGCGATTAACAAATAAAACTGTACTGTTTGGGAAGCAAATCATAGTACTATTCTGTTATCGATATTGCCTTCACGTATTAACTATAAAAATAGTTAGTGAGAAAAATGTTAGTTTAAAAAGCCAAACATGGGAATCGAATTATTTGGTTAAGAAATAAAGCACATGACGTGCTTCCTAACAAGCAGAGTTTACCGCTAACATCCAGCTTTATATTTGAAATGTTTACTTTTTGGTATTAAATACTTTTGTTCGCTTTACTTTGTACTATTCTTGTTTTAATGAGATGCTTAATATACCGGATGCCCGCTCTGTTTTCAATGGCACATTTCTAAACCATTATTAGAATGCATATGCTTTTTGTTGGAAAAAAATGATTGAAATGCTGCAAAGAATCATATTTTGTATTCTTTCAGTCCATAAATGTACCATAGTCAATAATATTTAATACACTTGCTTAGTTTACTATGCACTTTACTTGCTTGTTTTTGATACTTAACATACAGGATGTCCACTCAACTCCCAATTGCTAATTTCGAAACCGTTAATGGTATGCATCGCTCCCAGTAGAATATATTATCCCCAATGAATATATTACTGTTATCGAGCTTCAAATTTGAAATGGTTGCTTTTTGGTATTATATACTTTTACTTGCTTTACTTTGTACTATTCTTTTTTTAATAAGATGCTTAATATACAGGATGCCCGTTCATTTCTGAATAATTATTACAATGCATATACTTCCTGTTGGGAAAAATGCTTGAAACGTCCTAAAGAATCATATTTTGTATTCAATCAGGTTATAAATGTATTATAGTCCATAATATTTAATACACCTGCTTGCTTTTAATATGCACTTCACTTGCTTGGTTTCGATGCTTAACATACAGGATGTCCACTCAGCTCCCAATAGTTAATTTCTAAACCGTTAATAGTATGCATATGCTCCCAGTTGAAAAAATGCTTGAAAGGGCGTAAAGAATCATTTTGTATTCTTTCCGGCCATATATGTACCGTAGTTCATAATAGTATTAAATACACTTGCTTGCACTTTACTTGCTTTATTTCGCTGCTTAATATAAAGAATAGAGACTCTAATAATTTCCCAATTTTGAATTTATATTATTAGTAATATGTAAATGCTCCCAGTTGGAAAAAGGCTTAAATGATTTTGGATTCTTTCAATCAATAAATGTACTGCTAAAAAATTGCACAATTTCAACTTTTATACAACCCCCGGTGCTATTAATCATGTAAGTAAATATTCCTGGCGTATTAACATTTTAAACAAAAAAAAAAAAAAGTTCCACTCTTCTATGCTCAAAATTGACCGAATTATGAAGCTTTAAATTTCATTATTTAAAGCCGATCAATATTCACTTCCAGAAACTGCTATATTTTGTTTTACAGACCTTCCTTGTAGCAGGGATTTAAATTATCTAAAATCTTTTAAAACAGGGAAATTCAAAGATTTGTAACTTGGTCAGATTTAGTGGTAGAAGTGTGGAATTTTCCGTTCTTAGAACGTCAAATGTTTAATTAAATATGATTATTAATGATAATATAAAAATTTAGATATTGTAATTCTTTCATTAACACATTTGTTGATTGAACGAACATGAAAAATACATTTCACACTGCTTCAAGCATACTTTTGAACCGAATAAAAAAATGTACGTATCCTTCAATTTGAATCCTTACGGTTGTCCTATATCTAATAGTTCAGAAATTTCACATTAGGTCGCGATTAGAGTGAACACCCTTTATTAATAATTAATTTCAGAATATTCTTTATTAATATTTACTTTTTGACATCCTTTATTAATAGTTACTTTGATAGTTATTTTTTGATTGTAACTATGTATTCAAAAAGAAACTTTTTACTTGAAAGATTATTAATGAAATGAAAAATATTGTAATATAAACCCACCTTCATTAGTGTGCTAAAACATAAAAATGACTTTTTTCAGAAATTTGAAATTAAGAAAATTATAATAAAACGTAGGATGTCTCTAGACGTATTCTAAACAAAAATTGGAAATTTAATCAGTCATGTATTTTTTAAAAATTTGTAATGAAGATGCGTAGGTGTTTTCTAATTTTTCACTTTTTTGGTCGATAAAAATAGCTGTGTTTTTCTTTTTTCTCTTTTTGAATAATTACTAAAAATTTCTTTAATATATTTCATGATTCGTTATTTTCATTAAATCTTACAATAATTTTGTTTCAGATTTCATACATGACGTCTGGAATAACTAATAGAAAAATCCTTAAAATTATTCACATAATTGAAGATTTCGTTTCAGAAAATAATAAAATATAGTAATGAAGAGGCGTATATTTATATTTACTCTACACCAGCGCAAATTTTCAGACTGTCAAGAAATTAGTGAAAAACCTTTTAAAAACTTTGATTTTTCATGAATTAAGTTTACAAAATTGATAGAAATTAGGTAAAATAAAAGTTAATAAAGATATCACAAGTTTAACATAAATTATCCACCTACGATGAAAACCCGTTGTTGACCGTTGATCGCAATTTTTTTAAAAATTTATTTTTGATGCTTTATCTGGAAGTCTGTTTACCTTCTCAAAATCGTTTTCGTTTAACATCTACGATAATTAGAAAGAAAATCAGAGACATTTTAATAGGAAACAGCAAAAAAATGCGACTGTAAATAGAAATATAACTAAGATTTTTTTTTTCCTTATTTTTATTTAGGTTATTTAACCAGTTAACAGTGGAATTTTTTTAAAGTCCCTCAAGTCCTCTTTTTTTTAAAGCCAAGCGATGACGTATACACACATTCGAACGCACTTCTCACTTAACTGATAAAAAATTATCTTTTCCTGTTTTATTTCTTTTTAACATATGCTTGATATTATTTTGGAATATTTTCAGTACGAGTTTCTTTGTTTTTGATGGCAATATTGCGAATTTCTGAATCACTAAAGTATCATTGTTTTCCATTACTGCTGTAATAAACGAATGGAAAACATTTAAAATATGCATGCTAATATGAAATGTACATTTAAAATGTACTATGAATGTAAAATTTAAATTTATAGAACTATCTCCAGCTTAGTTAATATACATTTTCAAATTTTAAAAAAAATGAAGAATGTTGAATTCTGCTGATATCAGCTGCATATCATAATAGATGCTCATATCAGATCATAATACATACTAATCAGAGTCTTAAAAAAAGAAACAGAAAATTTTTCCAAAATTAAAAATTTTAAAAAAATTGAATGAGTTTAATAAAAAGAAATAACTGGGAGGTTTTTAAATTAAGAATAAAAATTTTTAACTCAAATCTACGAAATAAACTAAAATACAAGTGTAATGACGATCCATTATAAAGTTATGCCCCTTTTAAACATCGAAAAACGATCAAAATTCCACAAAAGTCTATGATTTTACACTAAAACTTTTGTAAATTGAAGCATTTTTAAGTTATTCCGACTTTTACTTCACACCCTAGTCACTACATCAATGATTATGCATACTGAAAGATATAGCACTTCCAGTCAGTTGTTTTCGGTTGAGAATGTTTGTAAAAATGTCAAATTTGGGGCAAAAACATTTTTCTGAAATATTTAAAAAATAATTATAAAATTTTTTGTACGATATATTGAATTCTTGCATAAATTTAATTTTTTAAAAAATTGTTGATTCAAATATTATTTAAAAAAATCCTCCGAACATAGTAGAATATTTTGGCAAGTAATTTTATTCAAATATGCAATTGTTTATTATGGATAGATGAAGAGAACCCGAAAATACTTGACATCGAATGATATTTATTCTATAACCATCCCAAAAACGCGACCTCCAATACCTATCTCAGACTCTACTATCAGGCCAACATAATCTGATAAAACGTTACAAAGCACGTAACATTCAATAAATTCTTTCAATTAATTGCATTAATTGAAGATCTCATTTTTATGCCACAAAATCGTTCTCATTCCAGAACCATGCAATCGAATATAGATTTCAATAATCCGAGTTCTCCAGAAGAAAAAAAATTATTTTAAGCCGCAAGTATATTCTTGTGCAGAATCGTTTATACTGTATACTTAGGTGAATTCTAAGGATGGCAAAATTGATGTTTCAAATAAATGACCTTGTTCGGTTATCACTTTAGATGAATTCTTGTTTTGTTAGTACAATTCAATTTTCAACCTTCATCCGTAACCTGTTTTGTTTTTGTGGATCTTGCTAATTTCCTAAATTATTGCTTTCCTAAGTTTCTACATAATACATAAAAAGGAAATATATTTTAAAGAAAGCACTAAATATTAAAAAAGAATTTTTAAATACTTTTGTCGTCTGTAGTTTTTTAGTTTGTTGCTGGATATCGTGAAAAGAGTTTCTTTCTTTTCTTTATATGCAGATTTATTTTATCTATACAGCTTTAAATGAAATAAAGAATTCCTTTTCATGCTGATAAAGTTAATAGATACACTAATTATAAAATTACAAAAGCTAAATTTTGAAATACCCCTCAGATATTCCATTTGTTCATACATAATAAGATAATTTTGATGTTCTCATATGTTAAAGAAAATAGTAGTTCCTCTCTTCGGTATTAAAAGTTGATAGAGTTTTGCATTTCACTATTTTGAGCCCTTTTATACCTCTTCAACTACCTTCGCAAAGAGGCTTCGTAACGCGGTTAGTTTTCATTACAAATCCATTTTTATCCATAATAATAATAATAAAATTTTATTTAAGATATTAAATTTTTATTTAAGATATTAGATTAAGTTTTAGATTTTTAGTTTGTAATTTATTTTTCTAAATATGACTAATAGAAGCGGAGTCTGCATAAAAAGTTAGAATTTTTAATTTTTTCAGCAGTGCATTTACTAACTCAAACAACATAATAATAATGCTTTACATCATTTAAAACATTTTTTATTTATAACTACTATATATCTATTTCTAACGCCTTAGAAGCAGCGTCAAGATTAGGAAATGACTTGTAAAAATGTAATTTCTAAAAAAATTCTGATTTCATTTCTATTATTATTTTCGATAGCAGTTCGTAATATTAGATATTTTTTTATTCCACATTTATCGACATCCTTATTCCATTAAGAAATCTGGACAAAAATAAAACATCAGTTATTCTTACAGTTGAATTTTGTACTAGATTAACATTTCACATTAATGGTGAAATGTTCAGAGGACAGAAACGAGCTTTCCATGTGAAAATTTTCTCTCCCTATTAACAACATCTTCAGCTGCACTCAGTGGAGTAATAACCTCAGATTGCTCTATTCCTGTGTTAAAAAACTACGTAATAGATGGAGTAAGACGCATTTTGCTCCTTATTTTATTTAAATATTTATGAGCTGTGTAATGTTTTCCTTTAATATTTCAGCCCTTTTAAAAAATCTTAATTTCAGCATACTTGCAATTTGCATTCGCTTTCCACCCATCCCTTCTGTTGAATTTCATTTAACCTTCCACCGAAAGAACGTTCAAACAAGATTTCCCTTTTTAATGCCGAAAACTTCAAATGTACTTCCGGCAAATCGAGCAGTATGAGGGGGAGATAATTTGAGCCATCTGTGGTCCCCCCTTCCCTTGTAATGTCACCGACCTAATGAACCAGGTGACTCAGACCCCAAGCAATACTCTCCTCCTTCTCCATAAAGAGTTACTAAATCAAAGCACCAGCCATTACAACTACACAACTAGCGAATGGGTTTCTATTGGGGGGCGAACCTAGAACCCCCTCCTGAATTTCCGGAAACCAAAGGGTTGAGGGAGAGAAAGAGAAAGGGCCGATCCTTCCTTGGATTACATTTGCAGATGAAGTGTCGGTTGTGCCAGAAGATCACTCGGGGGCGGTGGGGATGATTTTTAAATGTTGCTTCTCTTAATAAGTAGGGAAGATAGATAATGAGGATGAATGCTGGCCACTCTTCTCCCCCGACCTAACCCCCAATCTCGTTGATTCCTCATCAAAACATTCTGGAATTCTTCTAAAAGTAATAGAAATAGAAGGGGAAATGGTTAGGTGTGCGAGGAGTCCTCACTGGCCTGTATTATGGCACGCAACATTGCCCACGACAGTTCAAAATAAACATGATAATTGAAAAGTCGGGTGGGAGGCATTTTTTATTATTTTTCTTTACCCTAAATTAAGCTTTAAAGCACGAGTGATAAATGCATTCAATGAAGATAATTATCGCTTCGCTGAAGAGAAAACTATACACCCACAACGTAAGTGGAATAAATCTTCGTAAGCTCAAATTCATGAATAAAAGAAAGTAAAGAAGACAATAAATGAGACCATTTATTATTATTTACTAATTCCTCTCGTAAATCAAGTGGGAGTTATTATTTCTCTATCTTTTACTAGGAAGCAATGGGGGATTCGGCCGACCGATATTGATGTCGTCTTCGTCAACTGGCGCAAAACATGGAAGATTTATCTTTTATTATCTTTCCAGATAACTATCACGTCTCTTTCTTCTTTTTTTCATTTTATTTTTTTTTTTAGCTCTTCGTTTCTTATCTTTAGTTGGGCGTTTTTTTATAGGACATTTAATTGCTTTAGAATAACGTGTTCCGTTACAGGGATTAAAGAAGTATTTTACCAAAATGGATATCGAATACTGCTGAGAAGAACAAAGTTCTTCATTTATTTTATTTTTTGAGGGTATTGTTAAAATTTGAGATTTTAGTATTTTCAGGAATTATTATCCATGAAATTGGAAAAGTTTTGCGGTATTTTTCTTTAAAGAGGAGGGCAGAAAAAAGAGAATAGAGCATACGAATATTTGGTTAAATCAAATATTTAAAAAGCAGTTTTCTGAATATTTTCTGCAATTTTATAGTTTCTTGCATTCTGAGAAATCATTATATTTTCAAAACATGTTGCTGAAGATATAGACCGAGAATAGCACAAAATGTATCCAATAAATTGTTTGTATTTTTAAATATCTGAATATATTTTTGATTTTGATATATTATTGATTTTATTTCTGTATCTGTGGCCCATTCGCTCTCCTATTTATTTCAAAATACAGAACAATTTAATACTGGCATCAGAACTTTTAAAGGAATATTACTACAATGATGAATTTTATTGCAATGAGAAGCACTGTAATAAAATTTGAGCATCTTATCGCAAATAATTGAATGTAGTATCAATGAATTTGGTTAAATCAAACTTTTATAATTTGATGGATGAATGGATGGATGGATGGATGGATGGATGAATACAAATTTTCCCTGGCTCAAGATGATTTTCTAGAATACGCTGTACCGAAAACCGGTTCAATGAATACGATTCAACTAGAATAGTTTGAATATCATGTTAACGTCTATAGGTTTATAATTGTCAGAAATTTCGCACTTTTTTTCTGGTCTTTGATTTCTTGTTATCAATAAAATGTGAAATTATCGCCCATAATTCGAATTTTTTCAACAAAAAAAATCGTTAGTTCAAAGTAAAAATTGGTAAAAAAAAAATCTTTTGTAATTTTTTTTTTTCAATCTTTAAAAATGTTTTGAGTGTATTAGATATGAATTGTAATATTTAATTTTTTTTTTCATTGCGCAATTGTATTCAACTACGCTCATATTAACAGTATGTTTTATAGTTTTCGATAAAAAGTAATCACTTATATTAAATAATTGTTTGTAAAATTTTATTATTGTTATTATTATTTTATTCATTTCAATCACATACTATGTGCTTATTACTCTTGCCTTATTTAATTTGTTAAAAATTAAAAGCAATTATTTATTGATATTTAAAATTTAAAAATTCTTATTTTCTCTTGCTGTACTCGAATTAGTATAGCAAAGAAAAAAAAAAGAATCGAAATTCGATAACCCGAACGCTTTTTTTATTTTTATTTATTTATTTTTATTGGATATAATTTTCTGAGACTTAAAATCATGCAATCATGCATTTTTAGTTTTAGTATGATGTGCTGAAAGAAAAAATAATCGACAACAACATTTAGTTCTGGTTTCGTTCTAAAAGTGATAAAAACAGAAACATCGTTATCTACTAAACTTTTGCAAAAGTGCAATATTACGAACAGTTAATTTCTCTCTCATTTCCATAAGCAGCATTTTGTGAACTTTGTAGAGTTGTGTATTCTGGATGCGGACACAAGATCTTGATAGTTTTAAAACAGTAGTTAGATATTCCTTTCATTTTAATCCTATATGCTATATGGCTTCTGTTAAAGATTAAAAAATAAAATGTGATTAAAATAGAGAGTTTTTAATAAAGACCGTTTAGTAGAGTACAATAAAGAAGTAGGAGGTAAAAACAAAATCATAAAGCGTGTATACTATTAAAAATTAAGACACGATGAATATCATTAAAATTCCTAAACAACCTAACAATTAAAATTCTGATTTAATTTGAGTAATTCTCTAAATGACTCAGTCTCTGTTTTGTTCAGTCTTCCAAATTTTTAATAAAAATAAACTATTTTCCACTTTTTAATACAATACTAAATGTATGTTTTTAACCCTTTCTAGGGCCGTGGGAAGTATGCTTCTCACCAAATTTATCAATCTTTGTATGAATTTGTGTAGGTTGGCATCAGTTCTGACAAATTTTTTTAGAAAGACAGAAACTTAGGTGCTTCAGGTCTTTATCTCACACAAAATGATTTGTCTTGATTTGTTACTTAATTATTAATTAACCAAATTAATTAATTAATCCAATTAAATTTATCTAATAAGCTAAACGAATCCCTTTTCTTATTCTAATTTCAAGCCTAAAAATATTTTAACATAATATGACTAGGAAAAAAGGGCTCTTTAAAGGGTTAAAGAAAAATGTGCAATTTTTTGATCATTTCATTCATTTGACCTACACAGCAAGAACAATTTTATCGGCATTCAGCGAAAGGATTTATGTAAAACATTTCCAGTAACGCATATTCATATTTCCTGAAGAAAATCCGAGAAATCTTCGAAAACTCAAAGAGTAACAGACGCGTTTTAATTTTTAATTAAATAAAAAATGACAGAATTAATTATATAAAATTAAATTCCTTGACAGGAAATTTCATCAAATTCGTCAGGTGCATTTTGAATTCAAAAATTACTTAGTAGATAATTTGTATCCGCTTCAGATGCAACGTTAAATTATTCCCCTTCTTGTCTAATGAAAGAATGTGACGCTGCGAGCATACAATTAAAGAATTCCTGTTGAAAATTAATTATAGGCTTCGAAATGAACTTTAATTAAACTTATATATTTAATAATTCGGAAAGGATTTAATCTATTCACCAGCCGCATTTCGTACTTTCAATAAAATATTCTTCACGGATTGATTTCAACTAAAAGTTAATTCTTAATTTAATCTCTTGTCATGTGTAAATATTATTTTCTGCCTGTATGATATCCGTTTCAATTTGTTTATTTTTTCATCACTTTCGTAATATGATTCGTATTCTCTAAAAAAAATAATGAACTCAGTTAAGAGTCCCTTGAGGATTGATTTTTAATGATTACTCAAAGACACGCAGGAAAAAAACATCATTAATTAGACTTTATGAATCGTGCATTTAAATATGGGAGCTTGCCGAGGCGTGTTGAAGATTTATTACGAAGTATTTAAATAAGAAATTATTTTTGCTTTAATAAAAAATTCAGTGTTCATAAATTTGCTTTAAAATATTTTAATCATTTTAAACAGGTATTTACGTATATTTATCCTTATAGAATCAAATTAAATGGCGTGTGCACTCTCTATAGACACGTTAGATTTAATTTCGTATGTTAAGTGTTGTATTCAATATTTCTTTTAAATCTGAAGTCATTTAATTTATCCCAATGAAAGATTTTAAATCTGAAGTCATTTAATTTATCCCAATGAAAGATTACTACTAATAATTTTGTTTAGTAAAAATATATACACGCATGTGTATTTAATAATGTTTCTGGTATACTAGCACGTTCAAGATCAAGATATAAAAAAAAAGGGACACATAAAATGTTATTTTACAGAATTGGAATTTTAATGACGAAAATAACAGCAGATAATATTTAGAAAAAATAATTAAATATATAATGAGTAAAATAATGGCAGTAACACATAAATGTGAAATTTTTGAAATATGAATCATAATTAAATTTTGCTTATAGATTTGGCTTTGGTTGAGTAATCGTGAAATTCATTTTTTACTCCCCACTCTCTAAATTAGACCATCAATTACATACATTTTGGAAAATTACATGTTTAATATGTTTTCAAGTATCTAAACATGAAAATCCACCAAGAAACAAAATTATGTCTCCGTTTAAGAATGTATCGACCATTTTATTACGACTTAGAGTTAAATTAAAAAGTTACATTTTCAAGGCCATGTAGCTTGATAATTTGCATAGAAAAATTGCAAAAAAACCTTCATTTCAGTTATTCATTTTCAAATTTTAAATAAAACATTATTCCTTTAATAACTTTTCTTATGTATTGGACAGATCGAAATGTATTAATTACGAAATAATAGAAATTATACAACCATTTACTTTCTATTCTCAACACTCAAACTTTTAATTTTAAAATATACGATGATAAAATGCTAACAAACTATTGACAACTGGAATTTTCTTGCCTATATATTTTCTTGCCTAGATTTTTACCTAGATACAAATAATATTTGTAAGGGAGTACGGTTAAGTGTTATTTTCATCTTCCGACCGCAGTTAAAAATTGGGGCGTTGGGCCCAAAATAGTCTCAATTGTGAAACGGGTACTTTAAAACGGGCCATTTGTCTAGCTAAAGCATATTTTAATGGGCTCATACAGGTAAAATACATTTTTCTTAGTGGCTTTAATTTTGTCTCTTGTCTTGAATTTTGAAATCTTATGATTTCGATACTCAAAGATTTGGTTTCGTACAAAGCAGAAAGAATATTTAAGGTGTGTAACCATTTGCAGGTTCACTACATAATGTGAAACCCCATATGTCAAATGCACTCGGTTTCCATAGAATGAATATCATTTTATGTGACACAGCTTGGTAATAAAGTCCTTTCTCGGTTTAAACTTATTTTTTAAATAAATGTGTTCACTTGGTAAACTTTTAATAAAGGAAATGAAATCAATTTTAATACCACACAGACATATTGTGATTTGGATTATGTAAAAAAGTTTTGAAATCAAAGAAGGGATGTTAATTAAGAATAAAACCTAATTAAATGTTTTCTCACCAAAACGTAAAAAAAATTGTGATATATAATTTAACTAATAAAGAATACTAATTAATGATGAATGTAATTTATATTAATAGTATCAGTTGTTGTGGCAAATATGGATAATTTAAAAATAGTTAATTACGGCATCCTAAATGTATATTCAAAACATTAAACAATACAGTTTATATATAATTAAATGAATTTGCCAGTTATTCTATGTATGAACAAATATTGCATAATCAGATCTTAAAGCAATATGGATAATGCATTATGTTTAGTTGTCTGTTTTATAAAATTACGCCATATTTCATTCATATTTATCCTGCTTTAAATTCTTTTCACATTTTTTCACGAACAAAATAAATAATAAAAAAAAACTCACAAATGTTTATTTAAATTTTTTTTAAATCTGTTCTGAAGAAGTTTTCTTTTGTACAGTTTTCTTTCATTCCCTTAAAATTAGTTTCTACATAATTACAGCTCGACGCTTCGTCAATATTTTAATGCAATCCCCAGTTAATCAGAGGTTTCCGAATTTTTAATGAATGAAATAATAAAACACATATGTTTATTTAATTTTTTTTTTAAATCTGTTCTGCTATAGTTTTCTTTCATTCTCTTAAAACAAATTTCCATATAACTACATCGCCACGATTCTTCAATATTTTAATGCAATCCCCCAATTAATCAGAGGTTACCGAAACATTTTCTAAGCCGGTATGTTGTACGCTTCATCCATCCTTTTCCCAGCTCTCTTCATTGACGGAAATTAATTCCGAAGTCTGGGTGTCTGCTTTCACGCAAGGTCAACATCCAATCCCGATGCTACAATGCGAGAGTTGGGTAGATTTTGACAACGTGACACTCCCAATTTTTTCAAATGTCTCTGGATTCGGCGTATCGACCGAGCCCTTTGCCGACTTGCTCTGGAAAGTTATAACTGGACACATTGTGCAGCATGATGTTTGTTCGGAGTTGGCATCCCCTTCCAGGAAAAGAGAAAGGAAATGCGAGAAACAGAACCAAGTTCAATAAAGAGGGAGGCAATTTTGACACATCTGCCAAAAAGATTGTCATCAAACCTCGGGCTGTCGCAAACACTCACCCCAAAAGTTCTTTTTCTTTTTTTTTATTACTATTTTCTTTTTCTTTGACTCGAAAGAGGGATTTACCGGGCGAACAATTGTCCGGGTCGGAAATAGAATACTCTTCGTGCCCTCCTTTCTGCAACCCATTGTCCATCCAAAATGACCTCTGCAAGAGCGGAATTGGGTTTCCAGTGCTCCTCATACCCGATGCCTCCTGTTAACCGGACTCTTCTGGGATGTCTCTTTTTATGACACCTCCTGTTTGCTACCGACTTTCTGATTGCTCGCCATTCCCTCTTGTTCTCGCGCTTCGGACAGTAATGGATGACGAGTATTGTTAGCGAAGGGATTGCTTGAGGAATGGACTTTTCATATCAGATGCCAGATAAGCAGGCAATTTCCTGCAGTATTTTTCTGAAATTGGAATTAAAACCGAAGCAATCAGAATGGTTTGAACATTGAGAGAAAATATTTCAAATATCATATTAAACCTTTGACCTTCAAATAACCCTTCTATTAATATCAATCAGAATGGTTTGAACATTGAGAGAAAACATTTCAAATATCATATTAAACCTTTGACCTTCAAATAACCTTTCTATTAATATACCATTTTAACATTTGGGCTATCATATTAAACCTTTGACCTTCAAATAACCTTTCTATTAATATACCATTTTAACATTTGGGCTATCATATTTAAGCCTTGACCTCAGAGTTTATTTAACCTCTCAATTATAGATGATACGTAATATTTGAGACATTTATTGTTTTTCAAATTCATATAAGAACAAAAGGAAGTCTGTTATTTCATCGTGTCCCGGTGATTTTTGACTTAAAATTAATTTTTATTATCACTTCATTTCAAGTTTAAGTACCAAGAATTGCAGTAAATCGATGCAAGAGTTAAATGCGTTAGTGTGTGTGAAAGGGTTAATTTTATTTCGATCCCTTAATTAGTTTCTCATGATAAAGTGAAAATAGTGAAGCATCAAGGGTAAGCGATGGCCGAGGCATATTATAAAATTTTCGCATTTAATCGTCATCAGTTACTTAGTTTGTGTAAATGACGTCGGGACCTTGGAGATTATTTTTTTGTCCTCTCAAAATATTTCACTTTAAAAAGTGGCGTAATTGCATTGAATTTTTGTCCTCTTGGCGTTTTTCATTATTGGAGCTTGAGACATCTATTCCTACGGTCACAATATCACTGAGGGAATGTGCATCATCTTTTTTTTTTTTTTTTTTTTTTTTTGCCAAGTGATCTTGGAACAAGTAAGTTGAAATGTGACCAGGCTATAAGGGTAGATTATCTTCCTATGATATTTTCAAGCGAAAGCAGCCCCCATTTGTGTTTCACTTGTAAGAAAGCATTATAGCCCTCAGAAGCATTATAGCCAGATCAAATGGTTCCTAAAGAATGCATTGGTCTATCAATTTTTGAATTATGCTAATGAAGAGTATAATTAGAAAACAGAATCCTTAATCATCTTATTCCAACAAATGTTCTTCAATCATTTCCTAAACATGCTACACCACTGATTTGTATTTTAAAATGCAGTGTTCTTGATGTGAAATTAAAAGATGAATCATTAATTACTCAGTTTTTTTATCACTATGCTTGGCTTAATATTTGCATGGAAATGTAATCCTGTTAGTCAATTAACAACTTATTACACATTGCCTTCTGCTATGCTGCAACATCACATTCGTTTTTCTCCTACAAGATCCCCAGAGGATTCTAAAATTAAACTGGAAGAATACGTTTAACGTACATATTCACGTGAACATAAATTAATTCTAATAAACGTATAATCAAGTGTTTCTTAATTTTAGTAAAAAAATAAAGGAATTATTTCATAACATAATTTGGTACATCTTTCGATATTCCATGATGTTCATGTTCATTAAAAAATGTATTTGTTCATGTTATTTTCTAACTGAACATTGTCCCCTGTCTCGCTACGACGTTACACGATTTTCCTCTTACAAGATCCGCAAAATGTTCCTAACTTATTCAGACAAAACACATATGATGTGTGTTACATAACATAAATTAATTTTATTGAAAATACATCAACAACAATTATCATTTTTTTTTAATTTTTGAAACTAAAAAAAAAATAATAATAAGGGATTATATTCTACCATGATTCTGCTACATTATTCAGTATTCCTTAGTAAAGCAGTTTACTTTGCAAAAAAGAGACGATATATTCTTTCAGAAAAGAATATAGTAATCAAACAAAACATTTAATTATTTATCGCATACTACCGTTCATATCTGAAGAATCAAAATAACTCCATCCTTAAAATGCATTAATTGAATAAACAGAAACATAAAACATGAGAACCTAGTTGAAGTAATCCAACAAGCCATTTCGTGAAAATTGATGCGAGAAATAAATTAAACGTTATACAAAGCAAGACAGAAATAAAGGTATTTGATTAACAAGTGCTTTTGTTCAGTAATATCGTTTTAGATACTGTTACAGATACGTATCTCTTATTAATTATGTGGAAATAAAAGCTTTCTTAAGGAAACATATTTTGGAAGAGATTAAAAATGCATGCTAAACAGTTTCCTCTACACGTAATATCTACACCAAGTTTTAATTCAATTAGATAGCAATATTGGAGAAAAGGCTCATTAATCCTTATAACTAGCTAAATCAACAACATTGCCAACTGTTTACATTTATGCTGATATGAATAACATACAGGTCATGTCGTTGTTTATTTAAGATATTAGAAAGCAACCCGGCATTTCCAGATATTCGTATATCTAAATATAAAGAATGTTTATTAAGAATTCTTTTCGGTAAATTTGCTTATAAAGATATATTGATAGAAGAGGTAATGTCGTAGTATCAAAAGGTATTCGCAATCATTTGTCGTTGTTGATAGATTATTTCTCGTGTGAAATTCGAATTTTGATGATAATTCATTTCTGTAGAGCTACCGTATGAGGAAAATTATTCTTAAGAAACTTTATAAAGTTTCTCGAATTGGAAAATTTTTATTTTCATAAATTCGAATTTATGAAATTAAAAATTTTGTATAAACTATATTTCTACAGCAATTATATGTGGAAAATTATTCTTCCGACATTTAATGATGTTTTAGTGATTAGTTATACGTGGAAAATTATTCTTCCGACATTTAATGATGTTTTTGAAATGAAAATTTCCTAATATATAATCATCAAAAAATGTCCCAAAATTTTCTAGAGACTATTTTTATTAATTATTAAACCTTTCCTGAGTTATTTCCTTGGCATAATTTAAAAGCAGTTGAAATTTTGTAGTTATCATAGCGCGTATCGTAAAGTATCATGGTCGTACATCTTTTGGTAGCTTTTTTATAGTAGTCGTACTTTTTTAATTCTTGGGAAGGGAAATTCTTCTGTGGCTTTAAAGAATCTCTCTTATTCACATGACCTAACCACAAATTTGTCTTGACTTTTACAATTGATTTTTATGAAATGTGTATTTTCCTAATAGCTGTCATTTAAGTTTTCGTTTTGATTGCTAACTTGGTGTGAATCAATAAAATGTTCACACAAACATTTCTCGCAAAAAATCCTAAACGTCACCTTCCTTTTACCTCTTTTAAGGATCCCACCCGGCATGATATCTTAGATACTGGGATGAGTAGCTTCCAGCATAATGGTTGGTTTCTACTTCTCGGGTGGGCGCCTTAAGGATGTGGCATAAAGTTACCTTGACTTCCAGCAAGAAAATACATCTTTCAAATGAACTTGTATCGTGGCCGAAGATGAGACTCACCCTTGATTTTCGCTATTGGGTTGTTACAACGATGGGCATTCGGATTACTCCTCAAACTTCAGTATATAGGATAATATCCTGTGTAATAATTTTTCCAGGGGAATGTTTTTATGGATTTATATGACTTTGATTAGTAAGTATTGGTGACTCAACTTCAGACCGTGGGAAAGGAGAAGGCTGAAGAGCCGATTATATGAAATATCCATTGTATTTATGGACCTAGAGTGGTTAAATTCATCGAGTTTCAAACGGAGAAAGGAATGGCGACTGAAGTATCGTCCGCCCTGAAATGCTCCTCGTATCATGCCAAAACATGACACTAATCAAACAAAACTAGATTAATCTAAGATTAATTACATTAGCATCCCATTTTGAAGCAATAAAAAGGCCATTTGGGGACGGATCTTGTAATTTTGAACCTGAGTCCAATGATGATGCTGACACTTCGGCTGGTTTTCCCTGTTCAAAATTCGGTGCAACATCAGGGAGCAAGGACATTGGAGTCTCACCAACAAATTCAATGAGCACCGGGCCTTCATACATGAAAAATCTGTGATTGAAACAGGTTTCAAACCTACAGTCTTCGAACCCCGAGACTAAAGATTTACTGCTAGGCCGCCGAGGTCCAATTTTCAACAACCTAAAAGTTGACAAGTAATTCCTTATTATGTAATATAAAAGTAGTTATTCGGTAACTCGTTCTTACTTTTATGATTTTTCCGAAATTAGGGTACTGCTTCCTTTTACAAGATTTTCTACCTCGTCAATAAATATTGTTAAAAAGTCTTAAAGAATAAATTTTTAAAATTAATTAAGTGATTAATGCTGCATAACAAAGGACAAATATTCATGAAAATATAATATTCATGTTGGTCTAATATTTTATTAAGATTTCAACTCCCCTCAAAGGAAAAGGCAAGCCAAATGGATTCTTCGAAATCTTTGTTTCAACGTGTAATTCTCTTAATTAACATCGAAATCAACTACCTAAGATTGATTTTTTGCATCTAAAATGTATCCCCGAAGAAAAGGTTTGATTTGATTATACTACAGAAGGATCTGAAGAAAACGCTTTATCTCAGAAGATGATCTCGAAGCAAAGCTTCCATGTAAATTATTGATAGCTCTAAACACTACTTATCCCTAATTAATTTTTCGCTTTCCATTTGGCATGTCGACAGAATTCCCAAATTGCTCGAACTAAAAGCGTCCCATTTAATGCGACAGCAATTACTTGGGAGAATTCCGCTCAGAAAGTGAGTTAATTGAAACAGATTCATGAGTAGTGAGGCGAATCCTGGATGTAGGCCAAAGAAGTGTGCTTCAAATGACAACAGTTCAACGTTAGCTGTAATTTCATCAATACTTTTTCTTTTGCCTTCCAAGAGAAGGAGGCGTAGCTTGGACCTTCACTAATAGGCTGTATTAGTTCAGACCTTTGTTGTGAGAGTCAACAACTGAGACCTATCGATCCGCGGACATTAACGAAGCCCTTTTCCTTGAAAAATAATGAAACGGAGCGAAGATTCTCTTGCAGAATTCGGAAGTGGGTGACCCTTAACACAATAATTTAGGAAATAAGCGATGACCAACAGTAGTATATGGAACAAAAGGATAATATCCATCATTAATGATCTTCGGGGAATGGGGATAGGGTCCCTATTTTCTTCTTCCTTCCTTTCCTTCTTGACAGAAAAGGATTATTCTGACATTAAGCTTCCCGAAGCCGAAGTAACCGGAGGAGATGGGGGAGGCAGTTTTACAGATGAAAGATGTATTGATGTCACGGCCAACGTCAAAACAATGGGGTTTCACTCTTCCGCTGCAGCAAGCCGACCGGTTACTTAAAGGTGTTCAATTCGAGAAAGGATACTTTTTCATATTTGCTAAGGGAAACAGGATATTACACAGCAACGGTATAGATTTTCGAGCACATTTTTTACCAGCGACGCGTCTCCAAGGAGCAATATAAAATAATGCTCGTTTTTCTTCTCTATTATTATTCTTTTTTTCCCTTTTCCAGCCGGCAGTACCGTATACTCTAGCAGTAAGTATTTTTATGACCTTCTTGCTTGCCAGACTGCTCGTATTCGCTTGCTGAAAAGCTGTATAATTAAATGAAGGGTTGTATCTTTGCTTAAATCTAGATCGATGGTAATTAAGAGCCCCGATGAATAGGCTCGTGGAAGGAAAAACCGGAGTTTAAGCCACATGAACGAATGTTAGATAATAAATAAGCGGACTTTCTTTTCGTCCCTCCCAGATGTTATTTTTTGCACCTCGTGCAATAAAGGCATCGTAAATGCGTTTCACTGAGTTAAAACAATGTTGGAGCTGAAGTCTAATAAGAAAAGAAACCATAATCGATTTTATTATTTTTATTTTGTCTAGATATCGCGTTATTGATTTTTCAGAAATGCTGAGCCATTTGCCCAATTGTTGTATTCGGCCTATTGCGCCATTTTCTACTCAAACATTAAGTAAAGGAATCTCGTAACCTAAATTTGAAGTGAATTTTTCAAATAACCATTTGTCAAATGCATTTGCTTTAGAAATGAGGATTTTCGGAAAAAAATAGATCTCTTATACAAGCGTAAATTTACCAAAGTTGTATTGCAAAGTAATTTTAAACTTTGCATTTTACTAACGCATCTAATATTTAATTTCAAGGTAGCTTGGTTTAATTTATTACATATTTAGAATTGTTCAATTATGAAATCCGACTTGTGGATAAGAAGTTATCACACAAATAAAAATAGATTTTTGAATTACAAAATAACAGTGATGTAGAAAAAAGGCAGTGATGCTTTCCGGCCCCATCTCCGATGACGGGCTATACCTCTGTATGGGTAAACCATTTAATCTAAGGAACCCTTTAAGCAATTTAAAATTGCACACAAAAATGCAAGTGTAATAGAATTAATGGAAGCTATTATGTGTCTGCTTAGGTCAGCCATTTTTCTCTCCGGGGGCTACTTTAGAGTAGAGCTTTCCTCTTTAGGTTTATTTAATTTTGAAAACTATTTACATTTAAGAGCATGTGTTGCAATCCATACAATATTATACATCGATCACTACACACAAAACATATTTTTATTCATTTAAAGAAAAGAAGAACACAGTTATTGAATTGATTGTCGATTTAACTCAAAAGCTCAAAACTTATTGCTACCACAATTCAACCTAACAGAAAATTTACTCATCATTATTCTACAGGAATTATTAATATTTCTTGATCAAAGAACCAAAAATTAGCATTTATAGTCGTATGCGTAGGTTGGTCGCATCTAATGCAAAAGATTGGATGAAGGAATATATTCATCTTATGGAGTATTCTTCGGAATCGCAGAAAAATAATGGATTAAAATACAAAGAATATACTTTTGTTTAAGAAAAGATATGTAAATATATAAAATACATTAGATTTGAAATATTATCTTTAGTCACATATGGAGAATAAAGGGAAAAATAATATGGAAAGTATTAAAAATTGAGAACAAAAATAAAATTTTTATTTAAACTGTAAATGTTTAAATTAAAAAAAAATGTTAGCATTTTATAATATTTGACATATTTAGCTAAAAATAACATTAACGAAAGATTAAACTAATTACTGTAGAAAATACTTTCATATGTCATGAAATTGGATGTACGTTTGAAAAAATCAATTAATGCCCTTGGTTTTTTTCCCCCTTATTAACGCATTGAGTCGAAATTTGAAACAAATAATTCAATAAACCTTACTCAAAGGATTAACACACGCACCCACACACAAGAAAAAAAATCATGAATAGATTATGTAATGCGGAATAATTAGAGAGACTTCTAATTTCTAAAAGCGAAGAATTAAATTATTGAAAAAATATGTTCATTCACTCGATTTGTTTGAATCCAGAAAAAAGAGAAAACATAAAACATATTTTTATTTTGAATACCATATTGTTAGTATTATAGTAAGCTTATTTAAATCACTTAACACAAAATACTAATACTCATAAGAATGCCAAATCCCAATGATATTCAGTTCATTCATATGAATCTTGAAGAAAAGACGTGGTGTATAGCCGATCAACCCGCCACCACTGAACGAAATAGTATCGATAGGATTTGTTGAGGCTGACTGCTATCTTTGAAGAAAAGACTGATGGAAAAATAATTTAAAAGCTAGATAATATGGTAATATAGACAAATAGAAAATAGATCGATATATATATATATATATATATATATATATATATATATATATATATATATATATATATATATAATTAAACGATAGTTGTACAAAATTCAATTATATCTCTTATGAATTACAATGTGAATATTAATTTCGAATTGTAAATGAAATAAGATTCTAAAATATACTCAAAATTTTCTCTAATTAATACATATAATGTAAAAATTGATCACTTTTACTTAATTTTTGATTTGATTAATTGATTTGATCTGGATTTTTTTAAATCTCATTTTTGTGCCATTTAATTTCACATTTTCGAACCGCACAACCACCAAGATCGGAAATTCCCGTGAGCATTATTTTCTTCTTTCTTTCAATGCTCAAAACAGTTGTACTTTAATTCTAATTGCATTGTATTTGTATTGGTTTCCTAGATATAATTAAATGACAAGAAAACCTAAAGATAAGTCTCATCTCATCTTTATTCCTAAGAACTTTCTTTATCCAAGACAATCAAAATTCTATTTTATATCTTGTACAGTCGTTAGTTTTCGCGCTTAAGCTACCCGATAAGAAGTTACCACTAAGACGGACAAAAAATAAAATCTTAACTACCATCCATGCTGACGATCAGACATTAAACTTTAATTCCACCACAACTTCTTTGTACTGAATAAGTTAACTAAGTATCCACTTGGGGAGCATAGAAGGGGATGCTGTGTAACCAAAGCGTTTGGGTTAGCTATACTTTTAATCTTGTTAAGAGACAAAAACTAGAAACTTCAATTTATACTCTTCTTGGAATTAAACATTTTTCTGAATCTCAAGCGAAATGTTAATTGTGTGATGATTCAATATATATTAACACAGTTTTGTAAAAAGCACTTTCTTTTCTTCTAGATCAATAATTCCTTTTATGCGATAAGAAAAGGGAAGGGGAGGAGTTTTGGCATAAAAATGCGTTTTCATTAACTTTTCGACCGATTTCAAATTATAATTACCACACAGAAAAAAAAAAGTTCATTTTCATAGCTGCATGTGAACGAGTCAACACATTACTTAACTTTGCTCTTGCCCTTATTTCAAAGACTCGAATACAAAACAGCAGAAAATGTCCCTCTTTTTCATCAAGTTAAATTCTTCTTTATATATTTATTTACTTTTTTTTACCCCCACCAATTCTATTCTCATTAATTCATGCGTAAAATAGGTTAAACAACATTGACTATATATAACACGGATTTTCAGAGCCTTCTGTCTTTGTGAAAGTTTTCTTCGCTTCTATTTGCTCTTCTCTTTCGGCTTCTTGGTTTAATATATAACACTTTCAATGTAGATTTTTCCCGAGAGACCCAAAACTCTTGGATCTTTAGTTTTCATGAATACAAAATGGCTTTCCTCTAGCGAATGAGCATATTTCGTCGTAGTTTCTTTTATGTATAAGGATGGAAGGGGTGACGGGCGTAGAGACAGGCCGTATAGTTGCGAAAAAATAACTTGTCTTCAGTGTGCTTTGAGATGTGTGCGTTTGCCATTAGGGAGGAAAGGGGGAAAGGTATAGTCTCTACACAGTGTTCTACCTAGAAAATGGACTGCCTGTTTCAAATGGGCTTCTTCCAAACAAACGGGGTATTTCAAACAGCAAATAACAGAGCTTCCGGAAAGGTATTCCAGTCGTGAAACGGAAGAAAGGGGGAAAAAAAAAATCTGGATTTCTAAAGGAGTGAATTCTGAATGTACCTCTTAAACCTTTTAAGCCTATGTGTTTTGAAAAAAAAAATTAAAAAAACATCACAAAACACAAACTGTGTCGCTCGAATCACAATTTAAACCATTAGAGCTCTTAGTTTCAACTTCTATGAGCTGTTCAGTTTGAGTCAAATCTTGGAGCCATCAAATGTTAAACGAATTTATATAGAAACGCTTTATTACTTCGGTGAGGAGATAGAAAAATTGATTAAATATGCATATTTTCTTTCAAATGATTCTATGAAAATCAATTCGGGAATTTCGTTGCCCGGATATAAATTATTTTTTACTATCCGAATCATAGTCCACTGAAGTTGATAGAAAAACAGCTAGAAACCTCCACATATTTAGCAAATTTACAATAAAATTATCAATATAAAAGGAATCTTGATTTCTGAGGGAAAGAATTCGGAATGCAACTCTCAAATCTTTTAATTTAAGGATCTTAGAAAAGCAAAACTCAGAAAACATAGTAAATTACAGAGTCTGTCTGTCAGAACAACAATTAAGGGCATTAAAACTTCCAGTTTCAATTTCTTTGCGATATTCAATCTGGATACGTTTTAACGCTATCAAATGTTAACTAAATTTATATAAAAACGTTTTATTGCTTTGGGGGAAGGAAAAAGTAATTAAATCTGCTTTTCTTTCCGTTTCAAAGCATTAAATGAAATATATTTTACTAAATATATTCTAAAATAGAATCTCATTCGTTAATTTAAGATCATTTTATTATTGTTTCTCTGAAGTAAATTAAAATACATTATCATTTTAATTTCCGAGCCATGTCTAGCTTGATACGATTCATAGAACATAGTTCATTTTAAAGTTCTAATGCATGCTTTCATAACAAAAATAATTAACAGTCGTTTAAAATGCTTCTAATAATGTATTAAAAAACTCAATCCTTTTCATTTTAATAATTTTTCACTTTAAGGAATTTAATTTATAATTCATTATAATAATATCATGTTATCTTTAAAGAAACGTTTCTCAAAATTTCTATCAGATGGCGCCACTTGTATGAATAATCAAAATTTAATTTAATTGATTGTCCGTTCTTAATTAATTCCGAAAATATTGAGATAAGATGTTATAGTAGAAAACACATATGTTTATGAAACTTCAAATTCTACTATATCAGGAAATATTAGAAAAACCTATAACAGATTTTTACCTTTTCAGACATGAAACAAAACAAGTTAAATAAAAGTTCATAATAAGATTAAAGACATCCGAAATGTATCACAGAAAATAGTAAATTCATTTCAAAAATATGAAATGACTAGTATATGTGACTATGACGTAGGACTTCGACGCAAAAAATATGAGGCAAAATCCTACGTAATTTCAAATATTTTGGAATAGTATACAAAGCATATGTCTGTGTGTTTGTATGTGTGCGCGTGTATGCTTACTTGCCTGCGTAAAACATTCGTTGAAAACACAATCATGATGATGTTTAACGATTTTTATTTCTCATGATATTCAAGTAATACTCCAAGTTTTATCAATTATCTATCTTTATAAAAGCCATGACGAGAGCGGCACAGCGAGCTGACTATAAAGATCAAAAGAAGGAAACAAAAAGACAAGTGAAAACAGACAAGTGAAAAAGCATTTTGAACTTAAATAGTTTCAGATAGAAAGTTGTCGACACGGCGTTTTATCTCTTTGTGAAAATTAAAGCCCGCTCAATTCAGACGTTAAACTGACAGTGAAGTTAAGATTCAAGTGCTTAGGAAGTTATTTTAATTTAAAGATTAATTATAAATTAATTATATATTAATTATAAATTGTATGTATATATCATTCAAAATCAAATTTTTTTATCTTATTGGCTCCGTAACAGTTTTTAAAAATACTTTTGTTCAATTTAACTTACTTTTGAAGTGGAGTTTAAGCTCTGGCAACAACTTCTTTTTTGTAAGATAATTAAGTGTAAATGTACATGTTAATAATTTTCAGGATTATATAATAAGCCTATGATACAGAAATTCAGATTATAAGAAAGAAAAACCATTATTACTGATGCATTCGGACAACGATGTCTCTGAATATGCTTATTTCTAAACTTTAATTGGAGGTGAGCCATAAATGACAAAATTTTGAAACTATACAAAACAAAGGTATTTAATTCGGATTTAACAAATTATCGCGAATAAATCACGTTAGAACACAACCATTTCCTTTATATCTAATAAAATAAAAAAAGTAATGTTAACTCTTTCAAAAATTTTAATAAAGAAGTAATCGCAGTACTTTTTGTTGATTTCATAAACTAATTACTTATTTACAAATATTTTTTTAAATAATTGAGCAAATGCAGGAGACCATTATTAAGAATACTGAATGAGCTAAAATAAACAAAATATCTTTTGCTAATAGGCAAAAATGAGAGAAGCAGCATTTTTTTAAATATATTAATTATAAAATTATAATACATGCATTAATTAGTATATTATTTTAAAATTATACTATATTAATTATATTATTATAGTATTATTAATTATACAATTATTAATATATAGTTTCAAGTGGTTTGAATCCAAATACAACGAAATTAGATTAAACTTTGCTTTGCATATCTCAGCAAATGAGAAGGACAATACTACAAGTCTAAAGAATGCTTTAGAGGTGGAAACAAATACACTAAGACGCATAAGGAAAATTTACAGCATTTAACAACAAGATAAAATTTCGATAAACTTTCAATTGAATCGTTTCAAATAAAGTCAAAATAAATATGCTTCTCCACTAATGATGTTTTTCTGAGCCAAGAAACAGCTAAAAGTTGGACAACTGATGACAAAAATAGATGCGCTTTTCTTTTAATGATGTCGTTTGGCATCATGTTGTAAACAACGTCTTCATATATCCATTGAAAAATATAATAAACTGGTACGATGTATTTAATGAGTATTACTTGGTGTTGTGTTCATTTCCGTTGCAAACACGTATATTGTTACTAATTAATTGATAATCTAAAAAAAAAAATCAAATGTCAGTGTTTGTAGAATACGTTGTAACTTCATATATCCAAAGATTCGTTTTAAAGTCATATTTGGTCATACGCCTATAGCCGTATTTGATCATAATTCGAATTGGAGGTCAATATAAATTCATAGAGACGCATTTGAGGTGTACATTATTTCATAATAATTCTTTTAAATCTACATTTGGCCATAATTCAAGTAAGCATTCTATAATGACTGTAACATAAAATGTGATTCAAGCATATACATGGTTTCACATTGATATTAATAGAGAGTTGCCATAAGTTGAAAAGATCTTAAGGTACATTAGCCCCACAAAAGTACTTATATCTGAATTGTTGCCGTCAAAGTAGTAAAATACGTTTAAAAGTACTATTTAACTTATTTTTACCCATTTACCCCTCATTAATTTTTTGTAGAGAAAGGAAAAGTTTATTTAACTATAGCATGTAAACCTTATTTGCAAATTCTTTGGATAATTGTTTCACTGACTGTGACATCCAACTAAACTTCATTTAATTTAACTACTATAAAAACTGAATCAAGGAATTTTTTCCCCATGAACCTTCGGCCACCATACATCATTTAATCGTTAATTTTGAATATCATATTTTTTGTTTTATCATTATGATAAATTTTATATTATTTTTACAATAATGCTTCAAACATATTTCCCAATCATAGAAATTTGTTTTAATAAAATAAGTCATTAGTGAAGAGCTTTTGAAAAGAGTAGAAAATATCTTTCCATTATTTTGAGTTTTATGCATTCAATTAATATTTAAATTATTCTTACATTGCCCAACTTCATTTGTAGTTACTTATTTATATAAAAATACTTCGATGGGTTTTTTTTATATTACTTTCTACTGATACATTCCATAATTTTCTAGGCATTAAAAGTGTTTTCGTATATTAATTTGAAACTTTAATAAGCTGTTTCTAATTTCTTCACCATTTTCTCTTTATAATTTTACAAGCATCTGTTTGTTATTAATACAATAAAACTATAGATTAACTCTAAATAGTAATCATAATTGTTTTATCTAGGCTTATCTGTTCCACCATTGTAGTTTCTTTTTTACTAATGCCTATTAAAATATTGGTAACTATTTCTATAGTTATGAATAGCAAAATTAGTTTCTATTAAAACTTTCAATTATTAATTTTTCAGTAATCAATTATTTTGTTATTATTGTGAGTTATAGATAGAATAAGGGTTGCTTATTATTGAATTCAGTGCTTTCTTATTGCTGAATCATAGTTTATAGCTTATAATACTATTTCCAACTTTGTCTAATTTAACAAATTTGATAGTTCTTGAACAGATAGAAAAATAAACATAAACTTTCTTTGTGTATTTCCAAAATTTTTCGCTCTATTTTTCTCCTGTGCACTAAAATGCCCCAAAATGAAATAACTTAAATGCATAATAAATTACTTTACTTAAATTGGTTTTAAATTGTCAAAATTAAAAGCTTTGCATTTTTTTCAATGTTAGATTTAGCTATCATTAATTTTAAAAAAACTGGAATCTTAATTTTTTTTTTTTGTACGCTATAGAAATTCAAACTACTGAATGGATTTTTTTTCAAATTTTGCTTCCAAATACTATGAAGTATAACGAATATTTTTGGAAAGATTTAGAAACAAAAACTCGTATAATTAATTTTATTAATGATCAATTTAGTTTCAATTGCGTGTACTCAGGAAACTTCTATTTCGTCTTTATAAAACTATACAACTAAAGGGAAAGCTTTAGTATGTTGTAGAAATTCAATTACTTATTAGATTTTCTCCAAATTTTGCTCAAAATCAGTATGAAGGATACATAAATAAAAACAAATTCGTTGAACGCTATAAATATCTAAACTGAATCAAGAAGGCGCCTTTCAAAAAGTATACGGACCAGAAGTTCGACTCACCGATGTATGCTTCTCTTTTTCTAGAAACAAAAAGCTACCAAATAGCTTTTGTATAGCTACCAAATTACACAAAAGATTTTCCTCCGATTTTTATCACAAATACTCTGAATTATTTTAAATGGTTTGCGATAATTAATTAAATGGTTTATTATTTTATTAATTTTCGAAATAACGAATTTGAATTGATTTCGTCCTTTTTCAATGAAGAGCTTGCCTTCCTCTTAGGCCAAAGAATTTTACTCCAATTTACCCTCTATTTTTAGAACAAAGCGTTTTACTCATTGATATTTAAGGGAATTTTCTGATTATAAATTCTACGTTACCTTATGCCTTTTATAATGTTATTGAGTAGCCTAGTGGTAAGATCTCGACTGCAGGATCAGAGGTTCCCAAGTTTGAGTCCTGATTCTACTGAAGATCTGTCGTGTATCTGAGCCTAGTTTTGTTAAATCTGACATCGTGGACCCAATGTCTTCCCGTTTGTCTCTAGTATGGAAGTTTGGAGAGGGAATGCCGGCTCAGGTGTTGTCCTTGTCATTTGACCGGGGTTCAAAATTATGAGGTCCCTTCCAAAGTAGCCCTTGTGTTGCTTCCAAAGAGTCCACTTTATAATGTTTTATACGAAAGTATTTTTTACTTTAAAGATATTAGAAATTGGGTTTTTTTCCTAAGCAGCGTCGGATTTATCCACAAGTAAAACAATCAATGAAAAGTGATCATAATTCATTATATAAGATAAGGCAACAATACAGTTATAGAAGGATTTTTACTTAATTTCTGTCGGTGTACAACTCGGAGAGAATCAGAAATGTATAGAGACGAGAAATAGACTAAATTTAACATACTGCACCAGCATCTTCACTCAAATTCTTCATCCCCTAAATATCTTTATTTTAATAATTCAAATTCCACAAGTGCCTTTGAGTTATCTCCAAAGAAACGGCAAACCATCGACAAGTGTTGCACAATGTCTGTTGAGCTCTGAATCTGTGATCGACATCTTGTAACAAGTCCATCATTAGCTCTCTTTGGTGCTTCCAGGTTGCAATTGAAGAGCAGGAGGAATCTCATTAGCTTCCTCATCAAGTGCTCACCATAGGATATTTCAAAAGAAAAAAGAGGAAATGGGCGGCTCACCGGGAAGTCTCGTCGACTGAAGAATCTCATCACAGGAACCGAGTTGCAAGTCTTCAGGATTATAGGAGTAACTAGTTTATTCGGAAGGGCTATCCTTAATCGTGTTCACATCCAAACGCGCCCGTGATGATTAATCTTCCAGCCAAGGTAGCAGCACCGAACAATGCTGGGATATTGATTTTAGTCTCACTAATTAAATTTCGTGGGCTTTCGCGCCTTGTTTCCCTGGCATTGTTGTGTGACCGTCGTTTTCAAAAGGGACAGCTCTTCTGGGAAGCTTCGACAATGTAGAGGTAAGACTATTCAGAGCTCTTCAAGACACCTTGAGGACCCTCCTGCAACCAATCAAAAGAGGAATGCTTCTGCTCGACAGGTTCAGGGAAGGTTTCTTGAAAAAAAAGAACAGAAGAAAAAAATAGGAATGCCAAGTCTGGTAGACATATATGAGAGCACAATGTAAAAGATTGAAGGATAAAAAAAAGAAGAATTATCAAGCGTGCTATGGATGGTAATGAGATTTAGATCCGTCCTTGAAGCAGGAAGAGCAGATATCTCTATCAATTACTTTGACACTCTGAAGGTTGAATAATAATTAACTTAAAGAAGTCGACGAAGCTCTCTTAGGAACAGCGATAAAGATAGTTAATGAAGAAAGAGACGGAAGAGATTTTTTCGCCCTCTTTTTGCCGAGGTTCCTAATCGAAAGCCATCGGCTTCATTCAGAACACAAAGTTTTGCGATAGATCGTTGGGATTAAAGAGCCGTTTGATACCGGGGAGCAGTGGAGTATAAAATTCTTTACACTGGTTAAGTTGCGCTAACAGGCATAAAGCGTCCAAACTTTTACAGCAGTCTTCAGGGTCGTAAAAAAGTGACTGGAAGGAATTGATTGCTGTTTCCCGTTAAGAAGCGTCCCAAAAGAGAAAACTTTACGAATTGGTATTAAGATACATGAAAGGTTTGTAGATAAATTAATGGAACTTAAACCGCACGGTTGTAATTCTAGAATGGAGTAGTGCTGAATTTCCAGAGGGAACATTCGGGAGGTGTGCTATCGTTAATTTTGGTGATAAGAAGAATCACCTTTATAACTTTATTATGAAAAGAAGGAATTAAAGTGTAAACACACCACTATAAATTTAAGGAGCAAAATGAGTAACGTATAAAAATTATACCAGAAATCGAAAAAAAAAACGTACCATTTCGTTTTTCCGTGACGTATATTTTAAAACATAAAATTTTGTACTTGATTTTTAAAGATTAGTTTTATTGCTGTTTTAATTTTTTTCGTTTAATTTCCTCAAAAGAATTAAATCTAACATGTAGATAAATTTAAAAAGATATTAAAAATATGACTTTAATAGTGTACTAAACAGAAAGTTTCTTATTTTAATATTTTTTTTCTTTTAAATCTTAATATCAATTGTTTCTAAAACTCGCTACCAGGTAGCGCTACTAGCATTTTTTTGTCATCGAGGGCATACAAGAGTAGAACATTTCAATCCTATATCGTAACAGGAAGAATTGATTCCGAAATTCCATCTTTGCAACCATGAAACAATGCAAATTAAATAAAAGTGCTTCAAAATGGAAAGAAAAGCGAAATTTTATTTCTGTAATTTTTTCTCTCTTTTTAAGGCAAATAATATTCTGTAAAAACATTTTTAAACTATCACTACTCTCGCTGCTTTAAATATTAATCTCATTTCACTAAAATTTCGAACAGAAGAGAATACGTAGATACTTTTAGTATCAAAAAGAATCACACTATATAAAAGGACTGCAGCAAAATAATTTTCTAAAAAGTATTAAATAAATTTAGCTTTCCAATGAGAATTTTACCAATAACTGTTATTAAAAATACAATGGCGAACGCTAGTATGCAAGAATTTAAACTTTATTATATATAAATATACACTGTAGAAATTTAAAGCTGAAATACATAAATATATTATTAGAGAAATATATTATTATACAATAGAAATGTATTATTTGAAGAAAAAGGTTTATCAACCTTATTTTTTAATTTTTAACAGATTTTTATAAATTTAAATTAATGTTTATTTAATTGAAAGAAAGAAAATGTACTTTTTAGTAAGCTAATAAGATTTTGCTTTTTAAAACTGTCTTTATCAATTATATTATTATATATTCGTTACCTAATGAAATTATCGTTATTAAAAAGTCTTTTTAATAAACTAACAAAAATGTGTTTTTAAAAGCTCTTGCAAAAACATGGAAAGAAAATAGAACAAAAAATTAGAAAAATGTTTTTTAGTCTTTTTACAATATTTTCCTATTAAGTATCAATTATTACAATTACACGATAATCACATTTTATATTTATTACTGTCAGTATTTCTAAATACAAGAAAAAGTATATATTAGAAAACATTTTTAAATCGGAGAAAATATTTTAACAGGGAAAGGAATAGCAACAGTGCTCAGTTTGAGATATGAAGACAAAAAAAAATGCAGAAAAGCTAAAATTTTAAAAGTTTCTTTTCTGCTGAAATAGTGAGTGGCAGTATCGAGTTCAGGCCAATATCATCTTTTAAAATTCTACTTTTAATTACTTTGAGAATTTGCATGGAAAAAACAAAAATTGGCCAGAATAATAAAATTTCCATTTGTCATCTCTTGAATCTTTAAAGAAAATTTGTACCAAAACAGTTTTTTCCTTCGTAGTAAATCTTTAGAGCCACCCTGCTAGTTTACTACAATCTCATTTTTTGCAAAGAACAATCGATTTTCAGTACCTAAATGGAAAACTCACACAATAGAAAGAACATGGCTCTCTCCCATATATTACTAAAACAAAAATGTCTTCCACTTGGGGAACAGGAAAGAGTCGCAGGAGGGGAAATTTTAATTGCGAAAGAAACTGAAGCGAAGGGAAGGAAAAGTCATTTAAATGTGTGTTGCCTCATCTTCCACGGTTAATTGGTATTACTGTTAAAGGCACCGTCATTTAACTCAAAAACTAAAGCCAGCGAATCATCGATTTTTGGCGGCTAATACAAACCACCAACTAATACATGCTTTCTGTTTCCTCCACGCTACTCAAAGAATCCTAATTTGCTCTGACTTCCGTTCTTTTTCCATTTTTCCAACTCTTTTTATATTTACCACCGTCCTTCCTTCTCCTTTAATTTTAATGATTCCAGCAATAATGGACACAATTCGCCTAGGTGCCTTATTTAATGCTCTTATTAACACGAAACTTGATGACCGTTTTTCGCCTCGAACATGCACAAGAACGCTGTCTTTCCTACACCCTCTATTAATGAGAATCTAAAAAGTCATCGAATACAATTTGGATTCGAGCACAATGACATTAATCGGCTATGTCATTAATCAACCACCTCATCCCCCTTTTTCATAGCCCCCTCCGTGATCTCTCTTATACACTTTGAAGAATAACCTTTTATGTTCCCTAGGGCTTCCTCTTTTGGACGTACGGACAGTCTGAAAATTCCATTTAATCCCTGTACCAAAACTCTCCCCACTGCATCCAATCTCAAGCCTCTAATTTCTCATTAAATCTCGAGTAATTGGAAGCGTTTTTTTCTTTCTTTTTTTTGCTTAGGAAGCAAACTTGCGTTCTTCCTCCATAAATTAAAACATTTTTAAGCCCCCCCCCCACTCCATCTTGCAGACTATGGTAAAGCTTAAGGGGAAAAAAAGATGGAAGAGGTATTCTAAAAGAAATTTCTCAAGGAAATATTCTGCGCGGAAGAATGTCTTTTACTCTTTTTTTCTACAAAAAAAAAAAAAAAAAAAAGACTACATAAATAATCATTGCTACTTTTTTGGAATTTCTGTGTACATGCGTTAACATGCCTTTCTTAGTACTTGTCTTCACTGAGGTAAGTTTGCAGAGAACAGGTCTGCTTTAAGTCATCAAATGTCCTTTCCCGAGCTTACATTTACATAGTTTTTATACACGTGCTTCTGCATTGTTGCGGAAAAGTTAGCATAAGTAGAAGCAAACAGATTTGAACACTGGAACAGAGGGCTTTCAACAAATGCTTATGAAGGATATATTCCTTCTAGCTACAAAAATAGCTCAGGGAATATGTACATTCTAGTAGATGTAACTTTAAATAAAAAAAATTGTCAGGACCTGCATTCTTTTTTTTTCTAGAAGGAAAAAAAAAAAAGTGGAGGGGGATAAATTCAATCTTCATCATTGTTAAAATTGTTTTTAAGTCACACACACACACACAAAAAAAAAACAACTTCCAGTAAGAAAAACTGAAATTTTTTAAGGCTCAGTGATTTTTGTACTGAAAGATTTTCTCCTTCTAAGGGAGAAGTATTAGAGGGTAAATATTTCGGTGTGTATACATTGCAACATAAGTTCTTCGTAATTTAAATGCGTTGTTCCTTTAAAAATAATTAGATGCTTAAAGTTAGGGCAAGTATCATACGCAAGAATTGAGTATTATCTTATTCCAAATATTTTTCGAATAAACATTATATAAATTAATGAATGGACATAATTATATAATCAGAATCCAACTCCTGTAACTGACATGTTGAGATGCGACTATTTTGGAAAAACGTTGCTAAAGAAAAAAACATCCTTTGTTTTCGGAAAACGGAACAGGAAAGAGTCAGTTTCAGTATTGATTGAAATCTAATCATTGCGTTAAAGTGATCTGCTTTTTTTAAATTTGTGAAGCCCAGCAAATTGCTTCTTCTTGGGAATCGGTAAAATAGAGGAAGGAGAATCCACAAAAGTGTAGTTGGTTCCTAATTTCCCTTTCGTCCATATATAGATATCCTATCCTTTCAGCTTGCCTCAATCTTACGACATTTATTTTTTTGAAAACAACAGTAGAAGCTTGAATATTTTCCCAAGAGCTGCAAAATGTCTGATTTTTTCAAGTAACATTTAGGCATATATAATATTAACGGATATGAAATTTTTAAATATTTTTATTTAATCCGACTTTTTTATATTTGTAATCTTGTATAGCTGAAAAGCTGAAGTCGATTTTGATTCATTTTTTGATGCGTTAGAGATACGAAATTGTACGCATTTATGTCATTATTTTAATATATTTGGAAGCAGTTAATCATTAATTGATTAACATTTTTATTCCATAACAATAGCGCCACCTGATGGTGAGTTTGGGAAATAAAAATCTCAAAATTAAAATACAGAAAATGACTAAGATTTATGAAATTCTTCTGCTTTGCAACCTCATCAAAAAGCTTTTTGAAAAGCTGTTTTTAATAAATTCATCTTCTGCATTATTTTTAATTCAAATCCAAAAATTATACATTATAGATATCTGCGAATTTCATCGAAAAATGTTTTCATTTAACTAATGATTTTATATGATATAAATGCGTTTTTGGTTTGATGTTGTAACTAAGGTTACAAAGAGAGCTCAGAATATTTAGTAAAGAATGGTAAATAAAGTAACGGAATGTGTTCAAAAATGTTTTCATATAAACTTACATTGTCTCATTATAGTCTATGGAGGAGAAAAAGATGTGTTTTATGTTTCAGAGAAATTTCATGAAATTTCAAAACTATAACAAGATTGAAATAGGAATTATTATACATTTGATTTAATATGGAAATGTATGGTTTGAAAATGTAACTGCTTTTAAAACTCATCAATTCAGGATCGGATATGTTTGATTCTTTAAAAAAAATTACTAACTGTCTCTTAAATACAATATAATAGTCATATCATTATTTTGACATTACCATTCAGTTGACGCTAATTTTCTAAATCGCAAATTATTTGGAATTCAATAAGATTATGTTTTTCTAATCAAAGTTTCCGTTCTTATTTCTAAAATCATTGCAGTTACTCAAGGATTTCCTAAAGAAATTCAAAGAAATAATTTCGGTATAAAACTACCGAGCCGTATCAGAATCACAAATTTATTTTCAATACTATTTATTGCACTAAATAAAAAAAAAAGTGAAAACAACATCATTGCATTATTTTTTTAACTGCTATCGTAGAAAATTCCGAGCTCAAACTTAGCTTCAAATCTCTAGGAACACACATTTATCGAATGATGTCTGTCTGCGAAACCTACAACTCAAAAACGCTTCGAGTTACACGGATAAAATTTGATATAAGAACTGTACACCAAATTTGTAGATTTCTTTCAAATTTTGAAAGAAATTTATTCAAGGGAAGTCTGTCTGTCCGTCCAGTTTTCCAAATATAAGTTAACAAGATAACAATAAAACGAAGAAAATTAAGTGGATAAAATTCAGTACACAAATTTAGCATCTAAAATTAGGTACGTAGCAAATTTGGAACGAAATCCTTCAACGGTTTACTGTCTCCAAGATTGTTTTTTCATTTTCGCATATAAAAACGATAATAATAAAATATAACTTGAACCTGAATGAAATTAGGGTCAAAGTTTTGGCGTCTTCAGTGTAGATCCTTATTAAATTTTCAGTCATATCTGTCAAATGCTTGAGCATTTGTCGATCTGTACTTTCATAAGCATGTAAACGCGAGAATTCAAATTAGATTTATAACATTTTTTTGTGATTTTGTGAATAAAATTGTAATTGTGCGCCTAAATTTTGGTTTCTATCGGTTGGAACAAAGTGTCAAAAATATTCACTCGTCTTTTTTTTTTTTTTTTTGTACTTGCGTATTAACTGAATCCCTATGAAAATGGCACGGTGATAGGCTGTTTCGTAAATATTGTTCGCGAATGCTATGCAGTTAATAATACACATTAGAGCACACGCACGAAAGTTATGGAGAAACCACTTCCACTGGTTACTAAGAATTTTCATAAATTTTCTGCATCAAGTTAAGATAATTAAAAGCAACAGCTCATTACTTCTTAGTTACAAGTTTCCAAAAATGTTTTGTTCTAAAATATGAGAATGAGGAATAAATGAGCTTAGTTAAATTATTCGATTTTTCTGAATTTACTTTTCTAAGAAGAATCAATTTATTCCGGTGTGTTTAACATCAAGTGTTAAGACCATTTAATTTTTGAGTCCATTAAATATTTTAGAAAATGAATATTAATTATAAAATTTTTGAAAATTTCGAATGTAAAACAAATGATCTTAATTTAATTATTCAACGTCTCTAAATTTATTTTACTAAGCGTAATCAATTCATGTTTGTGTAATCGGCGTAAAATTGGCCTCGCCCATTTAATTTTTGAATTCACTGCACATTTTTAAGCAGAAGGGAAATGCGCGATCTTGTAGCCTAGTATAGATATTAGATGACCTGCGCATTTAAATTCATCAGTTATTTCATTATCATCCGTGATTTAAATTCATCCATGATTTGATTCATCATCCGTGATTTGACAGTTCAAAATAAACATTCATCATTATCTGCGCATGAATTTTAAGTTAATTTATTGTATCAAATTTGAAAAAATCAAAAACAACTGTTCATCGCTTCTGGCTTTCAAATTTTAATTAAGTTTCTTTCGATAAATTAAGCGAACTGAAATCAACTGTTTTATTATCGATTTGAAATTTGTCGATTTTGTATCTTAGCCTTGCCAGTTTGGCAACTTTAGTATTCCCATGTTTCTATTCCGTAGCATGTTTAAAGTCTTTTCCATGCAAAACATCAATATTATTGCTTAAAATTGCGTGTAAAGCCCCGAAGCCTTTCAGCAGGAGAAAAATTGCGAGAAATTTCTTTCCTGTCAAACATTCTTCTCTTTTCCCTATTTTTTCCCTTTTACTTTTTTTCCCCGAAAATGCATCTCGGTCTTGAAACGCATCTCCGAATATTCTTCCATCGCGACATTCCTGGACAGAAAGAAAGAAAGAAGGAAAGAAAAAAAAAAAAAAAAAAGACGAAAAAGGACGAAAGAAAAAAAAGTTTTTTTCACTTCATTTCGTCCGCACCTGAGAATGGGCGACGCCGATAATTCTCAACGGCGCGATCGATATATGCATATCGCGATTCGCAGGGATCATTTTCACGACATTTCTTATTATGTGAAACTTCACCGCTGATGATGAATCCCAGAAATGTTCTCCTACCCCCATCCCTATTCCCTTCACTTTTCTTCTGGGCGCATTCAAGAATACAAAAGTGATAGCCACTATTTAAAGCTGCGCGTTCGTACAAATGATCTTGTCTTGTTCTGCTGCTGCTGCAATAAAATCTCTATTTAAAGGAAAAACTAAAATATGTTTTTAACGCGAAGCCGTTTTATTGGTAGTGATTAGGTAATAGCGGTCGTAAGGTTGTGCTCCCTGACGTAAGCTCTGGCATGATATTTTGTTAGTAAATGTATGTTACATAGTATTTAATCATAAATTAAGCATTCTATTTGTTTTATAACATTTCCAGCTGTCTTTGGCAATATGCTGATTTACCAGGAATATTGGTTGTGTTCAATTTAAATTAAATTTTATGCATATCTTGCTGTTCAATCTTTTCACAACAATGCATTTTTAATGCTCAAATTGGGAAAGTTATTAACACCATGTTATTTTAATAGCCTTACATCTGTATTTGTTTTAGTACATGAACCTTATTGATGGAGTCAAGTCCCGTGATGTCATAGCTTCATTAAGATGTAGGTAATGACATTTTTTTTTGTGTGTGTGTGTGTGTGTGTGGAAATTTAACTTCATTTCTAATTTGTCTTTTAAACTGTGCAGATAAATAAGGGGGAAAACCCTTAGATTTTGAAAAATGATGAATATCATTCGTTTAAAGATTTGATGAAGCTATGAAAATAGTTTGAATTTCAACGAAAAAAATGAAATTTGTTATTAAAAATTATGCACAATTTTTTTAATTGTTGCAGTTGAGGAAAAAATTGTACAGAAACTTAATTGATGTCATTCAAAAGACAATTTTTTAATTTTGGAATAAATTAAAAATCAGTTTCATACAGTTACATTTTTCGGAGTCATCACGAAAAAATATCACTAAAATTTTAATCAATTAAAATTACAAACAAATCTACCTGAATGGTACACTCCCAACCTTTAAAGTATATTTGTGCCAAATTTCGTAGCTCTAGGCCATACAGTCCCTCCTCTAGAGCACCAACACGCATATGCACGCATGTATACACACTTTCTTTTTTATTATTATTAATAGAAATAAATAAAAATTACGAACAGAGTAAGCATGATAGTAAATAGAAATCAAAATAGGAAATTAAAAAGGTCTTTATATTTGAACTAAATTTGTGTTGAGAAAGTCTCATAAAAAAGAAAGAATTCTAAGCATTTCAAAAGGAAAACTTATAATACAATCTAACCATCATTTTTCTTCCATTTTATGCAATTTCTCCGAAAGACAGCTCAAATATGGGGATGGGAAGTTGCCGGATAAATAAGCAAGGTGTTGTCACCCCGTAAGATACAACAAGGATGATGTTACCTGATTAAAGGACCCATTACCGAAGACGGCATACACTTCTTTATGAGGGTTTTGTATTTCGGCTTCTTTGAATGGGGGTAATTTGTCACAGTTCACAGAACCCATATTCCTTTCTGTGGCCTTTCAGAGGGGAAGATCCTTATGAGGACATGAAAATCCTCCGGTTGAATGGCTGGTTGTCACTTCTTGGTTTCAATCCTACTTCACGTGCATATGTAGTTTGGATTCAACCCAGGTGTGCTTGATACTATTTTAAGGTCTAATCAATTCCACAGCAATAACTGATGTACCTCCTACAGGAGGGGTTGTACTGTGGTCGGTGATAGCCTCTTAAATTCAACCTTAGTCCTTCCTCTGAGGTGTCACGAAGCCGATGATTCAGCTACTTCGAATGCTTAGACGGGGAGAGGGGCGTAGCGTTATTATTGATTCGTGCTGCTGTGTCAGTCAATATTTCTGGATGATTGGGCAGAGCTAGGAAATTCCGAGTGATTACTGCATGTTTATGCCTCTCCAGAGATGAAAGCCGTTCGAATGCGTGCGTGAAAAATAAATTGATCTCGTCTCGATGAATGTTAAAATGGTGACGGATTGATAAAGAAATATCGCTCTTGTGAAGGACCACTTCACATGATAATGTAATTTCTTGAATTTGGTGAATTGACTTATTTTGAAATGTTTACAAAACCTTTATTCATAATATGTATCACCCAATTCTGGAAACAACACTCTCGGGTTGAGTAATACTTTTTAATGATATTTTATATTGATTTGAAGCATATTTAGAAATATTGCACTTGTAAAATAGTCAAAGAAATTTAAGGAATTTCAAATGAAAGTTATAAATTTTTGCAAACATTTATCTCAAAAAAGTTCTTGGTAAAATTTTCGACTGTCTGAATCGTTTAATATTTTGCAGGTGGACCCGACTTTTTATAATTTTATAGGAATAGGTCTAAATCAATTATTGTGCGAAACTACAGCTTTTGTACTTGTCTATCGCGCCAGCGAGGTTTGCGGCTGCCAAAGAGTATATTTTTCAGAACTGTAATCATATTTTTTAGTCTAGAAATTATATAATGATCTTGAAGATGAGCTTATCGACATCGATCAAAATCCGAAAAATGCTTCATTTATTTAAATATTGAACGATATATGTATATTAAAATGTCAAGTTAAGAAACATATAAAAATTGATAAACATTACTAAACACGTCTGATAAAACTTTTTATGTCCGAATTGTAGCACCGAATTGAATCTTAATATTCAGCTTTAATATTTAGAGTCTGAAACCGATATTATGTGATAATTATCTTCAGCCATGGTCAGATGAACAAGATGGGATGTGAATAGTGCACACTTTTCAAGCTTCCCACACAGTTCTCATTAGAAAATGTTCAACCAAAGATAAAACTTAAATTGCGGAGCACGAATACTTTAAGAATCTTTAAGCTAATGGGCTTCGAAGCTACGACTCCAGAATCAGTCAACTATAAAATTAACTCAAGGCAGTTATCGGAACAGAAAAAGAAAAATTGAATTTCAGTTTATATCATATATTCAATTCAAAGCATTTTATTGGCACTTGTGGTAAAATGGCAGTTACTGATCTGATGGGGGATGGATTAAGTAGAAAACTGTCTTACATTCCCTAGTCCCTTCCCATTAGAATATGCGCCAGGAAATCCCTTTTAACCTAGATTTCACTCCATCCACAGTCTTATCGGGAGACTTTTATTCTCCCGAAAGATCTCTTCACTTCTCCCCCCCCCTCTGGAAACAGCTTTCCAGCCCCTGAGAAACCTTCATTCCAAATCTTCACTTCCTGGTAAGAATTTGCACTGTTTTTTCTTCGCTGACTCGCCTAGCGATTGAAAAGGCTTTTCAGTTTCCAAGAATCCCGAGAGATTGAATGCCCTCGGTTGACTCAGTCAGTCAGTTTTCTCACCTTTAAAAGTGGAAAAAAGGGGGGGAAAGAGTGGGTCGAAGCTGCAGAAATTACTTCTAGGCTATTTCTGCTGTGCTGTGTGTATATGCTCTCTCGCTCTCTCACTCCTCTTTCTCGCACTCTTTCCCTCTCTTGCTCATTCACGCACTCACTCTTTCTCTGTGAGAAGTATTGTGTTTTCCTGCAAGTACTTCATCGGAAATTTTGTATTGCCGATCTCATTTGCATACGATGCTTTTTCGATTGACATCAAATAATCGGGGTCGGCGAAGCATATGCAGCAAGGATAAAGAGGGGGTGGGGGGCAAAGGAGGCGTCGCTTCCGGCGGAAGAAAATGGTGCTTCGAACTCATTCCATTGCATTTCTTTCCGACTGAACAACATCAGGAGAAGAAACTGGTGGTAAGAAACATTTTTGACGAAATTTAGAGGGAAGTGATGTTTTAGAAAGGATTGCAGGAGGAAAGAGTAAGAAAAAATATATAAAGATATAGGAAATTAGCCTCTCACGCTGAATTAGAAAGTGAATCGAGCAGTAAAATTACTGTTTGCTTATTAAGTCGACAGGATGGAATAAGGAGGATTTTCCGTGTTTCCGGTCGGGTAATTTCTAGGAAGCACATCCTAGTTTTTTCAATTCACCTGAAAAGACTTTTGAAAGGAATTATTATTTTGGAAAAAAAGAGAAATTATTAAGGTTGAGCAAAAGGGTTTGTTTGTTATTTAAACTTTTCTTCTCGATGCATGTGGTTCCTTAGTTATGAGGAATTAAAGTTTTGACTGTCTGAATAAAATAACTTGTTTTCTTACTTCTGCACGGCTGGCGTAGAAGTTTTGTTCAGCCAGGAAGCTGAGTCGTTAAATATTGCGGAATGAGTGAATAAAAAGAGGATTTGACATAAGTCTTATCTTTCATTAGTCTTATCTTTATTATGTTAAAAAAAGTCTTATCTTTCATTATGTTAAAAAAAACTTTTCATGATGAAATAATTAATGCAGATATTATTTATTATTTAATTTTCAACATTTTTATTCGATTTAATGAAAGCTTTTTTCCATGTATAGAATATTTAAAAAAATATTGTTGCTTTATATGCTTTATTTCGTCGCATAAAAAATATTTCAGTTTTCCAAAATTTGTAAGAAGAAGAAGAAGGAAATGAATTTCCGAAACCAATAAAAAATATTTCTGATAGTTTTTCCCATCAGATAGGAAAATGCAGTTTCGTTAAGAATAATACAAGTGAAAAAAAATTGGAAATATTAAGCGAGGGTTTATAACTACAAAATTTAGAATTTGAAATTCCTTCATTCACCATAATGGAAACTCTGATTGATTCTTTTATCAGTGCATTTACCTCATCTTTATGTGGCATAACATTGTATATACCCATACAAATGTTCTTAATGGTTACTATTATTTAAATTAATCCTGACCAAAATCAGGAACAAATATTTCTGATGGTGTTTAACATTTGGTATGAGCTTGATAAGTCTTGCAGTCTTGTGAAGAATGATAAAAGCAAAAAATAAATTTAAATATCAAATGAAATTAATAATCTGATTTAGTATTTGAAATTTCGTGACTTACTAAAGCAAAAGTTCTTATTGATCACTTTATGAACAAATTTTTGTTATCTTTATATGGTAGAAAAGTGTATATTGTTATTCAAATCAATTCTAATCAAGAGTCTGAAAGAAATATTTCTGATTGTATATCGCTTGTTTCAACATGCAGCCGCATGATTACTAGAAGTTAAAAAAATCAAAAATATTAATCGAGGATTTGTAAACAGAAAATTTAATTTTTTCAAATTTCTTGATTCACCAGAGCAAGAGTTTTTATTGATCCTTTTATCAATAAATATGTGTTTCCCTGATATGGTATAACAGTTCATATACTCATGCAAATGTTTTTAATTATCACTATAATTCTAATCAAAACTAATCAAAGATAGAAAAGCATCTGGAACAAAAAACTTCACATTAAAAAGATGGAAGAAGATTTATTATGAGAAGATAAAATTTATTTAAAAAAATACTATATGAAATCTCAAATTATCCTTTTAAAAAGTGCCATTTAATAAGTATAGATGTTAACACAGCTTTACCAATATATATATATATATATATATATAATCTAAAAATTATGCTTTATAGATGAAAAATTTTATTAATTCGCTCCGATTTTTTTTTAAATTCTTAACAGCGTAGTGGAGAAATTTCACAAGAAAGCCTCCGACTCAAATCCAATCCTTTTTTTTTTTTTTTTTTTTTTTTTGAAATCTCAGGTTAAAATTTCGAAGCCCTTTCCAATATAGATCTTCGCAACTTTTGAATACGGCTCTGTTCTAAGTTAACAAAACCAAAGCAAGTAAACGATTCTGATTATCTCTTACATTTAAAATTATGACGTCATAATCATCTTAATTTAATTATTATGCTCAGACACATTTAAGTAAATACTCCTCTTTTATTGTGTTTGATAATAGTCAATTATTTTACATGATATGTCGTGTATAACGTTATGTCATTTCATTTACTTAATTGGCTGAATATATGAAGAATTATTCTCTTTTAACCATTTAAAATATTAGCTTTTTGTTTATAAAATATTTGTAAAAGAAGAACTACGATACCGTATTTACATAATTTTAAAGATGTTTGCTTTGTTTTAAACCAACAATAAAGCATTTTATAATTATAAATATTTGATTTTCTATTACATTTGAAAAATTTAAATCGACTTTTTGCATTATAATATTAACGCATATGCTAAATTTCATTAGAAACGACGAAACACTTCTTTTCCTTCGTTTTTTAAATCCATTGATTATCTAAAATGAATTTCTGTAAAACTTCGCAAAATTTCGACATTTTAGTTAAAGAATCTAACTGAAATAATTTTTTTATTAAATTGTTGGCAGCTTGAAATGCACTTAAAAAAATTAATGATTTAAAATTTATAAAATAGAAACTTCAAAAAAAAATGGTACATTATAAGAAATAAAATTCTTCTAAAAGGTTTTTAGGCATACAAATTTTCCTGGAATCAAATATTTTATTTAAAATGTCTCCGCTTTTAAATAGATTAAATAGAATTTTTAAATTCCTTATTATTTCTTATTCGGAAAATTTTTAAATGCCCGTTTTAATCCTGTATGAATATCGAATAGGCTTAATGTTTTTCATCATTTGAAAGAAATCGTATTTCTTGTAAGTTTTTGTCGAATTTAATCAGAAACCCGGTAAATATTTAATTCATTTAATTAATCATTTTACAGCCTATTTGATTTCACTATAGAATATTTTGTGAAATACTGAATACTGAATAGCCAATTAAGTATTAGAACGAAAATTAAAAATAATTAATGTTTTAAATGAATTCCCTTCATAATTTTTATTTTTTAACTAGTTATGCATATTAGATGGTCAATCAGCCGATAGCTAACTGCCGATTTCATTTGCTAAAATTAATTTTTTTAATGTAATTCCACTAGGAAAAAAAACCGTATTTATTTAACTTTCGGAATCAAAATTAACAGTTATATCTTATTTATAAACAAATCATAAAAATTTTACTAAATATTTATTCGCATTTTAATTGAAGAAATTTCCGAATTAAGAATCTAAAAAATTTCATCAATGCATAAATAGCTTGAAAAAAAGCGACGAGCATGTAATGAAGAAAGAATATTTAAACAAATTAGAACGAACAAATACGTTTCTATATTATTTTTAATTAATGATAAAAATTTAAATGCATTTCAAATAATAATTGGACTCTAATAAAATAATGATCTTGTATGTTTATTTAATATAGTATTGGAGATTTTAGACATTGAAATAAATTCAATACCTTATCTTTAACGTACGTCGCCAGATCTGAAAGAGATGAAAAATTCTTTCATCATCATATTTGACAGGATTTCCACGATAATATAAATTAAATAAATAATCAAGAAATTAGACTTAAGACTTGTTATTAAACAAAATTCCGGAGTTAATTTTTGGCATATTCCTTTTCAATGTCTACGTCTGCCTGTTGTTATGGTTTTAGGCGTCCGGAAAATCTCTGCTTCCAAAACCATGCTTCGTGTGTGTGTGTGTGTGTGTGTGTGTGTGTGTGTGTGTGTGTGTGTGTGTGTGTGTGTGTGTGTGTGTGTGTGTGTGTGTGTGTGATGATATCTCTTAATCTAATTTAAATTTTAATTAATTTCCAATGTTAGCCCATGTTAATTTCGTTCTAAAATGGTCTCTTAGTTCCTGAACCAAATCCACCTTTTTATATAATTACTTTTAACACTCTAAGACTTATTGCTCTAGGAAACTGCTAATTCAGCAGGTTCTCACTCTAACAGTGAAGGGATAAGAATCCTAAATGCTTACAACATTCTTTTAAAGATGCCTAAAATTCCCTTGCCTGAATCGGCACGTGTCAAGGAAATACCCATCAAAATCTTCTAGAAAAACCACTGAAGAAAAAAATTCTGGTCTCTTCTGCTCTGATGTCGCGATGTAGATTGACGCTTTTCTTAATTAACGTAAATTATGCCTGCCGTAGTGGAATAAATCGAAATTTTAAAATTTAATTTTTTTTCCTGTTCGGTCATGAAACTGCAAATATATGTTTAAATGTATATTTAGTGAAGCAGGAGAAATATGTTGTAGTGAGAATGATAGTCTGGGACGAATTTGTAGCTGGTTCATCCTACCTAAAAGGGAAGGAGATGATGGTGTGCTGAAATTTTCATTTCCATTTGATTCTTTGACGATTTAAGATAAATATTATTCCAACTAGACGAGTGACCACAGTGAGCAATTTTTGTGTAAATATATTTGATAGATATCCCCTTTTACAAGTTGTGAATTGTTAACCTTATTGTTAGATAAAAATATCCGAACATAGATGGAAGTAATGTATATCGTTCACAGCCAGAGGTGAGATGGCCCCATGGCAGGGGCTCCGCGTCCATTGTTGAAAGATGCTGGTTCGAGACCCAATGCTATGAAATATTCCACCGTTGTAATTTCAGCTTAATCTAAGTAAAAAAAAAAATGACTTGCAGAGATGAGTTTTCCTTTGCTATGGCGCTTAATGCTTATAAACGATTATTTAATTTTTGAAACCTCTAGAATAAGACTCATGATAATCTCAATTACATATATGTTTTCCACTTGACTTTCCCTATTAGAAAAAAATTCGTATTTTCCATTATCTATATTGATTATTATATATAGATAAAATAATATTCGAATATTCATAAATATCATGAAATATGGCATATTTCTAATGTTCCTAAAATTATCTTAGTATTGTCTGAGCTAAAATACGAGCTCTAGTTACGAAATAGGATCAAACAGAAAACGAAATTCTAAAAACGTTTAAGTTTTTAGTTTTAGTTATATTAACGTCCCGTTTGAAGCAACACTAGGGCTATTTTGGGACGGACCTCGTAATTTTGAACCGCGGTCAGATGACGAGGACGACACCTGAGCTGGCACCCCTCTCTCCACACCGCACCACACCAGCGAGAGGACGTTTGGTCATGACGGATTTAGCGTGCAACAGACCCCCTTACACGACGGTTCTTCGGTGGAATCGGGTCTCGAATCTGAAACCCTCTGGTTCCGAAGCTGAGACCTTACCACCAGGCCCCCACGGCCCATCTAAAAACGTTTAAGAGTATGATAGTATAATATACTAATTTTTAAAAATTTCTAAATGTAAATACTCTAATTTTAAAATTGTAAATAAAAATGTTCTTGACAAATCATTTTTTTCCCTTGTAAATGTAAAACGTAATTCCATAAACGAAATTCTATTTATTTATTGTATTTTATTGAGCTGTATTATTCATTAAAGAAATTTATTCTTATACGATAACATTATTCTTTTAAAAGATAAGCATACTAAACATGAATATTTATTTTGTTAAATTATATATGCGTTATTATTAGTCTTGTAACAATATTATTATTTTTTTAAGATATGCATACTAATAATGATTTAAATATAGGGAAATAGCAAAATACTATTTGCATATATCTTAGAAATTTATTCAAAAAAATGTTACATGTTGGCATTTTCTATTCCAAAACAGGAAAAAAAAAAAAAAAAGAAAGAAAAGAAAAAAAAAAAAAACTTTTATGAAGCTAATATTTTTTGTATTTTATTTAATTTTTTCATAATGCACAGACAATAGTTTTTGGAAATTTACAAAATACAGAAATAATATTTGCATAAATATAAAGAATTTATTCAAAATAATATTATGTACTGACTTTTTCATTTTTTATGAATTTCCGATACGGCTGATATAAAGGGGGAAAAAGCGAATGGAAATTTTTTGGAAAACTCAAAAATAATTCTTCAATACATACTTCAAAAATAGAAATGTTTTTCCATGCAAAAATATTTATTTCTTACGATTTTGTAATTTAAACTCAATTTACTCAATGTTGACAAAGCTGGAACTTCGGTATTCCTTCGAAAAAGATTTCTATTATAAACTTACTACAATCGTGTTGCACTCATCATAAGGCAATAAGTAAATATTTTGTATGAAAGGATTGAATGAAAACAACTTTAATAAATATAAAGTAGCAAAGGAATAAAAAGCAAATATTGATTTCAGAAGGTAGTGTATTGAATTGCAAAATTATATTTCTTAAAACCTTTTTCAGAACATATTTAGGTGATTCAAAGCCTTCTAAGTATTATTTTGAATACTATGTTGCTAATGTACATTTTTTAGAATATATTTATTCGATAATAAAGAAACAAGTCAAGTAAATATAAACTATTTTTCCGTTTACTCGCTGTTTTATTTGTGAAATGAATCAGTGATAAAAAAAAAAAAAATGGATTCAAATTTCTGATTTGTCCTTTAATATTTTGTGTTTGTTTGCAGTATAAGTTTATTTATGTAAATAAGTACATATGTCGCATAAATTGCATTTTTTTTTGTATTTGAATAGAGCATCATTCAAATATCTGGCAACATATTGTTCTATCTGTTTTAATTATTTACATTCTGTCGCAATCTGGCAATGTTGATTGTGCAAGGAAAAAAAACCATGAAACTGCAATTTTCTAGAATGTATTTGGAATACTGTTTTATTCAAAATCTTATATCTGTAGTTCATAAGTCGTGTACTGTTCGTTTGTGGTCTAATCCTATACCAAAGAATTTCTTTAACTATGATTCAGTGGGTGGCTTTTACTTTCTTGGTTACAAAATATAGATGAAATATTGTATCATCAAAAAATTCGAATTTGTGATTTTGCCAAATCCCCAAGCTTCAGATGCCTTTGGATACGAAAAACAGATTTTATGTATTGTATCTATCTGTCTGTGAACACAATAACTTAAAAACGCTTTGAACTTGACCGAATTTGGTATATGGAATTAAGACCAAATTTATAGATTTATATTAAATTTTAAACGAAATCTAATCACAGGAAGCATGTTTTGCTGTTCGCGTAAAAGTGAACTCGTTAAGTACAAAACGCAAATAGTTAAACCTCTAGCTGCTTATCCCACGATTTCCGTGGGTTTGCAATCAGTCCATTTTCTATCGCATCTCGCGTTTTTCGCAGTTTAGAGTGTTTTTACGATTACATATTTTTAATATATCATATTATTATCGTGTAGCGTGTTGTATCAGTTCACTTTGAAAACTATTTGAACTTATATGCAAACTTCCCATCTAAATCGTGATTTTAAAATATTACGCTCTCAGAGGGTTAATTAGATGAAATTCGGTACACGAGTTTGGTATCTAAAATATAGATACTTTTCAAGTTTTGAACTATTTATGTTTTATATTCAGAAATAAATATGATTGAAATAAATTCTTACATACTGATAGTACTATTCTGCATATTTTCTTTTTCTTTTTTGTTTACAGGTCTTCCCATTTAATGAAATTCTATCTCAATTTTAGCAGTTATAGTCAGTTATCTAATTAGTGTTAAATCCCTAAACCCGCAAAAGTGGTCCAACTTCTTCAGTAAACTTTAGAATGGATCATCTTTTAAGTAAACATTAAGTTAGTTAAGTAAGTATTTACAAGACTAGGACTTCAGTAAAGATCGCTATAATAACTTTAATAGAATCCTAAGAAATTCTTAACAAGGCTGTCAGTAAACAAATTCTGTGAAAGAATTAAATGGGAAAATTTTAATATAAGTAAGTCATTGTGACTATGTACGTATGTATGTATGCATATTCCACATCTCCTCCAAAATAACTGCAGTGAATTCAATCAAATTTTACATATTTATTATATAAGAAACGAGCAAAAATGATGTCTACTTGTTTTGGCTTTACATTAGGGATTTTATGATGCTTAAAAGTAAGATTTAGTCATTCGCTCAAATTTCGATGATGGCATGTAAATCTTCTGTGAGCAAATAGAATAGATGTTTGAGAACAGCAGCCACTCAGGCTATAAAAGAAAGTGCCAAGAGTTGAAATTGGAAGACCGAACGAGAACGTCGTAGACATCAAATGCGGAATTCGGATTTAATTAATTTTTCAAAACTTAATAAATAATTGAATAGCTGCAGACGGTCTTTAAACGTTGAAGGTTATATATACGTCGTTGCTAGACAATGGTAAAATTTGTACTTCTTTAGCTTAATTTTTTGAAATTTTTGTTTTATTTTTCAATATTTTTATTAATTTTAAAAGAATTCTAAAATTCATTTAATTAGATTAAAATATCACTACTGATTAATTTCCTGTCACCTATATCTACATCTTTTATGAAATAATAAATATATAATATTATGTTAGAAAAGAGTGCAGAACTTTGAATAGTGAGACATTTGGAGTAACGAGTTAACGATATTTAATAGAAAGCATAAGTTCACCGCTTAAATTCAAATGGAGGCAGGGGAAGTAAAATTTTCACGAGCAAATGAAATATGTTTATTGTTGATATTATAATATTTTATGCAAAAGTAGCTTCTACGTTTAAAAATTATACATGAAAATATTTTATGTATACAATAACAACTAGTATTTTAATAAATATAAAGTGCAAAGGAATGAAGAGAAGTATTATTTTTGAATTATAATATCATGAATGGCAGGATTATGTTTTTAAAAGTATTCCTCAAAAAACTTTAATAATTCAAAACCTTCTAATTATTTTCTGCAGCATTAATAATATAAAACTCAGAGAATATATATATGTATTCTCTGAGTATATATATACTGACGATAATAAAGAAAAAAAATCAAGTAATTATAGACCATTTTTCCTTTTCTCCACAGGCGTTGTCTAACTTCTTTAAAGAACTTTACTTTAGAACCGACCACGTTTTAAGTGAAGATTTATGATACGTTTTTCTCTATATTCAGGATATTTTCCTACTCAGATAAAGAATGTAGTACGTTACATCCGTTTCCTTAATAGTGTTATGTATACTTCTAGAGAGTGATTTCGGTTATGACTATGATCCAGCTGCCTTGGTTACCAGCTGGCTGATTCGACTTTGGTAAGCTCTGGAACCAAGCTACTAGCCTAGAAACTTTATGTCCAACCCAGTTTCAGTCAGAATGTTGCCACGGCCGAAATTTCTCTGCAGCTAGTATTTTCCTTCGGTGAAAAGACTTGTAGGTGTCGGATCATTTATTTTGAGAGCTCTTCTGCAATGTCATAGCCTTAGCAATCTGGGCTTACGTGTCGTGATTTTCTGCCATAAGCACTTATACACATATATTGTGGCACGTCCCTGCTCTTTATACCCCGATAGTTGAAGAAAAATAACAGTGGCAGTTTCTGAGAAAGCGTGCTGCTATAAAAAAAATGGCTAATACGGTAATCGCCTCGGGTTGCTGATACTGTTTTCTTGCTTATTCGTTAGGGATGGTTGCAAACAATACCATTCTTCTTTATTGATTTTATCCCCTCTTTTCAGTAAAGTTCATTTCCAGCCATCCAATTGGCTGAATCTTTTTTTTTTTTTTTTTTTTTTTTTTTTTTGTTTTTCTCACTGAGGGTGAAATGTTATGAGGGGATAAACTGAAGGGAAGGACGTGATGATTGGAACAGCTCACCGAAGAAGAATGGAACCCTATTCTTCCATTTTAACTTTATCGGTAGCAACAGCTCTGGAGGGATAAAAACGAAAACCTGCAATTAATGATTATATTTCTTAAAAACGAATATCTCTGCAACGCCTGAAGTGATTTATCAATTCTCTAGGCACTTGGAAAAAAAATTATGACTCTCTTTTGAAAAAGCGTATTTAGGTTTTTAACACTGTTGCTTTAAGCGCTGAAGTCTTACATAAAATTCACTGCAGTGCTTTTTGAGATCAGAGATACAGATAGCTTGTTTTTCCTGCTGGTGAATTTAGCATTGTCCTTTTGTGTCCTTCCAAGCATGTTAATAGATATTTCAGCTCTTTTTCACTGATATAATTTAATATATTTTTATTGTTAATATATTTAAATCTGATATCACGTGTGAGTGATTTTCAAATGAATTTTACATCCTATTTTTAACATTTGAACTAGCAATAATTACATTAATAAGACTGTTTATGAAATATATCTTCACATCTTAACGCATTCAATAAACTGCATTAAGAGAAAAAAAATGCGATAGTTTCTTAAGTTACAATTGATATTTGCTTGCTACAAATATAAAAAAATGAATAGTTTCAAGGTTTACATTTTTACAATTTTAAATGCAAATATAACTTAAAAATCTGAAATTTTCAAATAATAATGGAAATGGTTAAACAACAGCAGATACTATCATTTATCTATACAGATATAAGCATTATATATATATAAAATGCAATGTAATAATGGTACATATTATTAAAAAAAACAGAGTATTAACTATTATCATGCTTTCATGTATATTTCTCCTGGCCTTATGTTAGAAACAGTTTTATCAGAATTTCAACAATGGCAAAAGGATTCATCATCCGTACTGAGAGATAAAAAAAGGCGTAATTCACTAAAAAATTTTGGAACTAAATTAAAAATAAAATTGCAATTATTTTGAATTTGCTTCATTGAAGACTAAACTTTTTTCGAGATAAACAGCGATTCTTTGAAAATAAATATTAATTTAAAAAATGATTTTAAAAATTGTTGGGCCATTATCGAATTTACTACTGTGCTGCAAAACTAACACTCATAAAGTTACTTTGTTACGGAAGATAATTCGATACAGAAGACGAATGTGTGTTTCATCTGAAATTTAAATACTCGAATTAATTTCCTCTATGTTTGGATTTTCTCTTTCCAGTTCATATTACGTGTGTCCTAGTTTTAGGAAATGAATCATAGGCTTTTCCAAAATATGTAACTAAAAATAAACATTTATGTAAATCTGAATAACGCCCTGCAAATCTCAATTCATTTCCGTTGTATAATGGGACAGCACTGATTCGAGCTTCATTTTAGTGCTGAGCACTGGACTTCATTGGCCGCCCAAATAGCAACTAAAATATGAATCCCAAACCACTTTCCTTTCCTTCTAATTGGGAAGTTTTCTAACTGCGAATTTCTCTCTTCTGCCGTTTTCTCTCTCATTCTTTCTGTGAATTCGTTTGTAACGCTGCACATCGCTCACGAAGAGTCACGTTCTACGTGAATCACTGCAATTTTGCGGCGCCCCGGTCTTTGCTGATGGATGAGACAGCACTATCCTCAAACGAACTTTAACTGCGGGCTTGGTGGAGTGGTGGTGCGGGCAGAGAAATTATGACGCACTTTTACATATTCCGCTTAAATTAACATAATCGTTGCGGTGGAATGCCCTGCCCCCCAACCCTCTGAACGTCCTGCATGAGTGGGCAGACTAGGGAATGTGTTCATGCAGTCTTAATGGACTGTTGCTGTCCGCAAAGTGAACGTGCCCCAAAAAATTTTCTTTGCTTTTAAACTGCGATTTAGACATGGGTTGTGTGGTCCGCAGAAAAGGGGTAGACATTCGTCCCCTTCTCCGGGCAAAGGAGAATCCGGAATGTCCCCTGCGTTCCGAATGAATGAGTACTTCTCTCTCTTTGCCCTCCTCTGGTGCATCGAGATGACACTCATTCAAAAACGAATAAAAAAGATAAACTTTATTCTCCCTTTCTATGCAAATAAGTCTATTTCTGCTTTCAGTCTCGAATTCAGGGGCAGTGGATTATAAAATGCAGTGTTTCATAAAAAGGTATTAGCTCTTGCCTACTTCTTATATTGCGCATAAGTGGTCTAATGGGTTAAGCATTGCATGGTTGAGGAAAATTAATAGGAGAAATAAGGTTATTGGATCTGTCCTGTGGATGAGACTTTCCTCTGGATCAGCAAACTGACAGACTTGTGTGAGCTTTAACACTGAATTGGTCTCCTTATCTTACTGGGTGCTGTAGATTTTCATGGTTTTTCTAGAAGTAAACACAAATAATGAGATCAATCTGCAACCATAAATTGAAGTTAAGTCAAACTTCTATTACAGTTGCTGCCATGTGATTCAAAGTAGCTTCAACCAACAACGATGTAGTTTTTCATGACTTCGTTATATACGTTTTATAAAGTTGGATTATAATAACTACCATTTTTTTATAATAGCCAGAAATTAATTGCACAATTTCTGAAAAGCTCCAAATCGTCAATATTGTTATGATTTAAAGAAACATAGTGAAACAAATTTCACCTTATCAACCGAAGCTATTGTAGCCCTTCTGGAAAATTTGTTTCATTTCGTATATATCAGGGTCGTTCAAATATCCTGATATTTTGTGGCTTGGAAATTTAAAGCGTGTTTACCACGTCATATGTCCACTGTTTAAAAGTGCGACATTCAGCCCATAATAGGTTTCGCATAATCTGAAAATTTCATGTTAAACAAAGAATATGGCAAACCACATTAAATCACTAACTGGTAATAATTAATAATAGGACCAATTTGTAATTTAAAGAATTTTTCTGTTTTCCTTTTCTAAATAACAGAAATTCATTTGCAATATATTTTTGAAACCTATGCTTAAAGTTTACTTTAAAATTAAAATTTCATACTAAAAATTTAGTTTTAAAAACTGATTTCATATTGTTTTAGGAAGTGGATTTTTCAAAAATTATATTTATTAGTTGAATAATTATCAGTTTTAAAATCTGGCTACTTATATACTGTGAGAAAACAACCAAAATTTGAATTCTTATATGTAATAATGAAACTGAGGAATAAATTTGAACTCGAAAACGAAGCAAAAAACAAAACAAAAAAAGACTTGATTAGATATAGAAATGTAACCTTTTCATAGAATACATTTTCTCAAAAAGAAGTGTTTGCAATATACAGAATTCAATGAAAATAATTAACTTTAAAAAGGCGCATATAACATTTATTATCCTATCTATTAGTTAATTGTTAATGAAATATTAAATAATATTCAGATATGAATGAATTTAAAGCAATGCCCTTAGAAATGCACGCTATAAAATGATATAATAAATGAGTTATTCCCTTTTAACCAATGTCTCGAGATCTAGGTGATGAATAGTAAAAATTTACTAACTTGGGTAAACATAATCAATTATCAAAGGGCAAAATTCATCACTGCAGAAGCATGCGCTCACGCAGTGGTTGAAGATATGATAGTAGTTCCTCATGCCTGACAGAAATGCATCATCAGACACTTGAGAATTAAGGATTTCTCTCGAGATGATTTGAGTGTAGACATTACAGATGTTATTGTTAACATCCTTATATAAAATTCTTAAATAGTTAATAGCGCTGCTCATATCTGTATTTTAAATGTTTTTAAGGCTAGTATTTCTTATGGTTTAATGTTTTTACCAATTTTTATTTAATTTGTCATGTTTCATACTTGTAAAAACTGATTTTTACTATCCAGTTTCCAGCCAATTTCTCAAGAATTAGTTTTGAAATTGAATATACTTATGTTTTTAAGATAAAAATACAATATTTTAATATTTCCAGGGCTTAACTACCAGTTTATCGATTAATGTCTCAAAATTTTCCTATACCAGTATCGCCATCAGGTAGTAAACTAGAGAAAAATTATTTATATTATTACGAAATTAGTTACAAGTAGGAAACATTAAATAAAATATTTTGCTTTTTAATACACTAATAAAAATTATTTATTTAAAAAATTATCTTTTAAACACATCATTTGGTTCATTATTTTAACCCTTTAAAGGGCCATTTTTTTCTAGTCATATTATGTTAAAATATTTTTAGGCTTGAAATTAGAATAAGAAAAGGGATTCATTTAGCTTATTAGATAAATTTGATTTCATTAATTAATTAATTTGATTAATTAATAATTAAATAACTAATCAAGGCACATCATTTTGTCTGAGATAAAGAACTGAAGCATCTAAGTTTCTGACTTACTAAAAAAAATTGTCAGAACTTATGCCAACTTACATAATTTCATACAAAGATTGATAAATTTGGTGGGAAGCATACTTCCCACTGCCCTAGAAAGGGTTAATAGATAAACTATAACAAAGTTTGAGTTTTTAACTTCAGTCAGATGCTAAGGGCAACAACTAAACTGGCTTTCCATTCTTTGGGCGTCCTCTCCACATCAACATGATGACATCTCATCCATTCCATATACTTAGTGTGCTCCATCCCAAATACCGATCAGATTTCTTTGAAAATCGAGTGTCCGCCATTCAGTATAAAAGCTAAATAATAAGCCCATAATAAGCTAAATAATAAGCCCATCTTGGTCTTTTAAATTCTTCAAGTACCAATAAAACTCATCACGATCAGAAAAAAAAAATTTTGGTACTTTGTACGATTGGGATTTTTTTTTTCTCGGAATTTCATCATGTTTGTATTATTTTATGTTTTATGTTTGTATTTATTTATTGTTTAAAAAGGAAGAAAGGTTAACTCTGAATGTTTTTTTTTGGGCATTGGTATTCATTTTATATGAAACGTAACCTGAATTTAAACTCATGAAGCTAAACATATATTTAATTTAGCCCCTTTACCCTTACCTAGTTTATTTTTTAAGATTATTAGTATTTGTAACAAACAATGCAATAAAAATTTATGCAATTTTCTGTCAAGTGGAATAAATAGTTTAAAATCTGGCATCATTTCATTATTTTAAATGACAAAAACGATCAAATGGAAGCGCTTCTAATTGTTAATTAGGTTTGTAAGCACACAATTAGGCGCTTTTAATATTCGTAACAAATAATGGAATAAAACTTCACCATATCATCAGTGAAATAGACAAACAAATTTCGTTTAAAAATAAATAAAAAGCCTAAAAGGTCGCATCATTTTGTTGTTATAGAGAACAAAATACGATCAAATGGAAGCACTTCCAACTGTTAATTAGATTTGTAAGCAGTGTATTTAGAAGTAATTGAACTGATGTAAACAGACAACAACATAAACCTTAGAGACAAAGTTGCAAGTTATTTGCTCTGGAACTGAGAAAGATATTTTATTCAGTATCTAGAAAAGAGTTATAATGGATTAATTAGTCTGTTTTAATGTATTCGATGCACTTTTGCTTAATTCGTTGTGTGTTTTGCTGTGATAGTTTATTGTTTAACAATTCAAGGAGGAATGAGATGGGGTGATTCAAGTAAAATTTTGTTGTATTTATGGTTGTTTTAGAACTGATAATCATGATTGTTTAGAAGAATTTCTTTTGCTTATTTTGAAATGAAAATAAGTAAGAGGATTATCTTATACCTGTTATGGAATGATTGAGATTTTTTGTGTAATAAATCTGTGAGATGTGAGCTGTGGTTCAAGTAGTTTTAGGCATTATTAGGTTTCCTTAAGGTTAACAATTAAATGATCAAGTGCTTTTTGGTTTCAAGTGCTTTGTTTCTATAATGTTAACAATCAAATAGCTCAAATCATTTCAGGCATTATAGGTTCCCATAATATTAACAATCAAATAGTTCAAGTGATTTTAGGCATTATAAGTATTTATAATATTAGCAATTAAGCATTTCTCCAGTTTTTGAAGCAATTCCTTGACTTTTACAATCATTTCACTCAAAACAACACATTAAAAAAAAGCTTATTAATGCGTCGGTTTTCCATTAATGTTTGAAATTTGCAAATAAATATGAATCAACTAGCTATAATTAAATTTATAATTAATTTAAACATCTGCCTTTTAAACTAAAAAAATGTTAGAATATTTTTTATTCTTAGTTTCTTTCGTAAAGCGACAAACTAATTCAGGTTCTCATTCAGTATCTTTAGAATAGAATGAAAGAACAATCATTTCAATCAAAACACAATAGAATAAAAAGAATAAACTTATTAATATATCGGTTTTCTATTCATTGGCTTACAAATAAATGTGATCCGACTAACTGAAATTAAATTGACGGTGAATTTAAACATCGGTCTTTTTCACACAAAAAATAAAAATAAAAATTATTCTTAGTTTCTTACACTCAGCATCAAACTGTTCCAGGCTATGATCTAGTTTCCTTTAGAATAGTTCCCAGATGTGAAAGAGCAATTCCTTGACTTTTACCGTCATTTCATTTTTTTTACAGACAGACAGACAGAAACATTTTCTGAACGGCAGTAAAAAGATGGAGATAAGAAAATTCTCTTTCCGAAGACAGGAAAAAAAACCATTCCGATTTATCTTGCATTGCCCATAGTTTGACTTTTATCCTTTTTATTGCATTTCATTATGTATTGCCATTCGAAGCATGACATCTAATCCACTTCTATAGAAAATTTGCAACTCAAACGGAAGAAGGAATCAATCAGTAAGCAAATAAGTCTTTTTGAAGCAGCGCAGAAGCATGATTTCCACAAAGCACTTTCTATATAAATAAATATATGGATATATCTGTGACTTAGGGGACGTGACGCAAGGGAAATTCATCGCTGTAATCTTTTTCTACAGCCATTCAGTTTTCACAGTTATTCGCCATTACGGCCATAAAAGCGTTCATCTTCACATTATCACGTACTTAGAGACGACGTTTCAACCGTCGTTCTTTATCTGTTTTTTACGACTTCGTTACTTTAAAATATTTATTTGCGATCGTTTTCACTGATTAGTGAAATGTTCCACGGAAAGGTGGGGTTGGGGGTTGGTGGAATCCTCTCGCTGTAGCAGCTTTAACACTTGAGTGTTAAAGCTCTACAGGAATCCAATTCTCTCTCTCTCTTTTCCTATCTTAGTAGTTCTCTACAGAGGACACGCCTAATCATGGCTTGTATTCATTAACAGTTAACGGTTCTGGTATCACACATGGATACTTCAGGACCAGCGCAGATGACTTGCCATTTATGGCTTTAATTAATCAGGAGGCATAATGGACATTGGGACCTGGAGGTAATATCAGTCCTGGGATGTGCCTAATTTCTTCATTTTGAGTTATGGCAAGGTAAACTCGCAGCTGCCAAGATCAGCAGCAAAGTTATCAGCGCTAAAAGTAATTTGAAGAGAAAAATTCCTCGAAATTACTCCGACTCTGGAAAAATTCATCAAAACAGCGGTCGTTATTCGGGAAGTTTCTCAGCGCCGTTAATTATAACATTTCAACTAGTAGCCCTAGAGTGCATATTACGTGTCCTAATAAAATCTCACGCTTTCTCAAGTAATTAGCTGTGGTGAGAATGAGAGCCTCTTTCTGAATGCGGGTTCCTCATTTCAAAGGTTATGTTAAGGGTTGATGATAGTTATAGTTTCAGAATAATATTCTTCCTCTAAGGTTAAAACTGATTAATGGTTGAGTTATTAATAAATAGTTTGAAGTAATTGAAATATGATATTTTTCTTAATAAGAGCGGCGTGTAGATTTTATTATTAAAGTTTATTTCAGCGAAATGTTTATTTGAATATCGCAAAATTTTATATTAGATATATATTTAAAAGAGATTGGTGCTTACGAGAAGAATGAGATTGACAAAGGATAAAAATCCTTTTATTTTATTTTAACTATATTAACATCCAATCTGTTTAGTATTATTTTAATAAATATTTACAGTTAAAAATATAAAAGAATTTATCTATATTAGAAACTGACGAATTTGCTTTTGGTGCATTTCAAACTTTTTTGTATAATACAGTGAAACTGATTTGAAATTTTGAAATCTTAACATACATTTAATTTTTTTTATGAGCAAAAGAAAATTGTCATTAAAGGTAACTCTCTCTTTGAGATTGCAAATTCCAGTAAACTTTTACTAGAGTTTCCATTTAATCATATAAACGTGAGATTGAATATACCTTCCTATTTTTTTATAGCTACTAGCACTTGAAAAATTCAAAAAAGTATTTGAAAACCATATATGGTTCTAAATATCGATAAGTTGGTGATGCATCTTTTTTTAAAATTATCTTATGTGTCACTTTCGTTTTAGATTTCCTGTCTCAAATTTGTTCCAGCGGTAGAATATAATTTCTCAGATGACACTCAGTAATACTTACAACATTTTTACACATAATTACAGGGCCAAGACACATATTTAACTATATTTGTAAGCACGTATTTATCATACAAAATGTTTTTTTTTTTTTAGATTCTTTAGTGAATAAATAGATTGGCCAGTAAGTCAAAAAGAGACATTTATTATTCTTAGCTTCCTTTATGAATTTCGCTGTCATATAGTGCAATACCCAACCGAATATTGTTTCCTAAAATTATAGAGATATTATGTTATCTTACTTATTCCATTATTTAAAACAATCTTGTAGTTAGTTTCATTGAGTCGGTCTGGTTAAGTCCGGCACGAACTGGTAAAAGTTGTTTCACTGCTAATACACTCTTTCAAAGGTAAAACAACACAGAAAAAGATGCAACTGCACGACTAGACGGATTCATCTTACGTTTTTCTCTTTCAACAACTTTGTCTGGTTTATAATGGGTAGTATAATGTCCATCCGATTGTCCTTTTCTATGAAATTATAATGATATGATACTGTGTTGGCCTGTTTAATTATGTGAAGGAAACTTAACTACATGTTTATTTAATTATATGAAATAAACATGTAGTTAAGTTTATTTGAGTTGTTCTGAATAAGCTCATCTCAATCTTGTGAAAGTAATTTCACTTCTATTAAACTCTTTCTAAGGTGAAACAATAACAGTTTGTTATTGTTTGTTAGACAGACTCATTTACTGTTGTTATCAACCGACCGAAAACAAGTAAAATATATTCCGATTTAGGGCTCAAATAGCGATCATGAGAATGAGCATCTGGTTTTATAATCTAAATAAATATCAACCTTCAAAACTACTTTTTAGTGTTTTACGCTATCATGTCATGAAATGCATATCCAAAAAAATCACTTATTACAAAATAGAAAAATGGCAATATTTTGGTTTGGTAAATTCTTGATCGGAAATAAACATGAAACCAAATTCAGTTACTTTGGATAAACCCATCATGTTTATTTGTAATTTATTTCTAAAAAAATAATCATTCATCACAATTCATTCAAAATTATGATGATGTAGAAAAATAGAAAGATAGTATGAGCTTGTAATATTTTATGGTTTCATTTAAACATCACCTTTAAAATTTTAATTTTGTGATCTAAATTTCGGATTATATTTCCAGGGCTTTTTGTCGTGTTTAAATTTTTAAAGTCCTCTCAATTTTTAAAATAACAGTTGGCTGTTGTAGCGGTTAAGTATAAAAAAGTTAACTGTAAGGCATATTTTTAAAACTTTTGATATTCAAATTATAATATTTTAAAAAGTATTATCTTATAATGATATGGAAGAATCCGTGCCAATAAAAGATTTTGAAATGTGTTAGTACGATTCCACAATTATTTTTCATGGATTCTGTATGGAAATTTATTCCTCTAAGTAACCTAGTTAACCATTAAATGAATTTAATAAATAACCAATTTTAAATAAGTAAATTTTAAAAAAAAGTTAATTTAGCAGTAGTAAAATCAAGTTGCGTTTTAATTATATTAACGTCCCACTATGGAGAACGAAATGATTATTTTGGCTCTAATCTCATAATTTAAAACACGATCTGGATGACGATGTAGTCGCTTCAACCCTTTTCGAAACTCTGCACCTTAGCAACAAGACACGACGAAACTTTGATGGGATAGGATTTTCGAACATGTAATCCTTCGGTTCCGAACCAAAAGCCTTTCCCTCATGGTTCCAGTCCCAGATTTTATGAAAGAGAAGAGCCATAATTATTTTGGCTCGAAGTTTGAAAAATTATTATTGTTCAGAAATGAGTGAACCTGCGAATCTCTAGAGATCCAACCATAAGGCCCTAAAAATGTTGCAGAATGTGAGTTTAAAGATAAATATGGATAATGACTGATTTAATTAAAGAATAATATTCTTCTATGATTAAAATATTCATAGTTTTTAAGATTATTTTATGTTAACCGTAATATTTTCTTTTGTCATTTTTAACTCTTAGATATAATTAGCATTGTTTCGTTATAATTTCAACTTGATTTAATATAAGAGTAACCAAATGTTCAAATAATACTCCTTTAAAACAAAGTATAGTTATTTTCTATTTTTTTCATTGAATATCACATTCAGTACTTTGTTGATTATTATTCTAGTATTTATTACATAGTTTATGATTGCTTGTATAAGTGCTGAGACACGCGCACTCTCTGCTTGTCTTGGAACCATCCGAAAAGAGCTCTTCACATTCATTCAGATATTCAAAAAGATATTAAATAAAAACTCAAGAGTCAGTTATAGCCATTTTTATATTTAGATTAGTTCATTTTTAACTTTGGGACGAACAAATTATTGTTTCGTTGCAAATTTTCAGAGCATCGTTACTTCCTGTTTGATTTAGCATTGGAATTATCAGATGCTTCAAATAATACTTTCTTTAAAACAATATATACTTATTTGTTGCTTTATGTTTATTAAATGTCATATTAAGTGCCTTGTTTATCATTATTCTAGCATTTATTTCATAACTTATGATTTCTTCTATAAGTACCGAGACTCGCACACCCTCTGATTGTCTTGGAACCATCCGAAAAGAGCTCTTCACATTCATTTCGATACTCTGCGAGACATTTAATAAAAACTCGAGAGACAATTATAGTTACTAACAGCAATGGGACGCCTCGGTTCTTGAAAAAGAAAATGAACAACAATAATTTTTCTTGCTTCTTTTTAATTTCGGCAATTTGCCTTTCATTAAAAAGTGCTCCCTGCTCTTTTTTATTCCACGACGCTTTACAAACGTTTTAATATATTTTGACAAGTCTTGGGTAACAGCCCGTTTTAAAAGACAATAAGTAGTGACAATGACTTTTGATAAAGTGCACGGGGGTGGGGGTGAGACACACCAAACAAAACTTCTAAGTGCTTCGCTCTCATTTATTCCCGGTTGAGTGTTTCAAAAGTTGAGACTCAATTTTTAATTAGATGACAGAAACCGAATGACGCTTTCCGTTCGCGCCCTTTTTCCCAATATTCCCCCCAATCCTTATTTTTATTTCAATTTTTACTTTTTTCAAACGATCGCTCCAAGATCTCCGGAACAAAGCTGTCATTCAAAACCTCGTCGGCATGCGCTTGGGCTAGTGGCCCAAAACTGTTGTGTGTAAGTGGCAAACAAAAATTTTAAAAAATAATAAAAATGTTTTCCTTAAAAATTCTTTAAAATAAAAATTAAAAAACTTTAAAAATAAATAAATAATAATAATAATAAAGGAAAACTTCCCAAAATTTGGGCACGCGAAATGAATGAGCGCAAAATAAAAATAGTGTTTGTTTCTCTTTTTACTAGCATACTCCAAAGATTCCTTTTGCCATAACCCTAATTTCGGCCCGGAATTTTCCCTTCACGGCTTGACGCGAGATCCTTTTTGGTTATTTATTTACATTTTTTTCCCCTCGTCTCTTTTCTGAGTAATTTCAATCGCGGAGATTGCAAGCAGTTTTCTTCTGAAAAACTGCTGCCTGACTGCAAATGATATCTCATTAGTCGCAGCGGTGACTAATTACACGTTGGCAAGGAGGTTCCGATTTTTGCGGCAATTTGTCAACGCGAGGCAAAATTCCTTTGCTTCAATAGGGCGCGAGTGGCTTTTCGAATAATTTTGCCGCGCAATATTTGCCTGTCATTAATAATCTTCTTGGTGGAGGGGGTGACGGTATTTTTAGGTTATAGGACGATTCTTGTCATTAGTACATGTCATTACGAGCATTGTCCTTCATCATAATATATATCTGAGTAGTCGAACATTTTGACTACCCTCTTATTTCAAGGAAGCCTAGATTGAATCGGCACGCCACGGCCCTCCTTTACAAAATGGAACTCTGAATCGCTATTTAATAAGGAATTCATTTTATTCTGAATGAAGTCTGCTCTGATTGGGTTATATTTTTGGAAAATTCAGGAATAGGTTTCCAAAGTTATTGCATTTGTCATTAAAGCTCAGATTTATTAAAATAGGGTCCAGATTTTGGATATTTTATCTAAAATTAAATGCCGGCTGAAAATCATTTTCCAAAACCCATAATTAAAAAGTTTGATAAAATTAAATGAAATATTTTTAATTAATAATTTATTTATTATATCGACTATTGTTACTACTTCCTTTTGTCAATGTAACTAATATCCAATGGCCATTCTGAACATAATGGGATTTTCTAAAATATCACCGTTTAATAAGAAATTGATTTTATTTTTGCGAGGTCTATTCTGACTTTACCATATTTTGGAAATTGTAAAAATATATTTCTACAACTTCCTGAATAAAAGGCAGACTTGTTAGAATATGATTCAAAAGGCTTTTATTTTATTCGCAATAGAATACCAGATATATATTTTCCCAATTTTAACGCAAAAGATATGAGAAACCATGCAACTATGAAACAAGAATGATTTCAAAAACATTGAAGCAAATGATTTGATTCCTTTAACTTCTGGATTTATTTGTTAAGGGTTTATATTTAAAATTAAATCTGGCAGTTACTACTATTATTTAGTAGTTTTTGTAAAAATATTATTTATTTAGATAGTTTTAAATGTAAATCTATGTTTTACTAATAGTTACTTGAAGAAATAATTCTTTTTCAAAAATGAATTAGTGTTTCTGTTGGTTTTAAGTGAAACAAGTCAAAAGTTCTTTTTTGAATTCTATTATCGGAAGATTAAAGAAATATTAGATTTTTTTAATGAAATAACGGTATATTAAAATACATTGGGTTTTGCGATTGATTTAAGAAAACAAATTCATTTACCTTATTAGATAAATAAATTTGATTAATTAATAATTAATTAACACGTCAAGAAACTTCTTTAAAGTTAAATATAAGAAACTGATTCAACTAAATTTTTATTTCGTAAAGAAAATTTTTGCCAAACTTCTTTTCAGATTTCTATGTTAGGCGTTACTATATCAACAAATAATAATTATTACTGAAAATTAAGTTGATTTCAAAAATCACCTTATATGTTATCATTATTTTTTCAGTTTCGAAGCTTTTAATTAATAGAAGCTTCAAATAGATTTAATTACAATGGACATTTAAAAATCGAATGCTTTTGTGGTATGTATACTTTTTACAACCTTAGAAAAGCTTAAGAAAGTTAATAATTTCTGAAAAAATTATTTTTCGAATGTAATTTAAATGCCATCTAAAAGAACAATTAATTTTATTTGTAATAATTTTAATTTAAGAATTATGCAATCGCTCGTTTAATTTTTGCAAATTTTTAAAGGATTGCACCCTGGATGTACTGACATTTAAAGATACAATTTTCAGTTTCAACCTAAGGGAGAAAAAGGGAAAGAAAAATAAGGAACACCATACAGTGTTTTTCAGTTCACAGTTTCTGATCATAGAAACTCACACAAAATAAGAATGGAATGATATTCTATAAAAACTATGATATTAAGGCAATGATTGACAGCGGAAAATGAAATCCAAAGCGTTTCTAAAATGGTGCGAAATGGTTCAGCCTTCAAAAATAAAAAGAAAAGAATAGTTCAGTTGCGATTGTAATCCAACAATCGGTATTCCTTCATATCGCCAACAGATGCAAAACATCATCTTGCTTTTTGGCCTAAGTGCCATGGTATGTGTTAAAGGAGCACCAAATAGTAGTTTTCAACCAGTTGGAATAACAATATATGACGATATAAGATCCGTGCTTTTATTTTATGATTTATGTATTAAGTTGCAATGGATTGAAAATAAGATATTTTAATTAATATGGCGAATAGAACAATTTTCTTGCATAAAAAAAAAATAGACTTCTAAATTTTTAGCAAGCCATTTATTGATTCAAATAACATTCTTTGTGCCATTTTAAACATTTTTTTATTACAAGAAATATATTCTTATCTCTGAGGTTTAAAAATTATTTAATAACCACATCTAAGAGGATACCCTTTAAATTAGTATCATTATCGTATTCAGTAGTCATCTTTTCATATATTCTATGGCTATTATTTTGAATCACAAAATAATAGTCATAATAGAATATAATGGGATAGAATAATAGCAACGAATCTAATTTATTTATATTTTGAAAATTACATCGTCTAATACGTAATAACCATATTTAATTCCGTACTAAAATGTAATAGGTAGGATAATATTACTTTAGTTTATTAGGAGATATGTGGAAATTTTGTTTAGTTATTTGACCAGTAAATGTAATTCATCATGGAGGCTGAAAGGCATTATTAACTGCCTCGAATTCTAAAAGATAATTTCGCTGAATATAAGTGCACTAATTAAATCACAGGACATGTAGATATGACACTGGAGAGACAATTGTTAATTAGTAAGCTGCGTAATTGTACTATTATTAATTCAACTTGTAAATTTTACTGTTTTTATCTTTTCGATGCAGTGCAAAATCAACATTAATAACAATTTTAATTCTCCAAAATATATCCTGGGGGATATTTTAATGTGATGAAAAATGTTAATTGTAATTATTTCGAATTCTTTTGGTCATAATTAGTGTTCAACTAGCTAAATTTTCCGTAAAATAAAGCATTAATTTATGTATTAAAGAAAACATTTAAGATTATACTATGAGAAATATTATTATAATTATAAAGTTACTGCTATTATAAAAATGATGAAGAAATTAAGTTTTTTAGAAAAAATATAAAATTAAAAATTACAAGAAAATTTTATTACAAAAGTTTTCAATATAGAGGAAATTTTTATTTTGGAAGGGATAAGTTAATTTGCAACGAATTCATCGATTGTAACCATTGGCATATTTCTATTCCAAGAAAGTAAAAAAATATTAATAATAATTACTGTATTATTTGAAATAATTTGTTAGTATTAATTTTCCATAATTTTATCGTAAGTAAAGAAACTATTTCTGTATTCAGCGATTAAAAATTATTTAAAAGGAAATCGGAGGAATAATGTCATTTTAATGATGACATGGGTAATGATAATTATTATAATGAGGGAAATGCTTATGCGCAAAATTTACACTAAAAATCCGCTCTAAATGCAAACCAGTAGCTAATTTTTAAACCATTATAAATAAGTATACAATTTCAAATGGAAAAATACTCTAACTGACGTAAAATGTTTTATTTATGTTGTTTCAGTTAATAAATTTTTTTTATGCAAATATTTGGTGCAAGTGTTTGAAAAATATGAAATGACGAAACAATAATGAATTTTTAAAAGATAGAATATTATATATTTTCCAAAAAGTGGATAGCAACAGAATCTGGAGAAATGTTGTCAAAATGCAGCAAGTAATGAAGTTTAGAAATCATTCAATATACAGATAGTACTTAAATTAATATTCTATAGTAGTTAGTTGTTATTACTACTTTTAAGAAAGAAGAAACTTTACTTGACAGTGGAAAAAACGAAAATATAGCCTAATTTTTAATTTATTAAAATTATAATCAAAATCTTTAAAAATTAGTTCCGAGATCCATATTAATATCCTATAAAGTATGTATGTCCTGAATTAGAGAGGTCAAACGGACTGGCCCATAAAGCACGAATTCACATATAAGCATACTCTTTTATTATTAGAAAGGATCCATCTAATAATTTTTTTAATTCACCAATAATTAATATTACACTCGCTTATTTTAATTATCCAATGTATATGTAAAAAAAAAAAAAAAAAAAAAACTTCTTTCTATGAAGATGCAATCGAGAATTATTTTTGCACAAAAGAATTGTTAAACGGTAAATTTCAACATTTTTTTTTATTATTTCCATGAATGAATCAAACTTTTGCTATAAATAAAACATTTATCTTTATAAACTGAAAAAAAAAAAATGTAAGCGCACTGATTTTTAGAAACAAAAAAGCATTTCCATTGTACAAATTGTTCAAATACTACAAACCACTATTATTTGACTATTTATTTATAAAAAATCATTCCTTGAACATACCAGAAGTATCATTGTTTCCAAACAATAGCTGAACAAACTTCGAAAACAGAACGAAAATTCTTTGAAACGAAAAAACATATTCAGATCGGACTAAGATATATCTACAAGATATTTTTAAGCAAGTGAATCAAGAGGGCCGAAGCTTTCTCCTTAATTAGCCATGTTTTCAAAGAAGTAAATTCAAACACCACAAACAGTATTTGGAATTCAGAATGAGCATTTGAGTGGTTTGGACTATGTAAATGAATGAAAATCCAATTATAGGCACTGAATACTGAGCAAGGCTTTCTTTAAACGCGGAAAAAGATTCTTGAATAAAAATGAAGGAAAAAAATTTACTTCTTCAGAACTCCTTGTTCGTAAAAGCAGTTGAATAAAACCTTCATTTACAGTATTAGGTCTGTTTATCTTTTCTTCATTACAAAAGGTCCCCACAATGTAGCATTTTCCCTTTGTAGTCAATGATGTCTTTATGCATATAGATAATTTTCTTTTTCTTTCTGAGTTTCGTCCCTTCTTTTTTTTCTCAAAGCGTATTATATTTTAATCTGCAATCTTTATTCCTGCAAGGAGAGAAACATGTGATTAAACATCAGCGGTGAACTTTTAATTTTTTAAATTTTTTTTTGGCGGGGAGAGATAGAGATATCTTTTGCTTTATCCAATCGAATGAAAAACTTGGAACAGCTGAATAGGAATTTGAGACAATGCGTTCAGGGAGACGGAGCTTATATCTAGTAATACAAATAATCGGGAATATCCCAGAAAAATGAATGTATCTGCAACAGGCTTTGAAAGAAAAATGGCAACCAGAATGAAATAATGAATGAAAAGCACCGCGCATTTCATAAACGTGGTTATCTGTAAAAAAATTTTTGACCTTGCATTTTTTTTTCTGGGTAAGAAACGGAAAAACTTAGTTTCTAAAAATCTAAAGGTGCATTTATTTTTAAATTTAGGAGATGGAATTGTATGATGCAGTGATAGTTAAAAATGCAAAGTAAAATAAAGAATACAATTAATGTACCATTTAATAACCAGGATGGAATAATGAATGAAAAGCACCGCGCACTTCATGAATGTGGTTATCTGAAAAATCTTTTTTTACTTTGCATTTTTTTTTCTGTGTAAGAAATGAAAAAAAACTTAGTTTCTAAAAATCTAAAGATGCATTTCTTCCCAAATTTAGGAAATGGAATATTGTGTAATGCAGTGATAGTTAAATTGCAAAGTAAAATAAAGAATATAATTAATGTACGCGACAATAAAATTTGATAAATTAATTTTCTACTTCTGTCAATAAAGATAGAAAAGAATGTGAATTCATTGGGGCATATAATTGTCTTTCATGTCCAAGAAGTATTTCTTTACAATTTGTAAAGTAATTGGATATTTTAGGTTGCTATGCAAGTGAAACCTTCAATATTCTGGAATATTCTAGAAAAATGTGTGCATCTGAAACAAAGTTTAAAAGAAAAATAGTGACTAGGAGGGAATAGATGCAATATTGTGCACTTCATAAACTCGATCATCTGAAAAAATGCTTCAACCATATGATTTTTTAATAGGAAGCGGTGGAACTTAATTTCTAAAAATCTAAATATGCAATTCTTCTCATATTTAGAAATTAAATAGTGTCATGCAATGATCTTTAAAACTGCAACGTAAATTTCATAAATTAACTTTTCAGTTAGTTTACAAAATGGAACTTTAAAAATGAACAACTGAATTCTCTATAAGTATTTCTTTATTGTTAATAAAATAAATGAATATTTTAAGTCGCTATAAAAGTGTGATATATCGCAGAAAATTATGCAATATTCTATAAAAAGGCTTGTATTTGTAATAAACTTTCAATGAAAAACTGCGCATCATAAACTGGGCTAGGTAAAAAGAAAAGTTTTAGTCATTCTTTTTTTTTTTTTTTTTTTTTTTTTTGTACTTGCTGTCGAATAAGAAAAAAAGTAACTTAATTTCCAAAAATCTAAAGATGCATTGCTTCTCAAATTCAGCAACAAGAATTATGTAATGCAGTCATCGCTAAAAATGCAATGTAAAATGAAGAATACAATTACTGTGCAAAGTAATAAATATTTAATAAATTAATTTTAGAACGTATGATAGCCTTCCAAATTCCAGAAGCAATTCTTACCATTGATGAAATAATTACTTTTTTAGATCGCTTTGTTTTCAAAATTCTACAAAAATGTATGTACCTGAAAAAAAGGCATAAAAAGTAACAAACATGTGAGAATAATGAATTAATTTGAGTTGAGAATTTCTCAAACTCAGCTATCTGTAAAAATATTTCAACAGCGAAATAATTCTCTTTTTGAGGGAGGGGGGGGGATAATAAAATTAAGAATTTCTTTTTAAAAATATAGCAGTGCATTCTTCTCAGATTTAAACTTAGAATTACATAAAATTTTCATATAGAGATAGTTAAACACATAAAAGAAAGTAAAGAATTCAAATATTGAGTAAATTATTCTAGCCTTTCATAAATTAATTTTTCTATTTTATTGGAACATATGGTGGCATTTCATATTCTAGAAATGTTTTTTTTTATTATTATTGATAAAGCCCATATATATTGATAGAATCTAAAATCTTAAAACCTGTGTTCTAGATAAATGCGTGAATCTTCTTTCTTTGTTCTGAAAGAAAATAATGAAGGAGGGTGGATGAGTGTATAAAATACCATGCATCACAAGTTAGGTTTATGGGAAATATTTTTGTTAATAGGAAACATTTTATGACTAATGGAAGAATATAGTTTCTAAAATCCAAAGATTGATTTTTCAATATCAGAAACTGGAATGACATAGCACTTATTAAAAATACACATACTAACTACACACACTAAAAATAATAATTAAATTGCAAAAATTATATCATTATAAACTCAAGATCAAAATGTAGAAAATACTTTAAATAAAAATATAACTACATTTAAATGTGCCAATAAAAGTGCGTTTTTTATTAATTGTTTTATTTAACTTGCCTTGATTCATGTGTGTTGAGTATTATAACTGATTTTCTTCTCAGTTCCTGATGCGATATATTTGTCAAATTTTGCACACTTTTGTGTTATCGATGACAATACACTATTTTAATATTTTCATTATTTAGTTATCAATTAAGTGATTAATTTAGTTTAATTTTGATTCCATATGAGAAGTGCCATGCATTACTGAATTTGAAACTTGTAATTATTCCATATTTCTATAATTTTTTTGAAAATGAATTACATATTAAAGACTGGACAGAATAAAATAAATAAATTAAAAAATTATTTCTGAGTTTTAGACCAATAATAAAAGTGCATCTAAAATTTCTTACTTAACTAAATATTATGTAGGCGTACATTTATTTTGCCTAATAATATATTGAAATGATGTACGGAAAGTGAGAGGTTTTAAAATTATGCTTTCCTAAATAGAATGTTCATATTTGACACAATACAAAAAAATTAAGCAATTCGAAAAATATAATTTTCTTATAGTTTCCGCACTACTAAACTACAATCATATTTACCTTTACCTGTTAAAACGTATGCCAATACTTGTTGACACAAATTAGTATCAAAGCTCTCTAAAATTTGTATTTTATCAGTTTTAAGATAATAAAGAACTTTCTATCTTTAAAAAATGTTGAAAACTTTGATATATGGATAGAAAACATTTTAATTGTTATCTAATGATAATTTCTGATTTTTTCTAGGACATCCTGAAAGCTATTATTGCTGAAAAGCTCCTTTGAAGAATCTTCTTCTATGGAGAAGTAAGTCTCATTTCAAATTCAATAAATTTCACTAAACTGTTGATAAACAAATATATTACTAATTCACGTATACGTAGAAAAATATAATTATTTTGTTATTAAATATTTAGTTTATAACAAAAATTGACAACATTGTATGTATATGGAAGAGGTTCATTTTGAACAAATTGTGTAAACTGGTGTAAATTGTTCGTTGGCCATTTTTGTAAAATTTAATAAGACTTAATAAATGCATTAGTATTTGATAATTCCGCTTATATAGTAAGAAATTGTGATAGATATGCATCGTTCCTCTAAAGTACAACGAAATGCTCATTCAAATACCAATTTAAGTTGTGAAAATACGTCTAAATCAATAAATTTGCATTCTGATAAATCTGCTATTTCTATCAGAGCTTCAAGTTTTGTGTGTGGATATAGAAAGTAGGAAAGATATTTTACTAGCTGGCACTTTTAAACTAAGAGACAAATAAAAATTAATTTTTGTAATAAAAAGTTACTATCTCCACTGAATCCAAAATGTCTTCATTTAATTTTCCACCTTATTTCACAAAACTTAGCAAACAGAAGTATGCTTTTTGGTGCACTATTTAAAGAAATAAGAGCTTCCCCCATTTGTTCAGGACACTCAGTAAAGTACAGGCAAGTTTTTCAGAGGTTATTTAGAGGAGTTCGAATGCTTTTCTATAGAGAAATTCGAGGGAAACTAGCTTACAGTTATATTCTACTAAATAAAAAAGAAGTATTAAGAAGAAAACTTTGTTTGTAATATTCTTATCGATATTAAATAATGATCAGATGGTGCAAGACGATAAAAGACTACCCAAGATGAACTACACAGGATGAAAAAATATTTAATAATTTTCTGCATTGTTTTCTTCTGTAGTTAAAAATTTTACAACTAATATTATTATTAGCATAATAATTGTTTCGAAAATAACAGCTATTTATTTGTACGCATTTAAAAAAAATTAGAAGAAGATGACAAATGGAATCGAATGCGACTAAATAATAAAAGAAAACTGTTGTAACCACTTATTTAATTCTAAGAAGAATTACGATTAACACATACGCATACATATAATCATCTTCAAAGCAGTCGAACTAAAGCGACAATAATTAAAACAATGTCAGATTTATCTCATACCTTGTATATTTGATTAGGTATGATAAAAATAACAAGAAAATTTACGGACCATATAACTTAACAATTTTTCGATGCTTTGGCGCACGAAACTACGTTAAAATAAGACATAAATCTCCTTTTTCTGTTTATTCCATCAAATAAATTGCAACATTTTTCAGTCCTTGAACTCTTTTCTAATTAAAAAAGAGTTTGAATTATGTCAAGCTATTCCTTACATTGTCTGTCCTCAGAAATACCACATTTTTCGAAACGATTGTCAACAAACTCATGCAACTGTGAGAGAGAGGCTTTTACGAAATAAATCTAAACTATTGACTTTTCAAGAGGGAAGCAAAAAGGAAAGTCATAATCATTGCTCGCAGTCAAATTGCAGAACGCTGCATTGGCGCGTCAGTTTCTTGAATCCAGGAAAAATGAATGCGTTCAGTCATGGTAAGAGCGAATTAATGTTTGCGTTAGAAAATATCGATAGTTTCTTGACAACTCACTCACCCCACCCAGCGAAATCGCTGGAAGATATTAATAGACTGTTTGTTTCAATACAGAGGGATTTAAACATATTTAATTGGAATGGCGAACTCGGCAGATTTAAATTCTTCGGCACGTGAAAGTTATAAAAACCAAAATAAATTGGAATGGTAATAAAAAAATTCTCACGAAAAAGTGTTTATGTTGAATGCTTGGGAAAGTTATTTATTTTGTTGTCAGTTTGAAAAGTTTTACTGCAAAAAATGAATTTTTCCAAAAATAAAGAGCTTTATTTGAACCAGTATTATTATATGGAGTTAATTTTAATTGGGCATGTCTTGTGCTTTTTTTTTGTTATATATCATACTGCAAATATGTGTCTTATCTGAAAAACATTTTTATTTAATTTATATAGAATAAATTTTATAGATTGAAACCATCTGCTGCATATATCGCTATTTGCGAGAGTTGAAAACTATCCAATTTTGAAATACGCTATCGTCACGTTTCCACCTGCATTTGTTTCTTTTCTCTCTCTTTCTCTTATATATATAATATTGAAGGAAAGGCAAAATATATATTATTTTTAACTGTACAATTTTTAAATTCTTACATTCAACCACTTGAGAAGCTTTAGAATCTCAGCCCTAATTTTAATAGTAATTAATTAATTTATGGTAAATATTTCGGTAAGCAAAATTTTTTGTCTCAAACTTTGTCGCATACATCTAAAGTTTACATGGAGTTCCCGGTTTAGAGCATCGCAGCAAATATTTAGCTATAGGAGAAATGTAAAGCTTCTTTGTTGATACTCGGAAAACTTTAAGAGATTAAAGGAGTGAGTGAAAGTTGTGATTAAACAGAAAAATTAAAGCTTTAAGGGAAAAAAGAATAAATTCTGATTAGATTAATTTTGAAAATTTGATTAAAATTAGAAAAATAGACACACAGAAATAGAATTTATGCACTGGTGTGTTCCGAAGTAATAGAAGTTATAGTCCGAAAAAATTTAAAATCATTTCACTCCTTTTAAGGGGTCATAGTAATTTTTAATAGAGCAATAAAACTTTCTACATGCTAAAGAACGCTTGTCAAATTTTATTCAACTCAGTCAAGGGATGTAGAATTAAAATGAATGAAGTACAAATAAAAGGAAATTCATTTATATATATATATATATATATATATATATATATATATATATCCAAATTACATTTCATTTTTATAGAGTACATAAATAAATAAATAATATTTTCCCCTCATCACAAAAGTTTTTGGATATATTTCCAAAATTTAATGGATTCAGCGACTTAAAAAAAATTCTGCAATTGAATAACTAATTTTGATTAAGGTATGTCCTATGGTTTCTTATTCTATTTCACTCAAAAAAGTTCTAGAACTTTTGTTAAACTTTTTAGGTAAAGAGTTGGTGATATTTTATACACTTCCGATATCGGAGCTCAATTATTTGCTGCATATTTTAAATGCTTTTATTCTACTTAATTTATTTCACGTTTACCAAGATGAAATTTTATTATTAAGTTGTCACGCACTCCTTGATGTTCTAGGGTTTTGAAATGTTGCATATTTTTGTAGTTTTTTTGGTTAAATACTGCTTTGATATTTTCAGAGCTTAATTATTAGTTAATCGATTAATTAAATTCAATTTTAATTTCTTTTCCGTGGTGCTGCCTGGAATTTTTGGAAGAATTCGATTGTTATATTTTATAATAATTAAAATAATAATTTTAATAAGGAATTATTATTAAAAACTAGCAGACAGGAAATATTTTTTTTAAAAATTTAAAGTTTAATACACTAATAAAAGTGTGGTATCAAAAACAGTTTTTATTCCATTTATTTCCCTTAAATGAACAATATAAATAACAATAACAAATAACAAAAATAAAATCTGATTAAGTGTTGTCGCAACCTAAAATTTCTTTTTAAATCTACAACTAAAATATTATTTTTCAGTGTAAATAAAAATCTTTATTATCTTGAGAATTGAATTATGAAAACATTTTAAAGAATTTAAAAGGAGATGTAAATATATATGTGCATGAATAATGCATAAAAAATAATTTACAAATTACTTAAATAAATACTCAACCAATTAATTATTTGGATTTAGCCCCTGGAATAAAAGATATCTTTTGAAACATGGGCATTGCTTCCAAAAGATATTATGCATCTAACAGTTTTTAGTGTTTGTCGTATGCAAGTACAAACAGTGTAAACAATATCGTTTTTTCTTCAAGAGAATAATGTAATTCCATAAAGAAACATAAAATGTCATAAAATACTGTCGCATTCAAATACACTGCATTTGAATGAGAAACCATAACGACGTTTATTTCAAAAAATAAAACTTGTTTACTATCTTGGGATTGGAATTATGATAATATTTCTCAGAATTCAAAATAAGGTGCAGTTGTGTATGCACGAATGTTATATAAAAGATAGGTAAAAGAATGTGTAAAAAAACGTCATGTACTTCTGTATGTGGATTTAGCCTTGTTTAAAAGTAGAGAATTTGCAACAATGTATATGGTCTCCGAAAGATATTATGCAATCGGAATTTTTGGTGGCAGGAAGCTTCGCTTCTCGAGGTTCGAACAGATTTTTTTAATGCTTGTAAATATAGAAAAACATCTGGAAAGACCATTCTATTTTATCTAATTTTATCAAAACTCTATATGAAACTAATTTTTTTTTCAGTTTTCAGAGATCATAAATGTATGTGCGTTTATATACTTTTATTTCACATGGCTTCCTTCTTGTTTACAAAAATGCAATTTTGCAATCGATTTTTCACAATCCTTTTCATATACTAGATTCCGAAAATTATATATATATATGTATGTGTTTTAGATTATTATTAAATGCTTTAAAGTTTTCAGAACTTAATTAACATTCTAATTTTATTTAATTTTGATGCATTACAAGGAATGCTATCTAATAATAAAAATACAAAAATATAACTACCAGATTCTATAAAACAATGATGGTAATGAGCTATGAAATGTATTGAACAAAAATGTAGAAAATAATAAAAAAATTAATGTTTTTTTTTTCAATTATTCTTTTATCAATGCAATAAAAGTAGATTTTTTTTAGAACTTGGATGTTAAAATAAAAATCATGAAAGCGTCAAGCGCTGACAATAATAGATAAAGAAGCTACAATAAATATAAATAGAAAAAATAATCTTAAGAATTCATTAAAAATGGAAATATAATATGAAAGTGATTAAACTTTCATTTTACGTAGAGTTTAGAGTTAGTTTATATCATTGTCTTACGATTTTAGGATTTTTGTTTTGATCTCCAGAGTTTTGATGAAAGAATTTACTTTCAGCCATTTTGTCCCTTAATAAAGCCATCTTTTTTTTATTTTATTAATATTTGTGCAATAAGAATTCTGAAAAAAAGAAAATTCTTGTAAGATTATGTTCCCGAGGGGAAAAGTTTAAGAAACGCTAGAATAAACAAATAATTAATTTAATCAAATTAATAAAACAGCGAAAAAATTTGAATCCGAAACGTACTTACGTCATATATTGAAAGTATCAGCAACAGTAAATACATAATGAGCATACTAAGAAAGATAATACATGAAAGTAAAAAAAAAAGAAAGATTTTAGACTAATCCTGTTTGTGTTTAATTGAACGAATTAACGATTTACGTCATATCGTTGTTGATAAAACCCTTACACCATGCTAATGGGGTTAGCCGAAATACTCGACTTATCTTTTCTCGTAAGAACACCTTCTGAAAGAAAACTTGAAGAAACGGAATAAAAAGTCATAAAACCATTATTTAATGTCATCGCTGTGAGGGAAAAAACTACTTACGAATAATCAGATGAATGGAAATGGTAAAGCCCCCCCCCCTTTCATTCTTCAACTCAGCTAAAAACCTTACCCAACTTGAATAATTAAGCATGTAAAAAAGTTATTAACGCAGAAATACACTTCCAGATATAAGGAGGGTAAAAAAATAAATCACAATTAAAAAGCGAGAGCGAAAAATGTGCGTGCTTAGAAAGGAGAAAAAAATTTCAAAGGAAGACTCGAGCTCTGCTGAGACAATACACAAAAACGCCTGAAACAAAATTCTCGTTGCGTAAAAATGCGGAGCAACATCGCTTTTTAAAAAAAAAATATTAAAAAAAAGATATAGGGGAAAAGATGAAGAAAAAATGGGACACCCGGCTCTTTGATGCTCATCACTTGCAACTCTTCTCAGACTTTAATTAATTAGATTTTTCAGTACTTGTTTCTTTTGACATGGGCTAGCAGCATGCGTCACCACGGGTTCAACAGAAAAGAAAAGACAAATTATGAAAAACTCCGAAACACCTTTTTCAAAAAAAAATTTTTTTTTCTACTTACCAGGCTCTGATTAAATGAGCCAAATGTAAATTCTTGGAAATTTTTCGAATCACGAACGTATTATGAGTCATTTAGTTATTATGCTGAAAAATTTTTAACATATTACGGCTGGGTTAATTACTTCATCCGCTCGCTGCATTATTAATGCTGGCATCTCTGATGAACTGATGAAATTGTAAATATGCGAAAAAGGTCGAAACGGAAGATTAAAGCACTGATTATGCATCTCTAGTTATATTTAAGGATGAGATAAAAACACGGAAGGGTTGAATAAAAGAAAGGAGATTAAAAATAACGAAAGCGCTAACATTAGAATCGTCAAACTAGAATGAATCGACAGATAGAAAAGCGTTTCCAAGATTTTACTTGATTTATGTTTTCATCATTCCATTAATATCTATTTGCATACTTGTTTTGCATGCCAGCAGCAAAACCTTGCATTAATTCTTAAGCATTTTTATGTAGTCTTAAATAACTCATCAATAATGTATAATTAATTTAATGCCAGATCTCCAATATTTAGTTTCATCATCGAAGATTTTGCTTGTTAAGAAATTCAGATTTACCTTCCGATTTTTAAAGTTAAAAAATATTTTTTAAATTCTGTATTTTTAGAAAAAATATGAATTTTTGACTTGCATTCTTTAAAATTTAAATTAATTTTTAATTAAATATCTAACTGAAATTTTATGCGACCAATGAGTGCTCAAAATTGTAGTCTGAGTTCAACGGTTTGATTTTATGAGAATTTTAGACAACTTTTTTTTTTTTTATTAATTCTCTGATCAGAATATTGATCATTATGTCCACTAAAGTTGGGTAAACGGGGGCTCAAAAGGTGCTTCAGTTAGAGGATTAAACGCGTCTCATGGCGTGGTTTACTGATAGCATACTAGCATCCTCAAGATATTTAAAAAATAACAAAATGTAATAATTTTGCTTTTTCTTAGTCTTCTCCCCCCCCCCAAATCGTGTTCTCTCAGGTAATCTTTTCCTTTATTTAGCTGTTTAAATTATTTGAAAAAGCATCAGCTTACTTACTTTCTGCAAAAACTTTAATTTTGTTTTCCATTTCATTGATATATTTCAATTTATAAAACTTGCAAAACGATGAAGAATTTCCTTAAAGCATTCGGAGTTAAAAATAAATTATTAAGTTCCGCAATTAAAAACTAAAAGAAATAATAATGCCGGCGTTCTGGCATAGGGGTAGCGTTTCTTCCCCGTGATCTGAATGTCCTGGGTTCGTGTCCCGGTTCAGGCATGGTTGTTCTTCTTCTGTTCTATCTGTGAGATGTGTAAATGTGCCCCCCTGTGAAAAGGGGTTGTGCAAGTGAATGTGATGCGTGAATAGCTAAGACGTACTCTTGGCCCTAGTTAGCGCTACAAAAAACAAGAGGCGCTCCCTTGGCTTAAAATTGCTGACTTCGTCAGCGAGCTTGTCCATGGCGCCATTATAAACAACAACAACAACAAGAAGTAATAATAAAAAATATATTATTTAAATACTTAGCATTCAGCCTATATTGTACCTAAACGCTTTTTTTATATTCTGTTTTTATCTTTCTTTAGAAAACTGTAGTTTAAATTTTAAGACAAGGTAATGAATTATGGCAATTCATGAAATATTTTTGCTCTTCTGCATATCTTGTAAAATTTTCTTTTGAAGAAAATTACCTTTTGTTTAAAGCAAAATATTTCCTTCTTTTTACAATTCTTCTCATAGTGTATAACTAAAACTGCTCTTGATTGTGAACATTTGAAGTGATTAGTTTTTTTTTCTTTTGTGTTCACTAATTACTTTTCAAATTTAAAAGAATTAATTTCGAAAATTATTGCTTGGCACGCCAGATTATTTCTTATCAAATTATTGCTTTGAACTCAACGAAAAATCTACAAATTTCTCCAGGTAAGCTAGAAGATCTTCCTGTAAGCGGCAATTGTAATAATCTAAAAAAATCCGAAATAATGATATTCAAGGTTTCGTAATTCGGTCGGAATTTATCGCATAATGGTGGACTTTTTTTTGAGTATAAATTGTTAATCAAGAATATTTTATTAAATATGACTAATAGAACCAGGTAGCTGTATAAAAAATTAGGCAATGAGCCTTTTATATCATTTATAGTATTTTTCTATTGAACGTATTTACCTATTTCCAATTATTTAGAAATTAGCTGTTGAGCCTCATATACTGTATATAAATAAATCGTAATTGTTGATAAATTTAAAATGGCAAACTGTGAACTGATTAATGGAAAACCTTTTAGAAAATATTATAGTTTTAGAAATTTAATTGAGAGGCATTAAAAGGTTCGATAAATTACTTATAAATTTTAAAAACTTGTGAAAATATAGCACATAGAAATCATCTTTTCTATTAATATCAGTCAGGACCCTAAATGCAATAAAAACTTCACCTGAAAAAAATGTTAACAAATTTCTCCTCAAATTCACCTGAAATATGTTAACCATCTGCTAAAACACTACGCTTCGTCTCACAATGAAAATTTCCCTAGTGCAAACTCTTGAACTTTATGAACTCATTTGAATATTTTTGATCTTGAAACCTTTAAGTGGTAAATGAGTTGATCTATTCCATATGTTTGCATGCCGCTAAAAGAAAATAAAACTTGCCAACTAGAGTGTAATGATCCTAATTAGATCTTTGTTTCCTTCATAATTTCGGAGAGTCAGACGACGGGAAAAGAATTTTTTCATCTTCATCCCTGCTTATGAGATCGCTAATGCCTGCAGCCATGAATGGTGCATATGTAATAAGTCTTGTTATAGATTTTTCTCCCCATCCTTTCATATACTTGCTGCTTACTAAATCGAATAAAATGAGTGTTGAATTTTCTGTATTCTTTAACTAGGAGACTTGCCGTTTCAAAATTTCACTTGCAGAAAAATGAAAATTTTGTTGAAAGATTTCAAATAATGATCCTAACGAAAGGAAACCCATATATAATGCTAATGACAGATAATGAGTCAATTGACTTATTTATCTTCCTTCTCAGATAGTGTCGAAGGGATATTTAGTCAGTCCGTAGAACAGTTCTTCCATTTACAAAATTTTGATTACAGAAAATTGAAAATTTTGTCGAAGAATTCCAGATAGGAAAGTAAATGAAAAAGCATATATAATAAAATATGTTAAAGTTTAATAAATATATTTTTTTTTTCAATTTCAAAATTGTGCTCTCAGAAAATTACAAATTAAAAGGATGGTACAGAGTGGAAAATTTCTGATATGGTATCAATAACAAAACTGACTTTTTGCTTAAGAAATGGTAAGTTTTGATAAGAAAAAATATATTTCATTTCTTATTGTGGCCCAATAGTTGATTTAAAACAGTTACACATATAGTTTTGATTGGAAAAAGACTTTAAATGGCATAAAAACTTAATTTTATGCCGTTTGAATCAATCAATAAATTTTTTTAAAACTACGAATTCTAAATTTTTATATGGACCCTCGAGTTTAGTTATATTTAGTAATAAATATTGACGTTTTAAAACAACAAGAAAATCCCGTTGTTTTATGATTAAAATTGACCAAATTATTCTTGTTTAACCTAAATAGGGGTCTTATACAATTTTAATTTATTAATTTAAAGAACAATGAAAAAAATTAACACAACGGTTCATGATTTTAATTTGTAAACATTCCCTTAAGATCTCTTTTGATGCCCTGAATTTATCCGTAAAAGTCATGGAAAATAGTGATTTTCAATATTTCATTAGTTGATCAAATTTAGTCGCAGTAGAATGGAATTTTTTGTGCTTAAAATATTTCAAAAAATGGATCATAAATATTTTATTAAATAGATCGATTCTACAGGGAAAATGTATAAAAGGTTAGATTTTATAGCTTTTTACAAAATATATTCATTAACTTAAACAACATAAAATATAATTCTATCCTTTATTTAAAGTATTTTCGAATTGGTACTATACGTATATTTTCAATAATTTAGAAATTAGCTATTACATCAAGATGAATGTGAACTCCTTATATATATATATATGTGTGTGTTTATGGATAACAAGGCAGCTGTTTTGAGTTCTTTGATTAAAAGAATTCTTTAAAAATTCAGAGAAATAAACTGTTTAAAGTAATGAAAGTAAGAAATGTTGCTTTTCTGAAAGCTTATGGATAAAATAAATTATTTCTGCTAAATTAAAAGGCTTTTTTTATTCCATTTTGTTTCTGTTTCCGCGATGATTCAATATTCGCACTTATTTCGGAACTTCTTTGAATATCCAGGTTAGATAAATTTAAACTGCATTCATTGTAAAAATATATTTCGGACTAATAAAGTGTAAAATACTTAAATGTTCTTACAACTTACATTTGAAATCTTGAGTTCCACCAAATTATTACACATTTTCATTAAACTTCATGATTGTAAAGTTGAAATTTTGAGATCAATTTTTCTGTACTTAATATATTAAAGTTTTGAAAAATTTTGCACTTTTGTGATTTTGATCACAATACACTTTTTTTAATCCTTTAAAAACTGAATTATAAGTTAATAGATTAATATAACTAAATTTTGATTATGTATTCGTGGCGACACCTGATAGTAAATTTCAGAAATTATTTATTTAGAATTTCATAGCAACTATAAAAATAATAGTAAATAAAGGATCTAAAAGCTGAAAATAACTAACATAAAAAATATTTTCTGCCTTCCTTTGTCTTAAAGTCCCCCCTTATTCGTGTGGTGTGCAAATTTGGAAAATGATGCTTCAGATATCATTCTCTTTATCTAACCAGGTTTCAGAATATGCTATTATCTCTCAAGTAATCCTTGCATAATCTCGAAATAGAAGACTAAGTTAACAAATCAACCTTATTTGGCCTTTACATGAGGATCCATTGTAAAAAGTAAAAAAACAAAAAACAATTATGACATTAAAGACAGACAAGCAAAAACTCTGAAAATGAGCTTTCACTTGACTATTTCACATCTGCAATATAAGCGGTTAAATAAATAAATTAATTAAGCGGTTAAATAAATTCGAAGGTCCAGTGGTTAACCATTATACTTGTTATCATCTATAATTCATTTTATGTACGTTACGTGGAATCTTTTTGAATACAAATGTCCTTGAGGTTCTTATATGCATTGAAATAATAATAAATGTCCCAGATAGAATATGTCATCTAACTGAGCGATTAAATAAATTCGAAGGGATTAAGCATTATGTTTGTTATCATTTTACTTATAATTAGTTTATCAAAAATCATTTAGAAACCCTTTTGGATACAAATGCGCTTTACTTCCTTATATGGTTGAAATGATAGTGAATTATAAAAATACAAGGTGTTCCTCTTATTAAGGGATTAAATAAATTCGAATATCAAGGGTTAAGCTTTATTTTATCTTCCTACCTATAATTGATTTTGTATAGGCCAGAGTAAATTTTTTTGAATGTTATATACACTATTTTGCATAACAGTTTTGCCAATCTGGCTATACTCCATGGCTTCTAAAATCCGGGATATTTCTGCTTCTTTGGCAACAATTTATCGAGTTTCGAGTTCTTTCGGTGGTCTAGAGGGAAAGCATTGGAAGACGAGTCAATTGCGGGAGACAGTTGTAGGCTCGTTTGGGAGAGAGGCTTGGGACAGTGCGTCACTCACCTAATAAACCTGCGGCGTCAACTTCGGTAAATAGACATCAGTGAAAGATGACGCCTGACACCCAGCAAGCCGAGGGGCGAACGCAGACTGACAGAACTTTTCTATTTGAGTTTTTCAAAATTCCTCGAATATCGAGGCGGTTTTCTTTCTTTCTTTCTTTCTTTCTTTTTTTTTTTTTTTTTTTCATTGCTCTGCAGGATGAGACGTGAGAAGAAAATGTTACATGATAGTTTTGTTTTGGTTGCTTGTTTTGAAACCGTGACGTAATAGTCCCAGACAGCGAATTGCCGAATGAGAGGGATTTAGTTTTATCAGACAGAAATACGGGTAATGGTATTTCTTTCATTCTGGAATCGTCTAGAGCTTTAGACAAGCTTCGATTTTTCAAGGTACATATTCGAATTTAAAAGGCTGATTCTGTGTATCCTAATTAGAAGCATTAAAATGCACACTGATAATTTCTTTCCATTATTAATTTGTGCACACAGTTTTTATTAAGGTTTCACTTGAAATTTTTTCTAACCACACAAAATATCTGTTTTATGGCTTAACAACCCATGTGTGATATCTCGCTTAACCCGTGAAATTATGCTGTTTACAGGACTTTTGCTAAGTGTTCTTTTTTATCATTAGTGTTCTATTATAGTTGTACCTTTAAATTAGTTACAAGTTTTACAGTTCACTTTCTCGTTATTGAGTCTTCTTTAGTAATAATCACGTGATATTTAACACTCAACAGCAATATCGATTTGATAATCTCGGCATTATTACTTGTGGCTAAATGGCCCCATTTACACAAGGATTTCATTTTTTTGACTTCTATGTCAACCAACCATAAATGACATTCGTAAATCTTTAGTGTGCCACTCATGCTGAGGATTATCGATGGAATAGACACAAAATTGTGACTCAAATTGATCATGAAGCTGAAATTATGTCACTAACTAGCAAAAAATAATTTGAAGAGAATTTCTTCAATGAAAAAGTTAATATATAATAATATATGTTTGAATATATTGGTATCCCATTCAAAAACCAAATGGGAGAAAGTAAGGACTTCTTAAAGTGGTCAGTTAATAAAGATGAGAACAAAGGACGCGCCCTTTCAGACAACTCCTATACAGCAGGAAAAGGTTCGAATTTTGATAGATTTTACGTGCACTAAATTCATGTACATTAGAGGATTTTTTTCGAGGAATCGATGATGGATCGCTCACGTCTTGCAGCTTAAACTCTCAAACAGGGTCACCGGGATCTACATTTGACAAAGAAAAAATATGCTTAATAATAAGATGCTAGTTTAAAGATAAACTGAATTAAAAAAGTGTAACAAGCTTTAGTGCACACTCATGCCACGGATGTTTGACAAAAGAGGGGCTATCTTCTATGATTAGTTTTCCCAAATTTATTCTACATCGATCACCATTCTAATTCAATCGGTTTCATTTTCATAGGAGCGATTTTACAAATAAGTAACATTTTTCACAAGATAGCCTTTACAAAATGAACTAAAGGCAATACTATATTCTTTTCAAAACAGCATAATGTTTTCCATGAAGAACAAAATGTGATTCAAATGGAAAAAGCATGTTTCTGTTCCTTGAGAAGAAAATCGTAATGATTGACAGACAATCGTTTCAAATAATAAATCGCTCAAAATAAGATGAATTATTAAACGAGCACGTGGCATTTCTGTTCGCCTAGAATTGATTGAATTGTTATGTTCTTCCATTTCTTTCGGATCATGAAAGCTCATTGCACGATTTTATTCTTTTACAAGATTATTAAGTGTTTATACGTGGAAGCCATCATAACTTATTCTTTCGGTTTTCTATCAGAAGTCAAATGGAAGTAATTTATATCAGCAAATCGTTTTGCACACAAAATTTTTTTAGCGCTTTTTTTTACTTTTTCGTATACGTAGTATAAAGAAAGTATAATAATCGTCCAAAAATTCCAACTCGAGATTTTGACGAATCTTCTCGTTTTATACTTCTCTGAGTTCGGCAAACACATTTTTAGAAATTGTTCGCCCGCCTATCTGTGATAAAGATAACTCAAAAAGGCGTTGAACTAGACAGATGGACTTCGGTATACGATCTTTACACTAAATGCGTAGATTTCGATCAAATTTTGAGCAAAATCCGTTCAGAAAAATCTGTCTGTCCGGCTGTTAGAATATGTTAACATGATAACTACAAAACGAATAATGATAAATTTCTGTACATATATATAAAATTTATAGTGTAGACATCAATTAAATTTTAAGACAAATCCAACAAGGTGTTGACTGCCTGTTGGTTTGTACTTTTAACGGGTTAACTCTAAAACTTAATTTCTTAAACGTATCAAATTTGATATGTTATTTTATGATTACAAGTGTAGGTTTTTGTCAATTTTTTCAATCGGATAGGAAAAATGCTTCTAAAACACAAATTCGATTTTCAGATACTATTGCCCACATGCTAGGAATTATTCGCCAATTAATTGCCAAGAATCCAACGACGGATTCAGTAAAAATGCTAAATTCCCGCCAAAAGTTAATAGTTCGTCACTATTGTAAGCCAGTGCCATATAAGGTCTTCTCTGGCATGGCAAATATATTAGAGGAGTATGTGAGAAGTATGTGGAGGAGTATGTAGAGATATTATTGTCCACATGCTAGAAATTATTCGCCAATTAATTGCCAAGAATCCAACGACGCATTCAGTAAAAATGCTAAATTCCCGCCAAAAGTTAATAGTTCGTCACTATTGTACGCCAGTGCCATATAAGGTCTTCTCTGGCATGGCAAATATATTAGAGGAGTATGTGAGAAGTATGTGGAGGAGTATGTAGAGATATTATTGTCCACATGCTAGAAATTATTCGCCAATTAATTGCCAAGAATCCAACGACGCATTCAGTAAAAATGCTAAATTCCCGCCAAAAGTTAATAGTTCGTCACTATTGTACGCCAGTGCCATATAAGGTCTTCTCTGGCATGGCAAATATATTAGAGGAGTATGTGAGAAGTATGTGGAGGAGTATGTAGAGATATTATTGTCCACATGCTAGAAATTATTCGCCAATTAATTGCCAAGAATCCAACGACGCATTCAGTAAAAATGCTAAATTCCCGCCAAAAGTTAATAGTTCGTCACTATTGTACGCCAGTGCCATATAAGGTCTTCTCTGGCATGGCAAATATATTAGAGGAGTATGTGAGAAGTATGTGGAGGAGTATGTAGAGATATTATTGTCCACATGCTAGAAATTATTCGCCAATTAATTGCCAAGAATCCAACGACGCATTCAGTAAAAATGCTAAATTCCCGCCAAAAGTTAATAGTTCGTCACTATTGTACGCCAGTGCCATATAAGGTCTTCTCTGGCATGGCAAATATATTAGAGGAGTATGTGAGAAGTATGTGGAGGAGTATGTAGAGATATTATTGTCCACATGCTAGAAATTATTCGCCAATTAATTGCCAAGAATCCAACGACGCATTCAGTAAAAATGCTAAATTCCCGCCAAAAGTTAATAGTTCGTCACTATTGTACGCCAGTGCCATATAAGGTCTTCTCTGGCATGGCAAATATATTAGAGGAGTATGTGAGAAAGTTTTCCGGAGACCACTACCACTGGTTTTTCTCTTAGTTTAATCTAAGACATAGTGAGCATCATTTATTCATATATTCTAAACATATAGCCAGGGGCCCTAAAATGATGACTTAAATACTCTAAAACAACCAATAAAATGTAACAACTATTTACATACATTTCCTTTACTTATTCCATTTTAGTTCTTAATAATCCCATTAAGAACACTTTAATTATTTTATTTTTTCTCTTTTTGTTTGCTAAATTTTCTGCCGTTAGCAATGCGTTTAATTTTTCCTTTGCTAATTTTTTTCAAAACCTGGGGAATTAAAAATAAAAAAACGAAACCCTCCTTTTAGAGCAACATTCCCCTGCATCTGCAGTAATCATTATTGATTATTACACGGGCGGTGATTTATAATTACTTTTATTTTGAAAAATGAATGATGTAAAAAATATAATAGGATGGGATGAAACCGCCTCGTAATGCGTGACTAATCTTTACAATCTTCGAGGAGGTAATCTAAGATAAAGGAGGGAAATTGAAGTAAAATCCTTCGTTGATAGTGGAGAACTCTGAATTTTGTTTGGCTGTTAAAAGGTAATATAAAGTCGAATTATCGAGTAAGTCTTAGTAATAGGAATTTTTTTTAAAAAAATTGTAAACTGCAAACCGGCTATTTAAAAGCAAGATGAATTAAGTCTTGTTTAAATAAACTGTAAAATAATAATATTTTTCTGCGTCTGGGATGTTAATTATGCTACTTCAAAGACGTTAGTAAATTTATTTATTTATCCGTTATACAAATATTAAGTTCAATTACAAATAAATAGTTTCAAATCATTTTCTGTTAACTGCAAGGATGAAACATGTATTGAAAATATTTTCGAAAAATTGTGTTACTCAAAATGCCAATAAAGGATTAAGTTTTATTTAAAAAGAACACTGAAGTAACAGCATATTTTCAAGTTTCGGAAGAATAATTATTCTACTTAAAAGAACTGAGTAAAATTTGCTTGTTTGTTTATGCTTATATTATAATCATAAAATTGATTTATGAATAAATAATTTCAAAACAATTATTTTAACTTCAATGAAGAAACTTAAAACATTTTCGAAAAATAGTACTTTTGAAAATGACAAGGCTTATTTTAAGAGGACAATGAAGTAACAATATTTTTCCAGCCCTTCTAGTAGCATAATTATATTTAGAAACCGACAATAATTAGCTTATCTATTTACAAACAAAATAAATACATTATGCGCAAGTGTATATGAGAATTTTCCAAATATATTCGCTTAAATGTCAAAAAGAAGTGTATATTATAAATATATTAGAAAAAAATAGTTTTACTTTAAACTTTACAGTGAAGCAATGGAATCTTTTTCAGATAATAATTACGTTACTTCAAGGAAATATGTAGAATTCATATTGCATTGCAACCAATAAGAGCTCGTCTCACTTCTGTAATAGAGATTTTAAATTTGAATTTGAAGAATTTCTTACAATATATTTAGAAATCTCTCGCATTGCACAATTAAATTGTAACAATTATTTTCCTTTGTAATTGGTTTCATAGAACTACCACTTCTTTCAAATGCGTGTAGAATATTTGATAAAGATACGCCAGTTAATAAAATATCATCAAAAGAGTGCTTCATGCATGTAATATCTGACACTTCCTTTTAGTATAAATACAATATTTATTCAAATTGAATTCACTCTGTCTTAAAATGAAGAAAGCACACTTTTTTTAGTATACTAAACAGCAGAGTTTTTTTTTTTAACTATTTTCTTTTGTTTAATATCTCCAGATATATTGTTTCTTAGATCTATCATCAAGTAGCCTTATTCTTGCAAAACCAAAATTTAATTTAATTATTAACTGATAATTAAATTAAAAAATATTAAAACGGTGTATTTTTTTTATCTGGGATACATAAATACACAAAGTTTCTAGTCTCTAGTACATCAGAAATATCAGTTAAGCGATACTATCTTTGCAAATATGAAACATGTCGAGTAAATATCAAGTAGGTAAAAAATACAGAAAGGTTATGGATTTTCGTATTTGTGTTCCATTTTTTCATTTTAGGTTTCTTCCTAAAACATTTTTGTAACATTCAACTTTAATTGTTCACCTACAAAGCAGACAAAATTTTACAGAAATTCCACACCCACAAATGAAAATGTGTTCGAAATAATACTTGATCCACATAGCAACTGATACCTCCAGAAACACTTATTTCATTCTCTCAGCTCAATTCTTCGAACAACTTCTGGAAGGAATAAAAATCCATCAACTACCTTAGTTGCAGCAAAGGCCGTTCCAAGACGCTCGTAAAGTTGCTATACAAGAACATCGCAATCAATGGCCTCTACAAAAACTTTTAGTAGGGGACAAAGGGCGACTTCTTACTCGGAAAAGAGCAGTTATTGGTATATAAAATAATTGTGACCACTAGACATAAAATAACTCTTGTGATAAAGTAAATGAAGCCTTCAACTAGCTGACTAGACAAAAATCCATATTAGCATTCAAGATACTTGAGATGCAGGCTCTAAAATGATGAATTTTGTCGCAGAAAAAAAAACAGTAATTAACGCTAAAACTTGGGATCGCATGTAAAGCATACAGATTCTTTCTTAGAAGCACTGTAAATTTGCATAAAGAATTGTGTTATAGAAGCTATATTTTTTATCTTTAATTTCCAAAGAGATCACTTTCTTTTCATAATTTCGAGCATCAAAGAAAGTTCAAAGGCGTCGATGAAACACATATCCCGAGTGAAATCGAGTAGTTAATTTCTCACACCGGTGAGCTCATAGTGAAAAAGTAATTTAATTAACTTTCATAATAGAATAAAAACTTGAAAGTAATAGTTAATCCATGCGGAGAATTTTCCTTCGAAGGATAATGGGAACATATTTGACCAAATCCTGGAAATATCATCAAGTATTAAACGTCACATATAAGAGTTTGTTTACATTCTTTGTTGACTCTTGAAGCAAAACCGATTTTTTCTTGCAAAGGGATATGTTCTGTTTTGTAGCAAAACTTTGTATTTATTTTCAAAAATCTTGACTGGTATTTTATACCTAACTTCAAAGGATTATTTTTAAGCTAGGTTTTATTTCATTAATTTCGTTAAATTTCACCTGTTCACTAAAATATTCTTCTTTAGAAAGCGCTTTTAAAATAATAATCCTGAATTTTTCTACACAGCAAGAAGCGTTCTTTAGCAGACTTTTTGGCGTTTGAGTTAGAAGAATCTTCTTGTTAAAGATATACCTTCGCCTAATTAAAAAGTTCTTACTTTTTTAAAATCCATTAAAATACAGGAAGATAAATTTTATAATCATTTTCGAAAAATAAGACTAAAACTTTTATTAATTCGCTGCACCTAATTGCAAATCGTTGGACATTAATTGAAGGACTGAAATAAATGGCAGTGGGTATTTGAGCCACAATCTCGACTTATTCATATCTTCAAACTTGATCTTATGCAAATTTTTATGTTTCATGTTGAAGAGTTCATAAAAGTAAAAAAAAATAATTTTTACTGAAATATGAATTCTCGAATATATGGCGTTGACTTCCTCGTTTTTTGCAAAAGTTAAAAGTATAAGTACCTTCTAAAATCAGGGCTTTACTCTAACAAATCAATTACTTCATGGATTAGTGATTTAAAAATTCCTTAAGAATGGGATAAAATAATTCTCCTATTCTATATTTATTCCTTTTCTATAAATATTCTTCAATTAATTTATCTTCTTGTGGTAAATGAATAAAAAAATTGCATATGTTCCTGCTTTTAGCTGAAAATACATTTCATTACTTTAAATGAATTAGAAAATTAATCCAAATGTATTGATATTTTTATTTACTAGTTACAACAAATCAAATAAAAGTGGAAATTGTTTGATTCAAAATTTTACTGATATTTATTTAATAAACATGTTTGCTTATCTTTTCAATGAAAAAATGATTTACTTATAATATTATTCACTTGAGACTAAAATAGAAGGTACCTTCCTCGTATAAGATAAGAAATTCGAGATCGTAACCTGAAATGTGCAAAAACATATCCATTTATTTTACCAAGAACGTGGATTCAGATATTTATTTACTAGTTATAATACAGTAAGAAAGACTGGTAATTGTTTGATTCAAAGTTTCATGGATATTTAACAAACATTTTCTGTTAATGCATTCATATCATATCAGTTAGAAGTTAAGTGTGTGTATATATATATATATATAAACTAATATTGGCGATACTTTTGATTATTTAAAAAATGAAATTTGTGTTATGCTACTTGCAATACATAACAATATATCTTTTCATTTTATCATGAGCATCCTAGGAATTTCCATTTCAAACGAGTCAATTGACCGCCAAAATTACGAGTATGCAAATTCTAATCGAATGGAACAAAACGAAATTCCTCATCGCTGCAGGCACCTAGGTGCACTCGTCTGAAGAATTTGAAACAATAGCTCTGACCATCGCCAGAGATCCGGCGGATGCGGATGGATGTTGCTTGAAATAGCAGCAGGAGCAGAAATTTATGATGCGGGTGTGAATGATGAGTGCAGCATCGAGGGCTAACGACGCTCGGTCCCGAATGAGAAAATGCTCGCCGTTTGGGGAGGGGCGCCCACCACTAAATGTCCACCTCAACCCTTTGACCAGCGGCTTGTAGCAGCGGAAGTTGTTGAATAATTCATGACGAGTCGAGTACGTTGAAGAGGAGGGCTTGGGGATCAAACGGAGACATGCAAATGAGAGCTGCTTCATCATGAACGAGGGCTGACACTCGGGGACGAGAACAGCTGAGGAAGCTCCCAGCCTTCGTTCCAAATCCCTCATCATTGGGAAGGGGGGAGGGAACACGATCTTAGGCCACAATCTCGACTGCAAAAGGTAATCTCAACCACTTGGAAGTGTTTATTGGCCACCACGTGTCCGCAGCTGCATTTCAACAAGTGATCAGTACTTGTTAAAGTCCGAATGTTTGGCGTCTTTAAGTGCCGGCTTTCGGTCTTTGGCTAGGATTCGCTAAGGACTGGAGAATATTAAGCATACTTGTCTATGTAAAGGGTGTTCGTGTCAAATGTAGGATATTCGGAATGATCCGGGAAAAAATTTATGTATAGGTTTGCTCTACACTGGCACAGAAATCAAGAGTATATAAGCATAGATTTTCTCTCGAAGCATATTCTGGAGTTTCTCTTTTGCATGTAATAAATCTAAATAAGTCTACTACTAAGCGATTTTAAGTGCAATGAAAGTACAAAAGACTTTAATAAATATATACAGACATTTAATGAAACTTTAGGATAAAAGCTTCTAAACTGATGTTTATTTCTCTTTTTTTTTAAACTTTTTCTTTACTAAAAATCAAATATTATGTCATAGGTAAACTTTATAAAAATGGGTTAAATATTTAATCATCTTCTAGATCTAATGCCAAATCTTAATGATCTTCTACAATCTTATGCCAAATTAAATACCGAAATGCAAATATACAGTGTTAACTTTCTTAATCTGAATTTTTCCAAGACATAGGCAGATTATGTCTATAAAAAAAAACTTCAAATGGTTCTTTCTGTTTAAAAGAGTTAAAATTATCTTTTTTTAAAGTCAACATCTAAAAAAATTCTGACAATATTTCTTAATTTGAGCATCTTTTTAGAATAAATCGTATTTTAGGACTTAATCTAATTTATCAAAACGAATTTAATTCTGTTAGGTTTTAATTTTTGTTGTCAAAATTCAGGAAATTTCTATTCGTTTCGGAGCAAATCATTATATATTTGTTAACAAACATTTTAGCCTGTAAATCTTAAGGCTGTTTGTTTTGATATGCAAGATTTTTAAGATTCCTTTTATATATATATATATATAAAATTGCATTTCGTTATAATATCTCATAGCATATTATTTCTTTTTTTAATTTTTGGTTTGACATTTTTTTAAAAATTTTAATTGGTTTCATATTTGGCCTTTGCCTACTCAATGATAAATTTCAATATTACCTTTTACTAATGTTGAACACAAATATGACTTTTGTACTCCGATAAGCCCTTAAAGAGCAAAATATAAAACATGGCCTCATTCGATGGTTTTAGTTATAAATTATTTCTAAAGATTAAGTTATTTTACATCCCCTTTAATGTTTTGAAATAAATTATTACAAAACAGCTTCTACACAAGACTTCCAATTATGTTATTATGGATAATATTTATTTTTAAGGATGACAAATTGAAGCTTTGTTATTTATTTATATAATCTGATCAGATATGTAAAATTATTATTCTATAAATTAATAAACAATTTTTTATATTAATTTTAACCTTAAAGAAATCCTAGGATCCATTTGAATATCAATTGTCTGAAATGTAATTAAAAAAATCATTTTATTATATTGAAGGAGAAAAATGATTTCATTATCTATGATCTAGTAAATAAATTTTTTCAATTTCTTTGTGAAAAATTTATTAGAAAAATTTCAATTACTGAGATCACCGATTATGCGGATTATTTTCAGAAGAAAAAAAAAATACCGCGTGAGTGGTCTTCTCGAAACTTATTCACATACTCTTTCATAAATGCATTTGTGTATTATTAACCGTACGCCATTGGCGAACAATAACCACGAAAGAGCATATTAGAGTCAGATCTTTGGCGATTAATCACTAGGATGTGTTAATTTAGAAGTATTATAAAATCGGATGTGTATTTCGAACGCTTTTTTTAAAACCAACTAAACCCATATTTTGACACACCATTACAATTTTAATCACAAAATCACACGTATTTAAGTCATTGTGTTTTATAGTTTTCGTATTTATAATCTTATGAAAGTACAGACTGACAGACGGTCAACCCCTTGACGGATTTTATTTCAAATTCGATACATATCCATACTTTAGATGTTAGATCCGTGCATCAAATTTTATCTATCTAGCTCTCTAGGCAGATATATTCCAAAAATGTTATTTTCGGACTCAGTAAAGTATAAGTCATAAAAAATTTCTTTTTTCTTTGTTTTCTTGTTGAGTTTTTCTTTTTTCTTTGACGAAATAAAATAAAATTCCACAAACAAAAATGTCCAGAGTGAAAATGAACAAAGGTAAAACAATTAGCTTACATTGACTGAAATGTTCGACAATGATATTTGAATGCAGTAAGTAAGCTAAAAAACTTCATATCATTTTTGTACTCATTATATTTATACGTTGCAAACAAATTTCTTTTTTTTTCCCTAATATTTTTTTTTTCCTTAATCATCTTATTAGTCGAATCGGAACTACTCCCATATAATCCGGATAATTGAATCCTACTTTATTATCATTTAATTATTTTTCCTTCTTTTATTCAAAAACAGTGGTGTTTCAATATTACGAGAGATTTTAGTAGCACACTATAAAACTATTATATTGTATATCCTTACTTTTCTGTACAAGTTCCAATTACTTATCTTTATTGCTCGCAATAAAATCCCCCCCTACCTGTACAACCATCCTGTATTTATTTGTATGCACTTTTGTGGCTACAATGATACAAGTTTTTATATTTTTCCTTTATCTAAACGAGCGTATAAAGGCAGTGTTTTCGAAATTCCCCCACCCCCTCCCCGAGAAGAGTCACTTCGTAGCAATGCCCAAATGACTCTCGGGACTCTAAGAATTACTTTCGAAACGGCTAGAAAATGCTCTTGTATTCGAGCTGGGTGACTCTAACACGTTTGATCTCAAGATATTACACCCCCTTCCTCTGCCTCATATCCTCTATTTCCTGTAGATTACACGAAGTTCCATTTTCTTCGGAGGCACTACGTTTCTGTCATCATTTAGCCCCAAGGAAACTCACTCGCGATTCCTGGCCAGGGAGTGGCTTTTCAAATTCTGCGGTGTTTATTTTATTTAGCATTTTTTATTGCTTCCTCTTCGACTATCGTGCTTCCAAGGAGCATTATGTACAATGTACACGTAGCGATGAAAATCTAGGTGATTTTGTGAATGTACGATAAGGTGTCTGAGGAATTTAGAAAAACCAAGTTCGGATTCAGGAAGAGATAGTAATGACTTTTTTTTTGTGAGACTGGCGCATGAATTTCATTTTTAGAATTAAAAATATGGATAGAGGTGTCATATAAATGTCTTGTTAGACTAATGTCCTGATTTGGCAATGCAAAGTGGTTATTAGAGATGTACTCCATTATTTTGATTAAGAGCTTCTCATTCGGTGAACCAACATTCATTCCATTAGCTCATGAGAAAAATAATTAATTTTTCGATATCATGTTTATTGTACTCTAGCCAATACTTGGTGATCACCAGGAGAATCAAGCTCAGAAATACACCCTTACATCAGAAGTTCTCTATCTGCCCACTTAACGAGAATTCTTGCATGCCAAAAAATTTCATCTAATCTGTTAGATAAAATTATAAATGTTTGTCTTGCCCTATAAATTTTCCCTACATACTTTAAAAATAAAGAATCTTGCAATGACACTTATGCGTTTACAGTATGGTACATTTTCAAAACTCATTATATTGTGATGGAAATTAACTGTACGCCTTGGAATTTTCTTCCCTTTAATAGAATTTGAAAATGGTTTTATTCAGATCCATAGTTTTGAGATAAAGAGAACATATTAAATTTATTTCGTCCAGCTAGTTCCCTTTTTGCGTTACCATTTGCACATATATATAGTGGAAAAGACAGACTAACACTCAGACAAAATCCAAGAAATACTATATATATATTACTAAATTTTAGATCTTATTTAGATACAGACTGTATGTTATATCTAAATTTTAAATCATTTTTTAAAATTTCCTGATTAAATGTTTTGGCGATTTAATTCATACACCAAAATATAAAAGCAAAAAGTAGAGCAGCAGCTTTTCGCTTATTGGTTTAATAAATATGTTTCTTTAGTGCGAAATCAGAGTAGTGTCAGCAATCATGATGCCACAGCTAATAAAGAATTATCTGAATCATCTACCATTTTTAGCTCGTTGATAGGTGGTTCCGTTGATAGGTGGTTCAATATTAAAAAGGAAAAGCCTCAACTTTCAGATAGGAACATAACAAAGAACATTCACGAATATTGTAACGTGTACTAAAAATATATACATAGAGATTTTGTACAGAAAATTTGACACTCAATTACCCACGGCAGCGTCAACTTTGACATCACATCACAAGCAGAATCACAGCTTAGACTACTCAATAATCCTGGTGTTGTTTAAATAAGAACATTAACAACGAATTAATCAGCTACGCGAGATTAGCATAAATAACAGAAACACTTCGTTGAAGATTGACGTAATCTATGCTGCTTATCTCTTGTTTTCTGTTTAGGAGCTACTTACCCAGTTGGAGATTAAACAGAAAATGTCTGCTAAAATTGTTAAAACTAATTTGAAGAGAATAGTTAGGAAAAATGTATATAAATCAGAATGCATCTCAAAAAAATAATCTTGTGAAAATTTCTATGTTAATATTTTACAAGTTACATTAAAGGACCTAAGTCAGTAAAATGTATCTGCCTTGCCAATGATATAAAAATACTTTAATTGCTGCATTAAATATTTTTATCATAAAATGTCTCCACTTAACTAGTGATAATGCTGTTAAAATATATCCATTTTGCCAAATGAATCAAAATTTTTCCATTTTAAACATTGCGAACCAATGATAATGCATTATGATTTAATGGGTTATTAGCTAAATAAATTATTGAAAAAAATTCTCTGTCCGGGCTGTTTGACAACTGTAACAATCACTGAAACTTTCTCTTTCCAAAATCCTGAAATCATTCATGTTAAAATTTATTTTCTTCAAAATTTATATATATGAATTGTAGAAAAAGACTTTTACTTTTTTAATTGAAAAACAATATCCCGAATTTACCAATTTATCTTGCCCCAAGTTCACTTTAAGTAACAACTGAAACAATCACTGTACCTCTTGCGTTTCAAAGTCTATGAAGCAACAAAAACTAAAATCATTCATGCTAAAATTTATATTCAAAGGGCTGAGGATCATTGATCGTAGAAAAAGAATTTCATTTATAAAATTAAAAAATGGTAACGAATTTATCGACTTTTTTAGTATTTCCATCGTACTTTCTGTTTCCATGAAGATTTTCAATACACTAAAAAAAATTGAAATATTTCGAGAAAAATAAAATTTATTGGATACTTGTAAATAACCTGCTCTCTTTATTTTAATTAAAGATAATTCTTTCCGAAATAATTTATGAAATCATTGAATACTCTTAGCCGTTTCAAAATATTAATTACTTATTAACCTAATTAAACTCATAGAATGGCGTTGCCATTGGTGTATAAAATTGCAAATCAGAGCAATCTAACTTTTTGCATATTAACTCTCACAACGAATCTCATTTTGTACAACAACCTATTAAAATATTTTCAATTAAAAAAATGCACTGTGAATGCAAATTGCACGTAATTTGTTCACGAGAAACAGAAAAAATAAAAGTAAATTCGATATCTTTCGAATAAGAATATCGTATTTTTGTTCTGAACAAAAGCAGTCGTAGCCTGCGGGACCTTCCAGGTAGAGAGTTAAAACAGTAATAACCGTACAATTTATGCCTGCAATTAGAGAAATTCTGCTCATAATTAGTTTCCTTTGTAATTGAAGCAATAAATCCAAGCATCTTGAATTCAGTCTTGTAATTTTACAAGGGTACTTTGTAGCGTCCATTTCGTTATAAAGTGCTTCATTTTTTTCCCAATGATTTTTATTTCGTTTAAAATCCTCCCCCCCCCCTTTTTTTATTTATCTTCAATATCTTTCGCGTATTCTTAATAGTAAAAAGCATTACATAATTTTTTTTATTTAGAATTATTCATAAGATATAAGTTGTTTCAATGGCGAAAAGATTCTTCTAAATCCATTTTTAATGAAATCCTGGAAATAATTTTTTTTTTAAATTAACGAATGGCATAATTAAGAAAAATCTTTATCTCTTTTCAAATGAAAAAGCATCGCTATTTTAAATAAGCGAAGAAAAAAAACGGATTGATAAAATATTTAAATTTTCTAAGCTGCCAATTATTTTGATTGAATAGATTTAAACATTTTGAAATAAGCTTGTAAAGTAGATGGACCGTAGTTTTTTTTAATATTTAATCGTTATGTATTGTTTTAAGAGTTTTATCTCCATGGATTTTAACAAATCACAAATAAATAAAAGATAATCTGCTTTTAAGCTAAATATGTATAAATTTAACTAAAAAATAATTTAAAATATTTAATTGTACAAGCATATTAAACGACATAAATTGTTTCATTATAATTACTTTTTTTTTCTTACTCTTGCGATTTATTCCTTTTCGCTCTCACTATCAGATGGCGCCACTGGTACGGAATCAGAATTTACTACAAACTATTACTAACTGATGATTACATTCTGAAATTTATTAATCTTAGGTAATCGCTAATACGTAAGTGCTCAAGATTTGAAACATTTTGCACATCAACATAGAGATGAAGAATCAATGACAAAATTCTATTTTTTACAAACATGAGACAAGAGATGTTAAATAAAAGTGTTTAAAAGCATAAAAAACTATTTCCTTGGTTGGACTCGTAATTTAACATGGTTATTTAGTAAATTTTAAAGGGCAGCGATGACTGTTATTAGATCTCTGTTTCTGAGTTGAAGTATTATAGTATCAGGATCCGATTGTTCTAAAGATCTACATTCCTTGTTGGTATAGAGCATGTTGAATTTGTTAATATCTTCAAGCTTAAATGATACGAATGCTGGAAGAGTTCAATGCCAAGTCATATTTCATCTTCATCCAATCACGATTGCAATTTGCCAGGTTTTCACGTAGATTCGAAAAAAGGAGGCTGATAAAGCTGAACTAAATTTAATTAGCTCTTATGAGATTACCCAATACAGTTGAGTCCGTTATAGGTGTTGGCGAAATTTATGCTTCCTCTTAACTCTTGGATTATGACTTGACCCGTCATCATGACTCTCTGTGATCAGGACTCGGAGATGTAAAGAGTCTTACCACAAACTATGCTTTGAAATCTAGACATGGAAAATTTCTCTTTTCCTCATATATGTAAGTAAAATATGAAATGTCACCAAATATAAAATAATCAGAAACAACATAATCCAACCTTTCTGCTAGATGTTTTTAATAGGAAAAGAAGTTGCAAAAGAAGTTTATAATCAACAGAGAATGTATTTCATTTGCGAAACTTATTAATCTGATTTCAGATTCATTCAACATCATAGAAGAATGGCAGTGGTTTTCGGGAGCAAATAATATAAAGAAATCACTCGTGAGGACTCAATATGAATTATATATTACATTTTACATAGAAAAAAATTCAGAGAAAACTTAGGAATATAGAAATAATGCATATTTCCACTACAATATTCTTTAGTAAAAGATAGAAAACATTATCTAAAGTGATAATGATAATTAACTTAATGCAATCATGTATGTATATTTTTACAGAGATACTGTTTTTAATCTCGCCCCAGGCGATCTAAAGCAACTTTAAACGTAGGAAGAAATCCAGTTATTAAATAAAAATCCAACCTGTCAAAGTATTTTCAATATCGAACCTATTGGCATTTATTTCGAAAGTCGAATAAGTAAAAGTGTTTCTGATTTTGCTTTCAAAACATGGTAAAAAATATTGAAATATTCCTTAATTCATAAAACTAATATTTCTTAATATTCATATTTACTTAAGATTATTTTCAATTCAGAAAAGGATAAAAAAAAATTATTAAACTTTGAATCCAAGAAAAAGAAACTAATGAACTGATTACAACTTAATATGGAAAAACATTTATAGAAAAATTGTCATATATTATGAATTTCAATAAAAGTATGCCAATTCGTAAAACTTAAAGTAATAATTTTGTATTATTGAGACTATTTTATATGTTACTTATACTAATTTTAAAGTTTATTAGCAAGAAAAAATTGATTTAAATATGAAGACAGCTGAAGAGTAGTAATTGAAACCAACTTGCGCAGTGTTCAGAGATATTAAGAGGTCAGTATCATTACCATTATAGATTTCAAAATTTTTAGAATTTAAATCCATATTCGAAAATTAATACACTTAGCCTTAACTTTTTTCCTTAAAGAATAGTTTGAATAAACTTTAAAACCTCCGGATAAATTTTACTTCTTTATTTGCCAATAATTATTACATTAGAGATTTGTCACAGTAAAAAGTTGACCATAATAAATTTTGGCGATGTCCAAAGTAATTAAATGAAAAAATGCTAACTTGGGGGAAGAAATTGCAAGGATGCAACAAAAACTCATATTTTTAATTATGCTTCCCGGGAGATATTTCAAATTGTTTCAACAAGGTTCTTGAAATTCATTCCGATGCCTTCCAGTAGAAAAGTTAAAAATACGGAAAATAACTTCAAAATCTTGTTAGAACGAAAGATGACAACATTTTTCTGTATCTTTACCTTTGCATTGAAAGCTCTACAGGCAAATAAATAAGATCTGCTGCTTGTTCAGTCCTGCACATGTTTGGTGGAAGTTTTGAGCAACTAAAAATACAAAGACATAATTAAATAATCAGTGATCCTCTCGTCGATTTTAAAAAGTTCAACTTCCTGCCAAACTTTCAAGCCCTGCACTAAATTTTTTTGGTTCATTTGATTGCGAAGGATCTGGATTCACTTGGTGGCGAATGGGATTACACGAAAAGACACTTTTACCTAATCTTCGGTCAGAAGGAAGACAATTCGTATAATGGAAAACAATTTACTTGCGGTCATTCGCGCTGAAAAGCTTTTAAGAAAATTTCGACACAAGTTTCCTTCTGTAGTAAGATCGATGGAAGCCGCCAGCAATCCCATGCACCAACTCACTGGAGGGAACTAGCAATCAATGAATGTGTGGAACCTGGACCATTAGCTTCAACTGATATGCCTCCCAGTGAGATGGAGCTGATCGTACTGGAAGTTCCCCCTCCCAGCTCCAGAGCTATATTAGATCTTGGAGATTTAGAAAACGCTTAAAAATAAGTAGCTCCACATTCTGACTGTCAAAGGCAACCTCGGGGTGCTAAGTGAAAACTCCTCGTTTGGAAGGTTTTCGCTATTGTCATTAGTGGAAATACAAAATGAGCTTCAGTACTTAGGAATCTGGTCAGGTGGGGCAATTATTATGGGTTTATGTATCGAAAGATGGTTTCGGAGGATAGTTAGGATAAGTGCAAAAATTTACTGAGTGACGTCTGCCATTATTTCCTTATATTCCTAGATTAAATGTTAAATATGGAAGCCTTTCGTTAAATTGTGTCATAAATTTAAGCTTCACTAAATCCTAAAGTTTTCACTTTTAAAGTGAAAATAAAAAGATTCATTTACTGACTCCCGAATGTGACCTTGTGGATCTGAGTTAAAATCCGTTCAAGTTAACATTTGAAAATGGGAATATAAAATAACCTTCACCATTATAAAATATGAGCAAGGTAAACAGTTTTTCAGTGTTACTTTCACGAAGCATAATCTGCAGAGTTAATGCAAAATAATTATATAATTATAAAAATGATATTTAAAAAAAGCGTGGTATTTTTAGATAAGGTAGGCAATTAATTTCTTCTATTCAAACATTTAAATACCACCTTATCCTTCATTCTATCACTGTTTTGATCCTGAATGCTTCTAAGTTTTTTATTTGTTAAGAATAACTGAAATACAGTCCGCATTCAAAATATGAAACTCTATAAATATTTACAGTAAATATTAAATAAATATCACTACTTTCTAGCTGTGAAAGGTAACCTTTCGATTTCACTTGAAAACTACTAATTTAAAAGATATCCATAATTATCATTGGTGAAGATTCAAAATCAACCTCACCTCTATGGAATTTAGATTAAGTAAGGCAATTATTATCGATTTAAAGCCTCTTTGAAGGGAACATTGTTTCTTAAGTTGGTTTTATCATCAATAACAGTTATTGCACTTATACATGCATATATATACATGCATGTTTTATATCTACTCCTAAACAACCAAGTTCGAATTCAACCAAATTTTGTACACTTATTATTAAAGACAAAAAGGAAAAAGAATACTAGCAACTTCATAAAGTACAAAAATTAATTAAATGTTCAATTCATCAGAAAGTATCCAAAATTTCCCCTTTTTACTATTTCATATATGAAATATAGAGTTGAATCATCAAAAACTTCGAACACGAGATTTTGACGAATCTTGACGTTTCAAACTTGCCTGAGTCCAAAAACTCAGTCATTATGTCTGTCTCTCTGTCTTTGAACACTATAACTCAAAAACACTTTAAGTAAAAGAACTGAAATGTGCTATATGGAGTTACTATCAAATTTTGAACGAAATTTGTTCACAGGAAGTCGGTTTGGCTGACTGCTTGAGTACAAATGAACTCAATAACTACAAAACACAAATAGCTAAAAATATTGTAAATAGGTTTAGCATCTAAAATATTAATAGTTATCGAACTTTGAACCAAAACCGTCAAACGGTTGTTAGTCTGTCAGTCTATATTTCGCATGCATGTAAACACAACGACTTACATCAATGAAATTCAGTTTGTTATCTTGCGATTACAACTATAGTTTCTTGTCAAATTTTGGTGACAATTTGTCAGCAAAAAAAGTGTCTAAAATACAAATTCTCGGATAGATTCAGTAGCCAAAGATTTAAATTTCGCAGTTGAAATTTGCTAATGCCATGCAACATATTCGCAGCCTTTCCCAATAAATTACGTTCACAATTTTAAGCAGAGGAATTGGGGTAAGACATTTATTGGGAGTATGCAAACAAGTTTCAGGGAGAACTCACGCTGGTTTCCACAGTAATTTAGCAAGAGAAACAATTTCAGCATAAATGTTTTTAAACTATTTTAAAATTCAGATTTTTACGATTTTAATTATATCAATTCCATTGTTATTAATTAAAAAATCCTAATGCATTAAAATTAATGTTAATTTTGAATTAATCTAGCTTATTATTTTTTTTTTCAATTTCTGTTTTATTTTAAGGTATATCTTTTCACCAGGATTTCATTAGTTTCAAAATAGGTATTTAATAATACTAAAAGCAGTTATGAATCGATCGTTGAAATAGAGGCAAGAAAAGTAAAACTCGTGAAAGCAAATGAAGCAGATGCTTGGTGATAGCTGTGGCTTCAGTCAATGTAAAATTAACCTATATTTCGCCATTTTGTCACAGAAACTTTGTAAAAAATTATTTCGAAAAAATTGCACTATCTCAGATTTAAAAACTCTATCTTTACCATATTTTTGTGCACCTATTTTTCATTCATTATTAATTCTTTTGAAAATTTCACGTAGAGGATTTTGAAATAATTTATTCTTTTGCAGGGCAACGTAAACACCTTGAACTTTTTTAATACTATTTTTTAAAACTTTTCTTTTATTTCAATATGCATCATTTGATAAGGGTTTTGTATATTGTAAAATTTTATATAAAAGCTGTTTCGACTTTATAAAAACATGGAAAGATTTTAATTCCTAGAAACTTCCAGGTATAAGAAGTAGAACACGATCAAACAATAATAGATATTAGTAAATACATAAAATGAATGGAACATCTTGAAAGTTTAGGCTGCAATTTCTATATTTAGTTAGCAAAATATAACTTCCCGAGAGAGTTATATTCAATATATGAAACTCTTTGTTAAAAAGAAATTTTCCTTAATTTCAAAACATAAAGTTTAAAATTTGGTTCTAGTATGAAATAATTTATCATCTTAACTAAACTCATCGAAAAATTATTTTGCTGAAAATTTAAAAACATATGCAGTCAGTAACTAAAGGAAAGCTCTAGTGAAGCTTTTATTTGAAATAATTGGTTCAATATAACCGTTGACATTTTAAGATAGGAGTTTAATGTGAAAATGGGGAGGAATTTTTGATAATTGATAAAGGTAACGTAACTAAAATTATATTTCTAACAAGAATATAAACATCGATTTACACTGTAAGTAGTTTTAAAAATTGAGCTGATTGATTAAATAAAGCAGCTATTTTATACATAGTTTCTAACTTTCATTAAATTAAGATAGTCATCTATCGTAAAAAATGTGGGCTTATTAGAAAAGTTTTTAATTACCAAATATTAAAAGCTAATTCAAAATATTTTATATAGAATATTTATTTTTTCCAGAGAAGTAAATTTTTGTAGAAATGATCAAAACCCACATATGATTTATTACAAATATTTTTTTCAGCGAAATAATTGCAGTAAAAGAGCCAGCTTTACAGTAATTCAATATTTTGAATATATCAAACAAACTCGATAAAATCTAATATTTCCTGAAATGTATTGTCCATAGCATTTTTTTTATTACTATTAAAAGCACATTTGTTATAACTATATATTTGGTTTCTCAATTTCATCCCAAATTTCCTCAGAATATCAACGAAATTGTTAACAAATGACCCAGGAGGAGAATTTCTATAGAATTCCTCCCTCTACATGTACATGATGGATGATGATTTCGGCGAAATCATCATTCATCACATGAGTACTTTGATGACATCAAAAAAATGTTAAAAAACTCGTGAATTTGCACTTCTTAATCTTTTTATTTGATATTAAGTTTTGCAAATATTTAAGAATATTCACCATCAACATAGTGTTTCTTATTCTTGTGAAATGTGGAAAAAATATTTATTTCAAAGAAGATATATTAAAAAAGAAAACTTATGAAGTTAAAATGTTTAATATCTTACGTTCGATAAATATTATTTTCTTTTTCAGAGACAAAATCGTCCATAAAATTCACACTTTTTATATTAGATAAATGTTGTTGACTGACTTTAAATTAGTTTTAAGAATTTATATCGAACCAGAAGAGATCTGAAAGAAAATATAAAAAAAGAAGAGAGCATACTTTGAAATGATATATTTCAATATAATTTTGAATTTTTTACTTCCCATGAATTTTTTCTGAGATTTAATACTAGCAGAAATCAAATAAAAGATTACATTTTAAATGTCGTTTCCTATCTAAATTCGTATGTAAATTTGCTTCCAAAAGCTAACTCTCGTGAGCTTTGATGCCCTATAATTTTTAAGTTCATTAAAAATTGTTTAATTTTTTTTATTGTTTTTTAATAAATATTGTTTAGAAAGATTGTTTAAGTTTTTAATTCATTCCTTTGAAAAGTGATTTAAAAGAAATGGGTCTTTGGAATCAAAATGAAACTTTTAAAAATAATTGTGAATAAAAGGGAGAGAATTATTCATTTCAAAGGATTTAAGGGCTAATTTTTAATCATATAAGAATTTTTTTTAAGTCAAAGAAATTATAGAAATAGTCGAAACTGATAAGCTAACATAGAAAAAAAAATAAAGATTTTAATGTTGATACAAATATTTAGCAAATGAAAAAATAATCAGATCACATATTTTTCTGTTCTTATTCAATCAAAAAGAAGATCTTTAAAATATTCTTTCTTGAAAGATGTTTCAGTTTAAAGCAAAATAAGCAAAGGTCAATATTGGAACAATTTCCATTTTTGTAACAGTCATGAAAACACTTTTTACGAATCTAAAAATAAAGTATTCTTTAAAGCAGTGGGATTCTTTTAAATGAATTTAGTCGTTTTCAATGCATTAAATCTCGACTTCAGTTAAATATTGTTGAAGAATTCTAAATATCAAAAGACGTCAAATTTGCTCAATTTTTTAAATGCTTTATTTGGATAAAGTTTTTTTGCACTAGATAATGACTACGTGTTGAAAATATATTCGAAATTATATTTTATTTTACCATTTAATTATTTTTACGGTCTTTATAAATCTCATCAAAATTTGCTTGAACATTTCTGAATAAAACAAAACAAAAAATTAAAATGGGCCAAATGTAAACAATGATAATTTTAATCAAGTCAGAAATATGTTGCAAATATTATCTTTAAATTTCCACTTCAAATGTTTCCGCAAATACTTCAGATTCTTTTGAATTCAGTTGAAAGATATCTTTTAATAAATATTCGAATTTTAAAATCCTATAATGCAGAAAAAGAATGGCCTGTTTTAGATACAACTGCAATAATTGCACCCATTTTAGATTCAATATATTTTAATAAGCTAATTATTGGCAAATATGAAACGAAAGGTCAAAAGTTTCTGAGCAAATTTATTCTCTACTAATGTCTTTTTATTTGAAATACTGGACCTTTGAATCAATTCAAATATCTTAATTGAATAAATTAATAGATAAAAATTAATATTATTTTACGATTTCAAATTGAATATTTTTGCAATGCATCGAAAAAATAAACAGCTTTATTATGACAATTATGTAGACTAATACGCGACAGTTATCAAAGTAAAATAATCATTTGGCAAAAATAAAATCTTCAATCAGTTTTTATTCTCCGTAACAGAAAGTATCCGAACCCTCCTTTCATTAAATCAAATATATAAATTTAATGATTCCAATAATTCCAAAAGTTCAGTTTGATTTCGTCGTAAAAATAAACATCCTACGGGGAATTTACCATTCCAAACAATATGGAAGCAGATTCGACAATAAATGACTCCAAATAAACCCAATGACTAATAAAAGAACAAAGCAGTAAGAATTGCTTCATTTCAGTTAGCTATCAAAACTTACAACCTCGAAACTCCAGGAAGAATCTTCATTCCGCCTTTTATCTTCATGAATTTAATTTATTCCGACACATGGATCATATCGCATATCCATGGATCATTTGAATACAAATTGTACACATAACTATTACATAAAATCGAAGCAGGGCAGTGTTCTATGTACAAATGCGTTGGCAGAGGGAATATTGCGTGTTTTATATCGGGATTAGTGACACAGTTCAAACACTGTGACTTGCAAAAGAGAGGGGACTGTTCAAGACTGCTTCTAGCTTATTATTCTGCAGTCAGTCAGGCAAGTTCACAACAAAAGAATAAGCGAAAAATCAGGGGACCGTAAATACGTTAATGCATTATGCATAGGATCGGAGTATTAATAAAATTGGAGGGAAAGCTTGCAGCCTTTTCTGTGTTGTGAAATAGGCTTATTCCAGGTACTTTGAACACACAGAAAGGGGACCTTCTCATGCGCCTGAAACAGCATCCAAAAATGACTCAACGCACGTGATGATAAGCGAACGAATCTGGTTCCTTGATAAATAATGTACGCTGAACTTTAATTAGAATTTTGAGGTTTAAATTAAGTAGAATTCTCTGGTGAAATTAATCCGCTTGCAAGTTCCAGATGAGAGCAAGAATTGTCGTTGAGTATCTGCAGATGAAACAAGAGATATTTTGGCAATGAAATAAAATTTATCTTATTTCAAATCAGGAACGGATCAACAAATTAATTTTCGACAGTTAGCTGATTTAAATTTTGTAAGAGATGGTTGTGTGTGCATGTATGCATATGTATATGTCTGTTGCTCGTATTTGAATTAAGTAACTACCGAATTAGAAAGAGGTAATCTTAGTTACCTCATTTATTTATTGGTTGATTCGATTTCAAATTTTGAACTAATACGTCATAAATTATTCTTTAGGAATTCGGGTATAGTTCTTTTAGTGAGCACGTATTATACATTTATGATTTATAATCAGTTATTATAAAATACTTATTTGAAAAGAATCTGCTTAATGCTGACCCCAATAAGAGTTAGTTGTTAATAAAATAGTCTCATTCGTAAACATAAGAACAAACATGAATTAAGCCAGTAATCAGAATATAATCTATTCAAAATTTGTTATATCACTGCTTCTACAAGAAAGAATTACCTTCTGTCGACAAAACTGCTATATGTTTTTAGAAACTGTCATATTTATTCTTTATGTAAAACCGTTGCTCTATGGGCGGCATGACTGTAAGCAGATACTGTAATTGCCTATCTCATTCGAGCAATTTATGGTTCAGTTTCCTTTAAAATTTCTGCTGGAAGGCACTCTACTTTTGAACTCTATTTAGTTTGTAAGATCTGTAGGATATTAAGCACTGTACGGTAAAGCACAAATGTTGTCCCTTTTCCTGTCTATGGTGATTGTATTTTATAGAACTGTCCTAATTATGAAGCAGCTAACCAGATTTTAAAACAGTCAATCAGTATTATTCATTTATATCAAAATTATGGTTTTTGATCAATTAAATCGTATGGTTTCATCGCATATACCAAATGTTTATGGAAAAATGTATGCAACTCCCCATATGAGTGCGAGTGTTTTATATGTCTCTTGGAAAATATGTCTATCATTTTTATCACTGCAAACTCTTCAAAAGTGTTTTTTTAATATGATAATAAATAAATTTAAAAAAATTCTCAAATCTTGTGCGTCAGCTATAACAATTTTAATGCAAAAATAATGAGAACAAATAATAAATAAGTAGCACATTTCAATGAAGGTGGTCTTCATTAGAATGGATAATTAGGGGGATATACCGTTCTTGTGCGTCAGCTATAACAATTTTAATGCAAAAATAATGAGAACAAATAATAAATAAGTAGCACATTTCAATAAAGGTGGTCTTAATTATAATGGATAATTAGGGGGATATACCGTAAGTATCTTCTGAGTTAACTATCGCAGACCCTTATCCTGACTAAAAATTTTTTTACTTAATGTCGAAAAGCTGATCAAATCATTATAACGAAATATTGAAGTTATTGAAATCGAATACTTTATTGTTTTTTCAGCAGCCTCCTAAGACGTTTGGTGAATACAGTTTTACAGGTAAATGAATACGTGTTTTGCAAGGCTAAGTGAAAAAAAAACTCTTAATTCCTTGATAAATAATAAATAAAAAATAACAATGAAGAATGGCGAAAAGTATAATTTCTGATGAAAATTATTAGTTATTTTTACTTTTAATAAATAAGCTTTGAAAATTTTTAACTAAAAAGACTTAGTATTATTATAAAAAATATCCCAAGTAACAATTGAAGAATTAACACAATTGCTTACTTTTACTTCTGTTTTCACAAAGTAAATTCATTAGTTAGCATTTCTTTGATTAACAATATTCAATAAGCTTCATACCATCTTTCCTTTATGAAAATTCAGTTTTTAAATTCTAAAAGCAAATGTAAATCGTAGGCGAAAGACTCATTGAAGTCACCTAAATGCTTAAATTCTTCTTACTTTCTAACTATATTCTTTAATAAAAATCTTCATTCTAATGCTTGCTATTTTCTAAAATACCAACAGATTTTCTATGTGTTTTTAGTTTAAATTCTGTACCTGGGGAATTAAGAAATTATGCCATTGGTTAAAACCAGAAAAAAAAATATTCGAACTTTTAATGTGAGACGAAATCATGTATATTACAAAAAATTTGTTGAGCAAGAAGTTGCTCACAGACCTTTATGCTAATCTTAAATTCCTAAAAATACAATAGACTCCTTTATCATTTCAGTTTTAATTCTACATCTTTTGAACTTTTAAATTATTTTATTAATTTAAAAAATGAATGATTTTTTTTATTCTTTGATTGACAAAATCATATATATTGCCAAAAATTCATATCGCCAAGCAGCTGCTCTCTGATTTTGGTGCTAAGTTTATCATTCACTTTGACACAAACAGCTTCTTTTAAGTCATTTTTTATCATTTCTTTTTAAACAATATATTTTTGATTACTAAATAATGCTATTTGTTAATTAAAGAAAATAAATATCACCAAATTCTTTCTATTAGCAAAAGAACTCATTTACATTTCCAGAAATCCGTTTCATTTCTTCTCACAGTCCTTTCATAAAACGCTTGCATCCTTTCACACATCAAAAAGTATCTTTATACTTTCAGTTTTTAATACAAATCTTTTGAATTATTAAATAACTCTACTTGTTTAAACAGAATGAAATGAAACCTCTCCAATTTCTTTTATTGGCAGATAAAATCATATATATTGTGAGAGATTCGTTTCGCAAGCAGTTACCAGCAGGCCTTTATGCCGAGATTCGAATTTTCAATTAGCCAGAGAATATGACTCTTTAAAGTAAGAAAGGCATTGATAACAGCATTCTCCTCAACATAAAATTTTAAATATGTAGGCACGAATTACTTGTTTAATTCAAATTCCCCCAAGTGATTGTATTGACAAAAGCAAATATCAGATAAGTACCAACTTTTTAAAATGTGAGCATCCTTTTATCGCTCCTTCCATATTGAAGGCATATTTTTTCTCATGCTTTCACTTTATTGTAAGTAATTTAATTATATAATTGAAGGGAAAAGTCTCAGTACTGTACGATGAAAGACTGAATAATATATTTCTTTTGAATTAAATTCTTTCGCTTTTAAATCCTTCGTACATTTTTAATTTTTCGCGTTTGGTTCAAAAAATAGTTTGTGCATTTTTTTTTAAATCATGTATTTTTTTTACCAAAAATATATTTGTAATTGTACTTGATTTTCACATCTTTATTCCATTATTTTAATTTTTTTATTAATAATGTACTCCGTTTATTTCGGTTTAGTATTTTTTTCTAGCATTTTTTTCCCTCGGAAATTTTAACTATTATGGTCTGTACCAAAATGGCTTTAATTATTTAAATCCCATGTAATAATTTCCTCCCTTTGATATGCTGTGTGTCAAAAACCACCTCGCGTTTGACATTCGAGACTATGCACTCAACCACATGCAAAATTTGATCACTAGTGGCATATGCCATCTTCGACAGCATACCAAATTCACATACCACATTTGTGCAATACAACACATATTTTATTTAGTTTCTCAATCACATACAACAAATGTTTTATTTATAGCAACAATAAAATATCCTGGTGAATCTAACATACGACATTTTGATTTAACAGAGATAATATGTAGTTGAAAATGAATGAATTAATTATTAGAAAAGGACATCTAATGTAGAACCAGCGGAAGTGGTTTCACCAAATCTTCTAATAAATGTGTTATTCCAGAGAACGAAAGCCTTTGCATGGCGTTGGCGTACAATGGTTACGAAATAATAACCTGTGGCGTGATCTACATGTACGTTGGCTTAATCTGGCATGTAATGCTTGGCGAGTTATTTGGCAATTATTCTCTAGGATGCGGTTAATCATATTCGAAAATCGAATTTGTGTTTTAGACGCTTTATTCCCAACCGATTGAAACAGAAATTTGACACCGAACTGCAATTGTAGTTACAAAATCTCATGCCAAATGCCAAATTTAATATATTTGTCAACTGAGTCTTTGCATGATCATGCAAACTTTTTAAGTTTTCATGATTCAGAAAGTACAGACCGACAGATGTTCATTACCTTGTTGGATTTGACTCAAAATTTGAAAAGTATCTAAACCATAGATGCTAATTCTGTGTATCGAATTTAATCTATTTAGCTCTCTTATTTTTGTAGTTATCGTGATAAATTATATTCGAACAACCGGACAGATCGACTTCCTCTGAACGGATTTTACTGAAAATTTGATAAAAATCTACAAATTTGGTGTAAAAAACCTTATATCAAATTTCACCCGTCTAAATCAAAGCGTTTTTGAGTTATCTTTGTCACAGATAGACATTTTCCAAAAACGTGTTTCTTGAACTCAAGGAAGTCTAAAACGGACAGATTCGTCAAAATCTCGAGTTAGATTTTTTTAAAACTTTTATTATACTTTCTATAGTACGTATACGAGAAAGTAAAAAGACATCATCGCTCAGAGTAAGACAACTTGCAGTTAGGCGTGACCAAAATGACTGTGACGTCATATGGGCAGTATATTTTATTTCAACACGTAGAATATGAAAATTACATTGATTTGAAGGAATTTTTAAATCGGTTTTCTCGCTTTTATCCATAAGACATCGATTTAATTATTTCAATTTCATTTTAGCATCTTGTCATGATAAAGAACATCTTGAATAAATTTCATAAAATCCTATTCATCATTGCAAAACATAAAAAATACCACAATACACGAAACCTTTTTCACTCAGACGAAAGAAATTAAAACATGCTTGACTTAAAATTAATGAGCAGGAATCGGATAATGAACGGATATAAGCTGCAAAATACATGCTGCTAGAATACGGCTTTCTGTGCCAAAGTAAGATTCCAAATCATCTTACTCACTCTTTTCTAGCAAATATATTCAAGAAAGGCGTCTTCGTATAAATTTGCCCCTTTTCGGCAGCGTTTCTAATTTTCTCAGCCACAATCCCTTCTCTCGCAATATTCTCAAAACAGGCGAAACACTTTTGCTTCTATGAGCTGAATTGCAATCATTATTGTACCTCTTTGAATTCCAGACAGTAACGAGCTAATTTATACACTGGAGGAACTAGTCAAGCTCTAGAATCTGGACATGGAAACGGGAGGGACAAAATGAGTACAGAACGGCAAATGCAAATTTACATCTTCATTTTCCTACGGTGTATTGTTCCACTTAAGGCGGAGGCTTATAAGTGCAGTCCAAAAGTTCACGGCCTTTTCAAAGGACTAAAGAGAGTGACGCCGAAATGTGTTGTTGCCGTTTCTACTAGCATTCAGAAAGTTAGCATTAAATTCATAGATCTGAAATGTGGATTTATCATCACATTTAGCTTTGATAATGCTTTTATATCAAATTCAACTGCTTTTTAGAATTGGATATATGCTGTGTCTATTCGGGTTAATGATATATGGTGAAGATGTTGCGTCGATTCGGACAATAATAGTTTCTGTTTAGTTTAGCATTTATAAGTTACATTATCTTCCCCTTTTTGAAGAAGTACTAGTTCTTTTAATCTCATTAAGAGACCATCAAATAAAATTTGTAATATTGAACTTGGAGAAATAATAAGGAGAAAACCTCCTTCATTATTTTCAAAGTTCCACATTATACCAGCTTGAGGATGTTTGATCCCCTATATCAGATTTAACGTACACTAAGCCTACTTGAAGGAAGAGGGTGGAATTCTCGATGGAAGAAGGTTTCGAACCTGGAAATCATCAATGCTGAAGCAGAAACTGTTACAAAAGTACCACTGCCGCTAAATGGTATTTGAAGCTCTTTCTTAAAATCGTTTCTGGATTTTTTTTGTTAGGGGGGGGGGGTTGTATTGAAAAATAATCCAATTCAATTACAGATTGAACAAATCCAATGTTAAAGATTCAGTAATTATCCCTTCATTATCGTCGCATATCTGCTACTAACCAAATATATGGCATTTTATTGTAGTAAACAGATGTGATTTATTTGTTGATAGAAAAATACCAGGTTTTGCGGTCACAATTACGATCTGATGATGGAATCAAACCACATAAATAACAAAAGAGAAATCTTACATTTTATTTTTCCAAGCCCTGCACCACGCCAATTTAAAGGATTTTGTATCCACATTATTTCTCTTGAGATAGATCTTACACAGAATACATATTCAAATGCAGCTTTATCTTTTAACATGATAGAAGCATCTAGACCATCAAGACCTACTGCTAATGTTTCATCATAACTCCGAATAGAAATGATAGGTGCTAAAATAGTCACAAACGACTACCTCTGTCCGCTGGAAGGCATACGGAAATTTGAACTATTAAAAAGCCGTAATAGCATAGGCGGGAACTGTGGTTGAATCCTAATGATCATCATCGGCCACGTACAACACCTCCCGTAGGAGACATGTCCCGTCATTAGCAAGGGGTAGCTAATCCCATATCATTTCTTCACCCATTAGGGTGGCGAGAACCAACTACCATACCGAAAGCGTCTCTTCTCCATATCGAAAAAGGTGCTAACTGAAAACAAGATTTATGACATAAGGATTGGGAAACAGTCATGTGGAAAACTAGACATACACTATCAGACAAAATTATTCAGTAATTCCTCAATGCCATCACTGTTATGGATTGCATAGGACTGTGGTAAAATTTACATTGAGATCTAAGACTGATTTGCTAAAAGATTTAAAATTGGAGATTCGATTCTACCGAAATCCAGTGCGTACATGCGTCTGAATTCTACTGAAATATATCACGCAATCATGTAATATTGAAGTTAAGAGATGAGACATTGAGTCAGATATCATCCTCGTCATCTGTAAGCAGTTCAAAATTGCGAAATATGCCCATAATTACCCTCCATATGACATATAAATAAAAATAAATCCAGCTGAGTTAACTCAAATTTATTGTTTAAAAAAACAAATTATATGAATGCAACAAAATAGAATTATATGTGTAATGATATTGTAATTTTAGCTATGAAACAACAAGATATTTATTTTTGGTGAAATTTTTTACAGAATAAATTTCTTTTCACTAAACAGGTTTAAAAATATTAAATTTGTCTAAAATAAAATTGTCTGAGCTGCTTAAAAAGTAAAAATATGAAATATCGGCTAATCTCTTCTGCCATAATGCATCAAAATATCTCATAAAATTGCTTAAACTTGAAAGAATCTGCATATTTTAATTAATCTTCAATATTTCCTTGTCAAGAGATCTGCTCGAAAATTCCAAATTGAAACAAAATGTAACAATGTGGAGAAGTAATTGTTTTGGGATTATACGAAATTCCTCTCTAATTACTTCAGAGACCAGATCAATATATGACCATGGCTAGCTAATTTACTATTTATTACGAATATAACGTTCGGATCAATATTGTAAAGTTCTTCGTAAATCCACAATTAATTGTCCAGGAAATTTCCATCAGTTCTTGGCATTTTATCCCTTTTATAGTGTTTTGGAGCATGTCTCTTTTTTTTATTTGAATTAAGAAAGACATAAAACCGGACAATACTTTTAGTTTCTTAAGAATTTTCGCATACATTTGTTAAGATATCTGTAACAGAAGCCAGCCATCTTTAAACATTTTGTTTCATAATTTCTGAATGGTTCGAAAAGACTTTAAAAAGATTAAACGGTCCCACTTCAAACAGTTTTCTAACCCTGCCCTTACAGATCAACAGCATTTTTAAGAAAGAAATACTCAATATTTACATTTGGATTACTCAAAATGTAAATATTTAAGGAAATTTTGAAGCTAACTGTTAATGGTTGTAGAAATCTTGTGAATCAATTCGCTTGGCAGAAATGTTTCAGCTCCAAGGTTTTAAAACCATGAGTTCAAATTCGCATTGGTATGGGTTCGAGATTCGATTCCCTCCATGATCTTCTATATATATGGGTAGATGGAAATTAAATCATTCAGAGTGAAATGCCATTTCACTTGCGTGATATGGAAGATTAAAGAGAGAGAGAGAGAACTGTCAGCTCTTCGTTATGAAGTTCCATAGTACAAATTTTTACCATAATAGTCTCGAAACGGGACATTTTTGAAAATAAAAACTCTGTTGTAAACTCTCTGTGTAGCAAACATGCTAATATCGTATTGCCATTCGCGAATCTGAATAAGACAAGGGAATCCAACAAAATCTAATTAACAATCTGATCCAAAGTCTGTGATCTAATACTGTCAATATGTGGACATCTCATATGTGGACATCTCATGCAGATTCTATGAACAGTAGCCAATGGTGATATGGATTTGAAGACAATTAATTTGCCGTGATTTCCTGTTCTGTATACAGTCGCTCCATGCCAAACTCGGACACCAAAGAAAAGATATTAATGCAACCAGAATTTTTAAACCAAAAATGATAAGAAACATAGTTAAATGAATGTTCAATAGTATATTTATTGCAATTATGAAAACAAATAACAAAAATTATAAATGCATTCATTTTAACCAGAAGTTATGTCAAAATATAAAACAAAACAAAAAATAATGCGCAACCCAAACTCGAACGGTTAAGAACATTTTGAAAACTAGTTAATATTTCCTATAAATTAATACTTTGTATGCAAGCCCTTGTTTTTTGTAATCATTTTAAAATATTTACGCATAGATTGCATCAATTTTTCACAAAAATTGTTGCAATTAATATTTTCCCAATCTTGTAACAATACTCTTTTCAATTAATCTTAGTTGGAAACGGCGTGTTCTTGGACTTTTCTCTTTAAGGTATTCCTCTGACTTTTCAATGGGATTTATATCGGGGCTTTGGGGTAGAGTGTCCATGACGTGAGGACAATTATATAAGAACCAGGAATGCACCTGTGAAGCTTTATGTTTCGGATCATTAACCTAGTAAAATCGCCATTCGTTGCCAAGAGAAAGTTTCTGCACACATTGTGGCAACTTTTTTCTTTAAAATGTCGTGGTATGCATTCTGATCCATTCCCCTATTAATAAAATGCAGGGGTCCTAGACCAGTAGCTGAAAACGACCCCCCCCCGCCCAGATCATAACTGATTAGCCGCCATGTTCATAGTTTCTTTCAAATTTTTTTTGCTCAATTCCTTGTTCCATTTTCCCCAGGTATAAGGCTTGTCATTGGATTTAAAAATGTAGAATAAGCTCTCATCAGTAAATAGGAATTTTTCCCAATAAGAAAAGTCCATATTTTCTCACTCATTGCAAATTTAAGTCCCTGGTTTCGCGAATCTGTCTAAGATCTGATTTCACTTATTAATGATAGGCTTTTGTCTGGCTTTTATTCCATTGAGATCTGCCTTATGGAGCACATTTCTTAAGGGTGATAGGCTGACTTTCTTTTCTTAATTTCTTTTCAACTATAATAGCTATCTTTGGTGTATTAAGGAATGGATTTTCTTTCATTTTTCTTATTAAATGTTTCAGATCTGCTTCAGTGAAAGTCTTATTTTGGGCTGTCTTAGGCTTATTTTCCACATGATTGAAACGTTTGAAACGTTTTATGGTTCATGAACCATTGAATGACTATTGGCGACCATCTCTGATATTTTTGGTGCAGACTTTCCATCTTCAGAATGCTTAATAGCCAGTTTTCTCAACTCAAGGCTCATTTGACGCCTTTGCCTTGACATCTTAATTAAGTTAATGTTTATTTTCACAAGAAATGAAAATAACACTATTGGGAAATCCCATTGATCAACTGGAATGTTAACCATAAAATTGGCAGTATACTTCACCCAATTATTAAGTATTGAATTCTTAGATGTCCTATTTTGGCTTACGGGTTCTTTTTCACAAATTTTGCTTTTATGTCTAAATTGTTAATTATAATTTATGAATTGGCGTTATTTGGTTCTGTTTCTAGCTATACAATAAATTCACTGTTATAAAGAACTTTTTAACTTTTTTTCTAATTCATTTTAATTAAAATATTTTGGCAGTACATTTTTTTTTCTTATGGTGTCCGATTTTGGCTTGTAGCGACTGTATAGGTAGATCCTTAAGTCATATAAACTGGGTTCGAAGGTTTTAGTCACATGGACAGTGATTGTCTCCATGTAAGCAGGCTTCCATCAGTGTGGATAGGAAAGATAGGATTATAGTTCAAGTGTCGCAAATTTTATAGTTAATAACCCTTTATAAACTTAAAAATCTTGCTCGAAGAAAAATTGTCATTTCTCTTCAAGCAACTTTAAAACAGGGCGTAGCTTCAATATAACAAGATGTGGCTTCTTTCATACTAATCTGTTTATTTTAATAATTTTTTAAAGTAGCCTTTTATTTTAGACAAGAAATTTAATTTCCCACAAATTTAAGATAAATATAGATTATTAACCCTTTGACTACATAATTTTTAAAAATCACTATTTAGATGCGACGTTTGCAAATATTTTATAAATATTGTGGTTCAAATATTTTACAAACAAAGTGAACTGTAACTGTATCCTACTCGGTAATAGTGCGATATAATAAAAATCTGCAATCGTAAAAGATAAACATACTAAACTGTGAAAAACGCGGTATGCGACAGGAAATAGACTGACTGCCAACACGCGGGATACGTAGTTGGAGGGTTAAGGGTATGTACTTTTGCGTTCTTATCTGTGTTCTCTTAAAGCTTCTTATTAGGTCCAGTTACTTTACTAGTATGAGAAATTACATAAATGTTAATCAAACTAATACAAAAAATAAAGTTAAGAAACGCTAGGTACTATGATACTCTTTTGAATCTTTAGCTTTAAGAAAACACTAGATTCCAATCTTTGGATGTAATTCAGTTCTTTGTTTCAGACCCTTATTTGTTGATATTCAGGCGAATAAAGTTAAGAATTATCAGAAAAAAATTATATGAGTGAAGTTAAATAAACAGTACTTATGAGTAATTAATATAATTTTTAACTCGTGTATCGAATTGACGAGACTGCCAAAATACCTGGAATTTCAGAAATCATTAAATATATAAAGCTAATCAAAGTAAAAAAAAAAAAAAAAAAAAAAACATTGCTATGACCATTAGCATCAACTATATATATATATATATATTTATTTTGGTGTCTTTTTTTAGGAAGAATACGTATTTTCTGTAGTAAATGTAATAAATTGTGTTTAAGTACAAGCAATATATTTTATTTTATCTCAACGTAAAAGTTAAGAGTTTGAAATTTCAGGTTGAATTATTATTAATTCATAGTTAATAAGAAATAATATTGAAAAAAATATGTATGGAATAAAAGTATAAATAATTATCATTATCTACTAATGACTGATCTATTGTTGGGTTTACAGTTGAAATTGCAATGAGTGAAAACTGCATTTCACTCATTGAGTTCACCTAGAAAAACTCATTCGATAACTATCATTTTATACTCATTTCCCATAAATTACTTAAAAGTATTATGAGACAATGCTTTGCAGCCGGTATTTTTATTCAATAATTAAGTTATAAAAGACAAAGTGCAGTATCAGATCTAAAAATAATTATTTTATAAATATACAACCGTACAATAAAATAACAATACAATACAGTACAATAAAAATACAATACAATAAAAATACAAATATACAACCGTAGTACATGCTATATAAAAGTACTTTTTTATTTCTCATAAATATTGAAGAAATCGATATATTTAAAAACAAGGAGCATCTTACTTGAATCAGTTTTTCTATGTTCATAATAGGCTAGAGCAAAGGGATTCAAACTGTCTAGTTTCATCTTGGTTTTGTTCTTAAAATTTCTCTTAATTTTCTTTGGTTTCCTATTAACCTCTATATTTTAAAACTAGTATAGGATTATTTTATGAAAAAATATAAGAAATAATTATTTACGAAGTGAAAATTGTGTGAGATTATTTTATGGAAAAAATACAAAATACAAGAAAAAATATCCATTTACGAAGTGAAAATTATGATTTCCGATCAAGGCTCCCAATCCGATTTTTCCCCCAATTCCTCTATGGAGTGCAATTTTACCCCTATCCCGCCGCCTCTTGTGGCACAAAAAGATCGTTAAAAAGGCAAATATATAGCCATGGGATATGATAACACTTTCTATAACTCATAAATATTGAAGAAATCGATTAAACTGTTGTAAACAAAGAACATCTAACTTGAACCAGTTTTTCATTCTTAATAACACGCAAGCGCAAAGGGATTCAAACTGTCTCTTTTCATTCTAGTTTTGTTCTTAGAAGACTTTTTTTTGTTTGGTTTTCTATTAACCTTTCTATTATGAAACTGACGTAGGATTTTTTTTGGGGGGGGGAGGGGGGGGGGTAAATAAAAAAAATAATCATTTACGAAGTGCAAATTGTATGAGCTTTCCGATCGAAAAGCTCCCAATCCGATTTCTCACAAATTCCTCTATGGAGTGCGATTTTCTCCCTTTCCTACAGCCTCCTCCTGTAGCATAAATCCAATTTTCTTTTCCTTTTTGGAGGAATTAATCTCTGTCTTTCACGTAGCATTATCTTACTTTTGCTACTGAAAAAAAGTGCAACAGACAAAAAAAAGCGCAAAAAAAGTAACTGCGGCCGGAAATTTTATTTCCTACACCTAAATAAGATCTTTTAGAGTCCCTACGCAAGACAGTCTAGAGGAATCTCTTGAAATAAATACATTCTTTTTTTTTTTTTTTTGATTAAAGAAAAACATGTTATAAATCTCAGTGGAGCAATCATAAGGATTATGAAGAAGAATTGTGATTCGGTCTTTCGCTGATAAGTTTAGTCTATCTTTTCTGAAACCAATCTTATCAGCATAGTGATACTTGAGTGAACTTATTGGTCACTGTACCAAGAGCAATTAACTATTGCTCTTTCACAAAAGCTCACGGACAACACATAACAATTGGAAACGAATCCCTTACAAGAATTTGTTTCAGTGGAAGTTATTTTCACTCCAAAAAAAAAAAAACAGTTACTAGAAAAAGGTACAATATCCGAGGGTCCACCGTAATTCTGAAACACAGGTAGCATTTGTTTCTTTTTAATATAAATTATTTCCTTTACTATTTAATAAAAAAAAATATTTATTTTCGTAAAATATATCTTTCATCAAAAAACTGAAAAAAAAAAAAAAAGAAAAAAAGACAGCTCTCTGTTCCATAGCTTCTCTCAAACACGTGTAGCATTTGTTTCTTTTGTTTAAAAATCAAAATTTCAAACATTTTATAGTGAAATATATCTTTAAAAATGCCAAGTTAACAATCTGTACAACGTTAAAAATGTTGCACCTTTTTACTTTGTCGTATACGCAGTATAGAGAAAGTACAGTGTTCCAGAGTTAAAAAGTAGAGTTAGTAGTAAAAAAAATTAGAACTCGAGATTTTAACCTATCCCTACGTTTTATATCTCCCTGAGTTCGAAAAACAAATTTTTGGAATATGTCCATCTGTCAGTCTGTGATAAAGATAATTCAAAAACGCTTTGAGCTAGATGGTTGAAATTTGATACACGATCTTTACACCAAATTTGAAGATTTCTATCGAATTTTGAGTATAGAGGAAGTCATTCTGTCCTGCTGTTGGAATATAACCTAAAAAGATAACTACAAAAAGAAGATAACTGGATAGATAAAATTCGGAACAGATTTAACATCTACTGTTTAGGCACCTGTCAAATTTTGAGCCAAATCCAACTACGAGTCGATTGTCTGGCAGTCTGCACTTTCAGAAACATGTAAACGCGATAATTGAAAAACCTAATGACCTAAATATGTCAAATTTGGTACGAGTTTTTGTTTTGTCTCAAATCTTTGTTTCAATCAGTTGAGAAAATGCATCGAAAGAACAAATTCGATTTTTGGATGTTATTAACGGCATGCCAAAGAATAATCGCCAAAATCTCGCCAAGCGTGATATGATAGATTCACTAAAAATGTTAAATTCACTCCAAACGTTAATATTTCGTAACTATTGTACGCTAATGCCATACAAGGCATTCTTTGGCATGACTAATTTATTAAAGACTATGTGAGAAAGTTTTATAGAGACCACTCTCGTTGGTTTGTTCCAAGAATCCATAGTTCTTCCTAAACGTTTCTCAACTAATTTCTTTATTTTGTTCCTTGAAATATATCTTTCACAAAAAAAAAAAAGAAAAGAAAAAGGAACAATATAACAATATGTTCAACATTAGAATAGTTGTTTCTCTTTTATCCAAAAGTCCATAGCTTCCTTGAAACACAGGCAGCATTTGCATCGTTTTATTAAAAAATCCAAATTTTCAAATATTTTTTTAATTTTCTGATATGTATCTTCCATCAGAAGAAAGTTGATATAGCAGTCTGTACAAAATTAGAATAATAATTCCCTTTTAATTCGAGTCCGTGGCTTCCCTCAAGCACAGGTAGCATTTGATTTTTTTTATAAAAATTTAAATTTGCAGACTTTTTAAAAAAAAATTTCGAGAAAGATCTTTCATTAAAAAAACAAAACAAAGAAAGCAATCTGTGTAACATAATAAATGACATTCCCTTTTTAATCGAAGAATCCATAGCTTCTCCCAAGCATAGGATAGGTAGCGTTTATTTCTTTTTATTAAAAATTCTAATTTCCGGTCAATTTTTTTACTTTCGTAAATTTAAAAAAGTCTATAAAAATAGACGCGCAAATCGTATCTTCCATTTAAAATAAAAATCCAACATTTTTGTAATATTTTTAAACTAAGTTATGTTTTAAATCAGAGAAATAGAAATAGGTTTTTATATCTCATTATATCTCTTAAATATCTTTGTCTTAGGTACCACTCCTTACATTAACACAAATTAACAGTATAATTTGTACATACTAAAAGAAAAACAAACTAACTAATATAAAAGAAAACTTCTGTCAATGTATTTATTAGTAATGTGATGCATTAGTGAGCTTATTGTTCACCGTAGCACGAACAATTAGCATTAAAAAGAATCTCTTGGAATCGCACGAAAGTTAAAACTGAATCTCTTTAGTCAAAGGTTTCGCTTTATTGAGGTAAATAATACTTGAAAAAAATACGCTGGTTATAACGATGTTTTCCTTTAATTTCGATCGTTCAGCAAAGTTAATATACATTTATCAACTAAAAAACTAGATTCTCTTTATTGTGATTTATTATTTTTGTTGACTAGAAGCGAATCAACTCGTCTTTTTCGCATTAATCAATAGCCATGTTCCATATGGAAAATTTTGCCATCGCATTAAATTGAAAAAAAATATTAAATATTAATAGATGAAATTAATATATTTTCATTACTCATTTTTTTGGGAAATAATTTAACCATGGACAAATTATTTTTAACCTTTTTTGAACTTACCTGACTTATTAATCGTTTCATTCTACACATTATTTATTGTCTTGAAGTTATTAATAATTTGGTTGAAATTTCAATGTATTTAACTGTATGAAAAAGAAATGAGCAATGAACTTGCATATAAATAAATATTTAAACGCGCCAAAAAGTATTTGTCCATTAGTATATCGGTTCTAAGAACCCAAGTACAACCGGTTCATAAGATAATGGGCCGAAGAGAACGTATTGTTTTTGTATGGAAGTTATAAATTGGAAACATAAGTCGAAATATGTAAATTATATCTTAAAACGATGTCCTAGAAAGAGATTTGTGTCTTTCAGTGTATGATCTCGAGTCATCAACAATACATTGTAAAGGGTATTTAATAAAATTATGTTATCACTAGTAATAATAAAAACGAGTGTGTGTGTGTTGTCTTTCTACAGGTCTGGCAGTCAGATCTAAGAGTATATTTTTGTTCTTTTCGTCTAGAACTTCTAGATGTATTGTCTCAAAAAATATTTATATAATTTTAATTTTTTAATTGTTTTTTTAATAATACCAAATTATATGTCGTTTAATTATTTCCCTTTTTATAATAAATTTTCAAATATATTTTATGAATATTTTACTTTAATTTCATTGTTGCAAGGAAATTCAAAGCGTTTTCACTTTATATAAAAATATTCAATAATGCGTTTCTCTTCCTCTGTTGAGACCTAGATCATATTTTAACAGATTTTACTTTTTTTTATCAGTTTTACTCTAAAATTTGCAAACAAAGTCTTATATAGCAAAGTAAGTGTGTTGGAAATATATCCAGCAATCTCAAAGATTGTGGATGTTATTTTTTAATTCTCCTTATTGGCATGTTTCAGTTCAGCTAACATGCTTCTGAACGTAAAATGTGGTATGCCGCTTTAATGCCATTCTTTCGCCATCAGGTATGTTCATGCAGTCGATAGATAGGATAGGTGAAAGGTTTCTATAAAACTCGGATTTAATGTATATCACAATTTGAAAGGAATTATAAATATCAAATGAATAAAAGATTCAATTGCATCTAAACTAAATCAGTATTCTCGGAAGACAAACTAATCGCCTAAGGCAGCTATTATCATTTATAAAGGATATCAATTGTGAGAAGATTTAAATAAAAATTTCTTCGTTATACTTTTTTCAAAGATACTAGAAAAATAATTACCCTCCACATTAGAAAAATAATCATCCAAAAGTGAAATTCTTTAATCTTGCTGTTACTTAACGCATAATATAAAGGATTATAATCAATTCATAAGGTTAGAATTAGCTAATATTCGATTGATTCTTTTAATTGCATAGAGTTAAATTTCTAGTTACTTAATAAGAAGAGTAATAATCAATGGATTATAAAAATCACATAATTTTTAATGAATAGAGCTTCTGCCAAGAAACATTAAAGCAAATCTTAGCAAATAATTAAGTACATTTCAACAAATAAATTCTCCTTATTTAGTGAAAAAAAATTTTACAACTGAATGGATAAAAATATTTCTTCATAAATAGAAATGTGAAATAGTATGCAATTCTAATTACTAGTTTTGCTCTTAAACCATCAAAACAAAAATAGTAGCTGATTATATTTTTATGTCAAAAGATATTGCAATATTCACTATAGAAATAATGCTTAGTATACAAGTATAGTTGAATATGAGCTTCAAGATATTAGCTATAGATTCACAAGAAACTAATGAGATCAAAATAATTTCTGGGCATTTGTAAATATATTTCAACATCATATGCTTGTTTTAATCCATGTTTAAAATAAGTTTTCAGCCGTACTTTCACAGAATATTTTTAGCTCAGACCAAGCAACTACATACATAAATTGCAAACATTAAAACATGCATTTCAATTTCATCAACATTCAGAAAGTCGCCATGGCTGTGTCTGTTTATCAAGAATTTTCATCTTCAATGCATACATATTTCATTTCGACTTCCCTTTTTAAAGAATCCTAAAAGACTAAAAAGAAATCCCCAGGCTTATAAGACAGCTTTTGATGAAAGGATTTCATAGAAGGAAGAAAACAATTTTGCTAATCTATTGTGAATATTTTTTTTTCCTGCCTTCAATATGTCGAATGTCTCCAGTTTTTACTTCGAAATTACTTTTGCTGATGATTTCTACCAGACTTCTGGATGAAATTCAGTTTGAATACATTTTATTTCATAGAAATTGTGAATTCTGACAGTTTAACGGTTATATATAACAGTAAGTAATAGTTTGTAGAAATTTAAGACTTTCTAGCACATACTGGAGATAAAAGAGGGCGCCGTTACTGATTATATTTTGCGCTATTTGCATAAGATTTCATGTAACTCCGCAGTATTTCATTTAGAAAAATAACCTCTTCGTCCCACTTCTAAGCAAACTAAATCGTCGATGAAAACTAAAAGCATAACGAATGAAAGAATAGTCTGACTCAAAGGATAAAGAATGAAAGAAGAATCTGAGCCGAGGATAAAGAATTAAAAAAAAGAATCCAAGTCAAAAGGATTCTTTCTGACAGTTCAGCATTCACCATTAATAATTTCCTCTGGACTGTCACAAAACAAACATTTTATCCATATTCAAGACCGTATGGTTATTTCATCTATGTCAAAGACAGCTATATTTTAACTTTTAATTTCATTTATTTTTGAGCAAATAAGATCCTTTTTTTTAATTTTAAAGGATCTGTTCTGTTTGTTTTAACTCTATATATCTTAATTGAAATGTTTAATTCAACTTGTGGGCACGTTTTTGTTCTTTTACTCCAGTCTTTTTTCACATTTCTTGGATGAGCTTCGCCCACGACGTAGAGATTAACTCTTTTGGTATTTAAATTAATGTTTGTCGAAACGCAATTTTGATCCGGAAGCTTGCCTCAGTTGAAGTTTTACAAAATGTATGTTAATAAACTAGAAGCAAGTTACTAAATCTAATTCAAATTTCGGCACTGGTAATGAGAAAATATATATATATTCGTTACACGTATAAGCCTCTTTTATTAAACATCAGAAAAAGAAAGGTATTTTCAGTAATTTTTAGAAGCGTTAGCACATAGTAATTAAGCTGCAGACGTGTTTTTCTTTTAATATTTACAAGAAAAAATGCTCGTGGTCGGTTTTAAGTTCATAAATATTAAAGGGAGGGAAAGCACATGATTAGAATTTTCAAAGCCATTTTTGCATAATTTTTAGAAAGATCGAACATGAAGTTGTGAGAGGAGACATTTGTTTGAGGTTTCAGATTTCATAGTTTAAAATTACATTGTTACAAATCAAGGAGCGGGAATGGTTTCCCTGAGACTTTCTCGCATTCTTTCTATTTAGATTCTTACCTTCTTCCCTCCCCCTCTTCTTGCATAAAACTGGGGACCTGGTGTAAGATCGAAAATGCCTTGCATTGCATTAGCGAATATTTACGAAATACAGATCTTTGACGTTAATTTAATATTTTCACTGCATCTATTGTTTGGAAATGCGTTTTGAATGTCTTTTTGCCAATCAAATAAAACCAAAATATGACACGGAATTACAATTGGGATTACAAGTTAACATACCAAATTTCATTGATTTTAGTCATCCGGTTTAAAAGTTATTGCGTTTGCATGCATGCGAAAGTATAGACCGACAGACTGTCAACCTTTTGACAAATATGCTCCAAAACTTGATAAGAATCTGTATTATCTATGAACCAAATTTTATCCACTAAGCTCTTTACGTTTTGCATTATCAATTTCACTTGTAATCGAACAGTCAAACAGGCAGATTTTCTGAAAATGGATTTCGTTCAAAATTTGGCATACAATTTGCTTGAGAATGTATATACAAAATTTCACCTGTCTAGCTCAAAGCATTTTTGAGTTATCGTGTTCTCAGACAGACAATGCCAAAAATATATTTTTCAAATTCAAAGAGGTTGAAACGTGGAGATTCGTCAAAATCTGCTCGAACTTTTTGACGATTACAATTTTTACGTTACACTTCGTATAGGAGAAAGTAAAAGATGTTACATTTAGAAATTTCATTCAAGATTATTTATTCACTTTTTTTAACTAGACAATTGAAACAAATTAATGTTCCTAAAATTATAGTGTTCAGGAGATATACTAAATTTCTTGAATTATGTAACATAGTAGCGGTGTTTTTTAAAAAGATTATCAGACATTATATATTATCTATGAAATATTAATATATAATGTATTATCCCTTGCAAGAATTGAAGTGGCTAATGTTCAAACAAGAAAAAATAATACTCCTAAAAATATACTGTGTGGGAGAAATCTTGAATGTCATGAATAATGAAATACAACAGTGATGTTTTGTATGCAATTAACATATATTTCAATGGTTTTATCATATTGCTTTATAATTCAATATCCCCTGGGAAATAGAATTCTTTGTACTTTTTAAAATTAGACAAAATATTGCTCCTGAAATTATAAAGAGGAGAGATATATGGAATTTCATGAATTATGAAATACATTGAAGTTGTTTAGTACGTAAATATCATATACATAAAATGTAAGGCATACTGATATATAATTCAGTATTTCTTGGTATATAAGGCTCTTCATTTCTTGCAGCAGTACAGATTAGTATATCTCAAATCACATTGGAAATATTGGAAATAACATGAATATTCGTGGGTAATCAAATAAAAGGGACCTGATCTGTCTTTTTTCCATTTATTATACATAAAGCAGCTACTGACGAAGACAACTAAAGCACATTAACAAACATGACAAAAGCACGCGCACACACAGCAACAGGAAACACATCCGTCACATCTCTCATTAGGCATTACAAAATTCTGAATCATAAAGTAATAAAAAAGAAGCGTATCAAAGTTCAACAGAAACTGCGCAAGCGCCGGTTTCCTGATGACTACAGCTAGAATAGGGGAAAGGCGTCTCTAAGACGGAACATCCCGGCCCCCGTTGGACAGTTGTCCAACACCTTCTTCGAAAAGGAGTGGGCAGAGTCTGTTGATACTACGCCGAAAAATTCCTTTAGGGGTTCTGATGTCTGCGACACGGACTAGTCCATCTGTTCCAGGATATGTCCTTTCAATTCGGGCCAAGTTCCATTCCATGGGGCTCTTGTTATTATCCTTCAGGAGTACCAGCTGTCCGGGTTTGATGTTCAGTTCAGGTAGTTTCCATTTAGCTTGAGACTGCAAGGAGTTGAGATATTCTTGACTCCATCTTTTCCAAAATTTGGATCTAAGAGACTGGATGAGAGACCATCTAGAAGATAAAGAAATGTTAGTCAAGGAATCACTGGGTTCTGGTATTGACAACAGTGGTGCTCCCACCAAAAAATGGCCAGGTGTCAAAGGTTGAATATCAGCTGGATCGGCAGAAAGAGGACACAGTGGTCTTGAATTCAAAACTGCTTCAATCTGTGTCACCAGCGTAGTAAGCTCTTCAAAAGTCAACACTGTTGATTTAGTCACCTTCAACAAGATCCGTTTCATAGCTCCAATATTTGCCTCCCATAATCCACCGAAGTGAGGAGATGCTGGAGCTATGAAGTTCCACACTATACCTTCCTTGGCACAAAATCTTTGCACGGCATCCGATTTGCATGCTTTTAGCAGAGAATCCAAAATATTTTTTGCGCCCTTAAAATTAGTGGCATTATCACTCCATATGATTGAGGGTTTTGATCGCCTAGCTATGAATCTCCTCAGACAAGCTAAAAAACTCTCAGTAGTCAAATCAGACACTACTTCAAAATGGGTAGCTCTTGTACTAAAACATATGAAAATTGCAATGTATGATTTTAAAGTCACCCTAGATCTTTTTAGATTAGGTTTAGTAATTATGGGACCAGCGAAATCGAGTCCCACCTTTTCAAATGGTCGAGATGGGATAACTCGATCTCTTGGTAAATCGCCCATCATCTGTTGAATAGTTTTATTTTTTACTCTAAAACAGGTTAAGCATCTTTTGATTACACTTTTTACTTTGGCTTGACCAGCTGGTATCCAGTATTGCTGTCTAATTAAATACAGAGTAGTTTGAACACCGGAGTGGAGTGCTTTTTTATGAAAGTATTCTATAAGTGTATCTGTGAAATGGTGTTTCTTTGGTAAGAGTAGAGGAAATTTTTGTGAATCTGGAAGATCAGAAAATTTTAATCTTCCGCCTACTCTTAAAAGTTCATCATTATCTAAGAATACATTTAAGTTCAGAAGGGGATTATTCTTTGGAAGAACTTTATTCCTTTTTAGACAATTTATTTCAAATTCAAACTCTCTCATTTGTATAATTTTTATTAAAGATTTTGTAGCATTTTGTAATTCTTTTACATTTAAATGATCTTTCTTTCTGTTTTGCAGAGCTGATTTACAATTATGTAAGAATCTTAAACACCATGCAGTTACTCTTATTAATTTGCCGAAAGAAGAATATCTTTTAATCAAATCATCATTTAATGGATTTACTTTTGCTATTGTAGAACTTATTAGAACATTCTTTTTCAATTCTAAATTGTCTGCGTCTTCTTTGATATTTGTCTCATTATTTATTTTAGCTAATTTAGGCCATTTACATTCATTTTTTAACAACCAATTTGGCCCATGCCACCAGAAGTTAGAGTTTCTCAGTTCATGTACCGTTAACCCTCTTGATATTAGATCAGCCGGATTATCAGTTCCAGGAGTGTGATTCCATTCAGTGGGATTGGTTAGATTTTGGATTTCTTTAATTCTGTTTTTTACGAACACTTTAAATCTTTCAGGGTCACCCTTCAGCCAATAGTAAACAATTGAAGAGTCAGTCCAGAAGAATCGTGTAACAGGAAAGTTAATGCACTTAACTATTTTACAGCCAAGTCTTGCTGCTAAAAGAGCACCCATTAGTTCTAATCTTGGGATCGAAAGTGTCTTTAGAGGGGCTACTCTACTTTTTGAAGCGACCAAATTTGATTTGATTTCCCCGTTTTTCAATAAGACTCTAATGTACGCTACAGTTCCATATGCCCTCTTAGAGGCGTCGGAGAAACAATGTATTTGAGCTTCAACTATTTCATTGGTTTTCGCTTCGGCGAAAAAATATCTAGGTATTTTAATAAGATGCAAATTTTTTATTTCTTTGCACCATTCATTTATTTTAGTGATCAGTGTTTTCGGGAGAGGGTCATCCCAGTCTAATCCCAAGCACCAAATGTCCTGTATTAGACATTTTATCTTGATGGTAAAAGGTCCTAAAAACCCCACTGGATCAAAAATGCGTCCAGCTACTTGAAGAACATATCGTTTGGAATTTATCTTTTTAGACAGGAATTTCTCTAAGCTTCGAGTGTCAAACTGGAATACATCTAAATCGGAATCCCAGGCCAATCCTAGCACTTTACAAGGAGTTAAAGCAGAGTTATCATTAATTGAATATTTTTCTTCGTCTATTTCTAAACCTGCCTCTCTCCATTTATCACGAAGCTCAACTGAGTTAGTTTTCCATTTCCTTAATTCCATGCTCGCTTCTTTAAAGATGTTATAACATTCTAGGCTTATTTTAAAAGCTGAATCAAAGTCTCTTTGGCTACAGATTAAATCGTCGACATACAATGATTTTTCTAGCATTTGACAAGTATTAGAAAATTGTTCTACATACCTCTTTAGATGGTATTGGATTGTAGCTGCAAGGAGGAAGGGGCTTGATTTGACACCGAAAAGAACTCGAGTCATCTTGAAAATTTCCTCTTCTTCCTTTTCCGGATCTTCCGTCCAGAAGAAACTAGTATAATTCTGATCTTCTTCGGCAATCTGTATTTGCAGAAAGGTCTTCTTTATGTCGGCAGTTATAGCAACAGCCTGTTCTCTAAAACCTATTAAAATCTCAAAAAGATCTGGAATGAGATTGATACCAGTATGTAAACAATCATTTAACGACAACTGTCCTTTCGCATGAGAACTTGCGTCAAATACCACTCTCAAACGAGTGGTAGTTTTATCTTCCCTTATTACCGCCCTGTGAGGCAAATAAAATGAAGGTTTTTCTTCTTCCCATGTTATAACTTTCTTAATGATACCTTCTTTTAAATGATCTTCAATAACAGCTTTATAATCTAAAAACAACGAATTATCTTTAATAAATTTTGATTTTAAATGCGAAAACCTCCTTTTAGCCACTTCAAAGTTATTAGCTAAATATTCTTTCATATTTGTTTTCCAAGGAAACTTTACAGTATATCTTTTATTTTGATAAACAATATTTTCTTCAAATTGTTTCATAATTTCTTTATCTACAGTATGTTTTTCGAAATCATCCTCTTCAACCCCTTCTACCCCTAAATTCTCAAGATCCCAAAATTGTTTAAGTTGGTCCGAAATATCCTTTTCATCTACTACAATCTTCATGGTCATTAAATCATTTGATAAACCTACGTGACCTTGCAAGCACCATCCAAAAATTGTTTCAGTCGCTACCAGTTTGTTGTTTAATCTTTTTATTCTGCCTGAAATGATTTCATAATAATAATCTACACCAATTAATATTGAGATATTCTTGCCTCTATTATCAATATTATCAGCTAGCTGTAAATGCTTCAATTTATAGTACGTTTTAGTAATATTGTTGTTAGGTGCAGGAAGAGTAGTGGCTGAAATGTTTTCTGTAACCAAAGCTTCTACTTCAATACGTAAAGAGGGATCCTCACGGTTTTTTAATTCTACTCTCACTATATTGTAAGAATGTTCCTTTGCTTGTTTAGTGCCAAAAAGAGTATACCGATAAAGATTCTTTTCTTATTACTTTTAACTTTAATTTTTCTGAAACTTCACGTGTTATAAATGTTCTCATACTTCCATTATCTAACATTAGTCGTACTGTTTCAAATTCGTTTGTTTCATCATTGCGTACTAGGGCTGTACATGTTTGAAGAAATATATTACCGCGAGAAAAGTTTGTTTTGTTTTTATCGTAATGTGAAATTGCGGTAATTACGTTCTTATTATCTTTATTCAAATCGGGTGTATTAGATTCTGCTTGAGAGCAAATAGATTTATTATGCTTCTTTCCACATATTTCACATGTCAAATATCTTCTCTGGCGGCATTCATTAACTCGATGTTTTGGCTTCACGCATAAAAAACATCTGCCATCTTGTTTTAAAACACCGAGTTTCGTTTCCAAGTCGGTTTGAGAACATAACTCCGATCGATGCTCTCCTTTACAATATAAACAATTTTCGTTTAATGCTGACGCGGAAAAACATTGAAGATCTTTCGGTTTTGCGCTTGACCTTGGACTTCGCAATATATCATGCGAGCTAGCTGTGTTTCGACTGAAGTTGTTGAAAGGATTCTGTTTCGCTTTCGGGAGCGAATTTTCTTTGCGTCTATCGCCTTTTGAGGTATGCATAAACGCAGAGGATTCTCTACATTCAATTTCAATTCTTAAAAAATTTAGTAATTCAGTTACATTAAATTCGAACTTCACCGAATTATCAACTTTTTTTCTATTAAATTCAAGGACAAGATCTTCGGGAATCAATTTAATTAAAATGGGATAGAGTAAATGCCCATACATCTCTGAAGTAACTTTTAATGATTCTAAACTTCTTAGGTTTATCTCTACGGTATCATATAACCTTCTAAGACCATAAATATTATTTGAATCAGTTACTGGTACAAGATTTAGTAATTTTGACATGTGTGCGTTAATAACCAGTTCTTCTCTGCCAAATCTTTGTATCAACAATTTTAAAGCCTGATCATAATTCTCGTCTGAGAGCGCAAAGCCATTAACCGCAATCGCGGCCGCACCCCCTAATAGTGACTTTAAATATGAGAATTTATCTATTTTTGACAGAGATTTGTTATTATCAATAGAATTTTGAAATTGATTCCAAAATTCTAACCAGCAACAGGGGTCTCCATAATATTTTTCAATTGTAAGTTTAGGCAATTTTATGGTCTTAAAATTATATTCGTTTCCAGGTACGATGGCTGAACTTTCCTGAGTGTTGTTTATTGCATCTAAATTAGGATTTCCTGTAGCGCCTAATAAAGAAACATTTGATGATATTGATTGGCGCTCTGATTCGTCTTGTAAACATTTTAATTGCGCTGATAACTTGGACAAACAAACTATGATTTTTTCATTGTATTCGAAAGCCGACTCAATTTCGGTTTCGAATTCCTTATCATCTTTGATTAGATTTTGTATAGGTTTATCATAGTCTTTTAACTGTGTAGACGATATATTCAAATAATTTAAGGCCTCTTGCAAATCTTTGGTGGTAAGAGAATCTATTTTCTCCTCCAAATCGCTATTAATTTTGTTAATGTATTTTGTAACTGAAGATCTATGCAACCCTCTGGTTTTTCTCAATCTAGAAAGTTTATCCATCGTTCTTATATTTAATATTCAAAAACTCCAAATAAAAATTGTATTTCTAATACATCAAATTTCAATATCAATTTTAGATTTATTCATGCATTATCAATCAATATTTCAATAGTATTCTATCAGTAACCAATATCTTTAAAGCGAATATAGTATTAATATGTAACAAAAATTAAACTTCAAATATAAAAATCAAATTTCACTATATTGTTACATTCATTCCTTTTAACTTCGGACATTCCAATCCATGAAATTAAATTATTTTAAATGTCCGAGTTTCTCATAAATAAAGGAAAATATTCGCTCACCTTTCTGGTTACTGATTCCTTTCGATCTTCATAGCTGCTTTTCCATTAGATCAGGCCCCACGTTGGGCGCCAAAATATTCGTGGGTAATCAAATAAAAGGGACCTGATCTGTCTTTTTTCCATTTATTATACATAAAGCAGCTACTGACGAAGACAACTAAAGCACATTAACAAACATGACAAAAGCACGCGCACACACAGCAACAGGAAACACATCCGTCACATCTCTCATTAGGCATTACAAAATTCTGAATCATAAAGTAATAAAAAAGAAGCGTATCAAAGTTCAACAGAAACTGCGCAAGCGCCGGTTTCCTGATGACTACAGCTAGAATAGGGGAAAGGCGTCTCTAAGACGGAACAATGAAATATAAAACACAATAAGAGCTTTTTTAAATAATTATCCAATATTGATTGGTTGATGGCAAATTTATATATTATTCAATTTTCAGCTTGATATAAAGCTCTTTCATTCCTTGGTAAAAGGCAAATGAGTGATCCTAAAATGATGCTATTTCGAAAACACCTGAAATGTCAAGAATTATTTAAAAAAAATTTTTTAATCAGATATTTGAGTGGTTGATGGCATACTAACTTTCAATTCAGTATTTATTGACTGATATAATATTTTTCACATGATTTTTATCTGCTTCGACGCTTGAACATTCAAAAGAAAATATATTTTCAATGGGAAGCAAAATGCAAACTAGATAAACCTGTGAAAATTCAAAAATATTTTTACTTCCTAAAATCTGAGAATTCCATTAATTACTAAATTATTGAATAAAAAATTTTAAAGTCTGTGTCATTACTTTAAATTTTTTTTTATTTTGGTGATTTTTTAATTTATTTATTATTTAGATTTTCTTACACTGGTATCACGTTATTTCTGTGGTTTATTTTGAAATAAGAAATGGCATGAAAATAGCATGGGTTTTTTTTAAATGATAAACAAAAAAAAAAAAAAAAAGGACTAGATTCTCAAAGAGTAAATGAATGGGAAAGAAAAAGGCCCACTGGTCCCTTTTTTAAACATTTTTATTTAATTTGATATTTTTCATGTTTATAAAGATGTAGTCGATTTTCGTCCGATTCGTTATATGGTACAAGGGTGAAATTTTTTCACATGTGTGTGTTCTCGATGACAATAAGGTATTTAAATATTTTCAGAACTTGTTCATCAGTAAATCAGGAATTTAAAAAAAAAATTAATTTCATACTAGTGGCCCCATCTGATATTGAATTTAAGAACATTAGATGAGAAACAGTAATAGTAGAAGAGAAGAAAATAATTAAAATTTCTGTTGTTCAGTATGCTAGTAAAAATGTGCTTTTAATTTTTTAATTAAACTTAAAATACATGGTTGAAGCTTAAATAATGATGTAACTTCTCTGTTACATAAAACCGTTCCTTATATGAATGACATTATTACTGTAATTATCATTGTTAAAATCATCATTGTTATTAAGCCAAAAGTAACTACTTTCTTTAATGTATTCTTCAAATCAAATTGCATCCATCTTCGTTCTAACAGTATTTAAGTTATCTTTTGTTACATATTAATATCTAAATATAAATTTATTCAATTTTTTTATAATTTTCTCAATTTAAAAAATTATTATGGAAATATGTAAGAATGTCTTGAAATCTGACGCAGCTTATTCCAGCTTAGTTCAACCATTCATTTGATACTATAGGGTTAATTTAATATGAAACAATGCAGGAAATTCCGTGCAAATAAATAACCCCAGAAATAAGTTCACTTACCTTTTAGTTGTCCCATTTTACTTGACATAATTATTTTCTTATATTACCTAATACCAATATTGAGTTATTTTATTTTTATCATGCGGTTGCTTGTTCTTTGGTTGTCAAAGGGTAACCCGACTGCCTATCGGCAAATCTAGTCAAACAGAAAAGCAAATGTAGTCAAGATTAATTTACTATTATTCCGAATGTTGTTAATACATCCGCAATGGTTATATTAAAGATTCTCATCGTTTTCCTATCAGTCAAAGTAATAGTATAAAAAAGAAATTCAAAGGAAATTATGTTTAACTCATGAATAAAACAATCTAAAATATTGGAATTTTTTGTAAAACATTGCTTTTCATAAAAGGGGTGAAGAATCGAAATTATGAAATTGCAAAATTATCCGTCGAAAAAATTTTTTCCTTCATAATAATGTAATTCTTATAATTAATACAATAATGAATTAAAAATTATGTAATAAACAAAAATTATTGAATATCAAATCCTAAAAAGATATACCAATGTATAAGTTAATTCATATACAGAGTATGTTATGAATTCGTGCAAGTTTAAAAAATTCGCTGTAAAAGAAGTAACGCTCGGAAAAAATTTGGGTTGCACGAATATGATCAGAGGGACTTTTTTATCATGGGATATAGGACTTTTTTTCGTGTAAAAAAAAAAGTAACCGGAAAAAGGTGCTCATACGTCACACTAAGACATTTTATGCAAAAAAGAAAACCCATTTGTACATAACAAACAACTCCAATGAACTTAATTTTCCAAAATTGTGCAAGGGGAAAAAAAAAAAAAAATTTCCAAACAAATAAAAAGTAGGATTCTTTTCACATCTCAAACAGATATGATTGTCTTAAGTTCATATCAGGTGTGAAAAAAAATCCCACTATATTCGTTTTAGGTTGCGAAATGTTTATTTTTATTCTTTTATTTATATTTTTATTTATTTATTTATTATTTATGGTTTTTCCTTCTTGTAAATTTTGAAAAGTTGAAGCATTTAGAGATAAGGGATTTTGCTTGTTGAGCAAGTACAAAAGTTAAGCAAAATTTCCAGTTTAATTTTTCTTTGAATGTAGTTAAAGATAGTAAAAATATTCTCTCAGTAAACGGGGCATGTATGGTAAAGATTCTGGGTTGGCCTGGTGGTAAAATCTGGGTTGTGGCATCGAAAAATTCTAGGTTCGTAACTCGATTTCTTCAAACATCTGCCAAATATGCGAGCTTGATGCGCTTTAAATCAGCCGTTGTCCAATGGCGCTAACAGAGAATGTTAATAAAGTTCAAAATAATGAAATTCTATTTTTTAAATATTTCACCACTTTATGATAATTGTATCCTATTGATTTTAATAATCCTTATTGAGCAATCATATACCGTACATATATATTTTCCTGCCTGAATTTTTATCATCAAACGCATGACGATTAAATATAATTTACTTTATTGCATATCCTATCTCCCCAACTGTCAAATGGCTCGAGCTAAACTATATAAGAGTGAGGGTTGAATTATCTAAGACAAGAGCTGTTCTTTGCCTAGCTCTGTTGGGTGAGGGAAAAAAATATATAAGCCTCTTTATTTAAGATCAAATAAGAAAATCGATCCATAGGGAGTTCGAATAGGTGACACACAATCAAATACTTTAGATCCTTTAAGGATTTCTTTTAACTTCAAAATGAATCCAAATGAAATGGCCCCAAAGCAAAAATAAGTTCTAAGAAGAAAGACATACTAAAAGGGTTTAACGTCTTTGTTTCAACTTGTTAAGACAAAGTGTGTTCGCAACAGTTTCTAATTTTCAAATAAATCCCCAAAGACATTGCTGTATCAATTGATTCAAGACGCTTTAGAAATACAAAATGCATTTCTTCTGTGAAAGAATATGTCAACTCGCATTTTGTTTGCAAAACTCATTCAAATGAAAAGATATATTTAAATATTAAACAAGCTAATAAGAGCTCATGTCTTATTTCAACTTACCTTTTTATTTGCCACTGACTTCAAGATTTTTCTTATAAACAGAATCAAATCTGTATTATTTAAATATTAGAAATCTGATCCGACTTGAATTCAACAAATGATGTCTTCCTGATTTTGGGACTAGGTCGTTTTAAATGAGTTGCTTTGTTTTGTATTCACACAATAATTTCGCATTCCTCAATGGAAAGCATGTATTTATAAATCGATTTCAATCTTCGTATAGTTTTCTTTTTCTTCTCATCAAATATTTACCTTTCGTAAATCGTCATATTTTTTCAGCCTTCATTTTTGAGTAAATACAATCGAACAAATATCTGCATTTGAAATACCTGCTTAAACTGAATAATTAAACAGCGATCTCCTTTCTCGGTGAAATTAAAAATTGAGTTCAATTGAAATTGAAAACTACTTAAATTAGGTTTGGGTCTTATATTTCTCCGAAATGATTTGTCATTCAATTTAGTTTAGATGCCTCTTTGCAATGCAAATAATTTCCAATATGATATTTCGTACTGATTTTTTTTTTATTTCGTTTTAAAAAAACTACTGCCATTTCCTTGTTTGTTGAGAATCTAGTTTGTCAATTCAGAATATATTTTATTTAGAATTTATTTTAATATTTGGTGTTCACTGCTGAAATAAATTTAAGAAAAGAATAAATAAATAAATTTAATAAAGGGTATAAGATATTTTGATGAAATATTAAAGTATTCGATATTAACTCGATATTTCATTTTACCTCTTCTGTCTCAAATGCATGTCATATTTTTTATTTGTAGATCACATATTTTCTGCTTATAAATGAAATAAAATTTTTAATTTTAAACTCATTTAATAAAATATACAAATATTTATTTCTAGGAAACTATTTTTATGTATAGGTATTGAAAACAATATCTGATGTCATATTCAGTAGTGCACGGGCAAACAATATTGATGTAATAATACTGGCCATCTTTTGAGATTCACAAGAGATTGATATCTTTCTATAGAAATTCTCGAGTATATAGACTACTTATGAGTTATATGAAAATTTTCCTTGTAGTTTTCTTTATTTATTAAATATTTTCTTTCAAAATCCAATTTAGATACAGAGCTTATAAAACTTATTTGAATAAATAAGATATACGGATCCGTTGTTTTAAGTCCATTCGAATAAATTTCGTCTCCTCCCTTTTCTATCATAAATATGTCTCTATCCAACGTTTATAAATCTTTACAAATGAAATAATTTTTTTTAAAAAAATCATTTGATAAAATGCATGGAATGTTTGTTTACACGATATTTCTTTCTAAATAGGTATTGCGAACCTGTAATACTATAAGATTTTTACTTTACTAGTATACTTGTATGACTAGTAAAGGTTAGTATACTAGTAAAATAATATAGTAAAGTTACAGGAGTATACGCTATTCTTAGCAAATTTTGTTTCATAATCCTTTGGGCTCAACAAAATATAGAAACGAAGACAACTAGCTATTTGAAGAAATAATATCTTCCTACAAAAATTTTCGAGAAATTTAAACATATTTGGATTTTACAATAGAAAATACAGAAGACATCTATAGTACCATTTGATAATATCTGCTTAAAGCACGTCGAATTTCTAAATAACATTGTATGAGCACATTAAGACTCAAACTTGCAAATTTCTAACCTAAAGCCAGTAACCCTAAAGCCTAAAGCCCTACCCAGTACAGTTAAATAAAAGAATTAATAATAATACAGTAATAATACTTCACTTCAACGCTCCTGTCTTTAACATTTTCCCATCATTTACAGCACTTTTTGACACCTTTAAAAATGAGACCCATGTTTTTGCATACTACTTTTTAGAAATTACCTCACAGGCTTTGTTTATTTCTTATGCAGCAAAATCTTCTATGTCGAAAAAAACAATTTAATAACAGTCTTTGATGCATATTGTACTGTTAAATATAAATTGTATATATTGTATATATATATCTGTATATATTGTACTGTTAAATATAAAACTCACATAAAAACTAATTGAAAATGAGGCATATATTTCTGCTTACTAATTTTTTAAATGTGTCATATAGGCTTTGTTTATTTTTTATTGAGCTAAATCTTTTATGCCGAAATAAACACAAACCAATAGTAGTCTACAATTTACAACGTTAAATATAAAACGTCTTTTAAAATTATTTGAAATGTATCTAAATTTCAAGGTATCATTATATAGAAAGAATCTCTCGGTAATAATCCTGAATTTCATTTGCTAATATGCTAGTAGTTGTAGATGAATTTTTATTTAAAAAATTCCATACTTGGTGAATAATTTTTAATTAACAAGATTTAGAATCAAAAATGAATAAAAAACAAATTTTCTTAGAGTTACGAAGATAAATATTTTCATTTTTTAAGATCCTGATAAATAAAATTTAATATTTTGTCAAAATACTTCGCAAAATATCAAAAATTAATATCAATCAATCAAAATCAAAGTTTTACAATTTTTTACAATATGAAAAAATATCTTCATTCATTATTACTTTGAATTTTGGCTACTAAAAAATCAAATTTCAAAATTAAATTACAGTTTTTAAAAAAATTTTTGACGATTTACAACGATGCATAAGAAAAATTAAATCTTTTCCAAGTCTTTTAACTTTTTCCTCGACCTAAAAGCAATAACACGAATTACTTTCTCGCGAAACGCTATTTAAAAAAAGAAAAAGAAGAAGAAAAGAAAAGAAGAAAAAAAGTTTAAAGCATGCATTATTCAATATCGCCGATGAAAAATGTATAAAATGCAAACTTCAGTCATTTCTAAAAGCTTCTTATTGGAGTGCATTTCTAATGCAAATCTATGTTTCAAAATACTATCATTTCGAGCTCGGAAATATTTAAATCTATCATTCCAAAATGAATGAATTTCATGCTGAATTCGAGAGAAAGTCAAAGAGAACTTTCTTCCCTTTCAAATGAAAGCGCCTACAGGAATGTTTAAACGCTTTGCTGTTTGCTGTTGTTACTGCGAAAGAAGGTGAAAGTATTAACTCAAAAATCTAAGCACTTCTACTTACCTCACAGACGGCAATTTAAATTTCGTCTTCTTCATTGTGAGATTTCGAAACAATGCTTACTTTCAGTTTACATCCGTCCCATTTGTCAGAAATGATTATTTGAAAGACAGTTGTTTGAAGTTGTTGATGGATATTATGTTATTTTCATTTTATTGGCAACAAGCTGCTTTCTCGTATTTACTTGTAGTATGGTAACTTTAAAGAATGATTATAAAAGTGCTTGATGATGATTCATGTTCGTGAAATAGAAGTTTGACATGTAACCTTTTGCCATAAAATGGCATTTAGAATCTGAACATACATATACTCGATATTAGCCTTCGTTGAGAAACGGACAGTTCTCCTGCCATATTGTTTAAACTTGATCATAACATAAATCATTCAATTTTATCAAAAATAGTAAAAGGGAAAAGACATGTAGAATTTGTATCGGAAAATATAAGTAAAAAAATTCAATAATGATAGTTTTTAAAATTCCATTTCTATTAGTTAACTAAAGTTTAAAATATCCTTTATTTTAATTATTTAACCCTTTCTTATAAAATTCATTATTGAAATATTTTGAACTCGTATAATCATTCATCATTATCAGCATCAAATTCACTTTTATTATTTTTTTCATGGGTCTTTTATGTGGAATCAAAATTTAATTAAATAAGTCGATTAACTGAAAATTAAGATTTAAAAATATCTAAATAGAAGTTGATGAATAGTAAAATCTAAAGACTGCCAAGATCCACTGAAGCAGTCGGTATTTTAATTCTCATAATGCGTTCAATATAATCCAAACAACTTAACAGATACAAATATAATTTTTGGATTTGTAATGTAATGTAATTCTATATATTTAGATTTGTAATCATTCGCATATTGTGTAAATGGACGTGCTCCAGACGTATGAATCATATAATCAGTATGAAGTAGAAGAATTATAAATGATGAACGTGAATTCAAAGAAAACTGTAATGAAATAATGATTATTTAGTAAGATGAAGCACAAATCATTTGTTTACTTTAAGCAAGCATACTTTCCGTCTCACCCACGATCGGCTGAAAAGTCAGAAATACTGAAAGAGAGATCGATTCTATACGAGTCTTCTCTGCCTCGTTCTCCTTACTCCCAAATCACTCAATAATCTCAGGCTCAACAGCCATTGGAAATGAAATGAAATCGAGTTTCAACTGAAAGTTTTTGAAAGAAACGAAACCAAAATGCATACCAAACGGCACCAAAGAAATTAAATTGCTAACTGAGGCACTCTTTTCCATTTTGCTTTATTAGAAAATACGTCGCTGATAAGTAGCGTTTTGTTATAGAGATATCCTTCAAAACTCCGGCACATCAGGAATAAGTGAAAAATTGATTACCAAATTACAGTCTAATCATCAATCAAAGTATGTTAGAAGTTGTTACATGGAAGAAAGTACAGGGTAGTCAAAAAATAATTTTGTCGACATACAAACATCTAATAGTGCAACAATCAGAATACGAATGAAATTTGAAATATGAGATATGTTTGTTTATATAACACAGGTTCGAGAGCAATAATGAGAATAAACTCTGAGTCTCACAGGTACAGAAAAAAAAATTAAACATTACAACAATTTTATAAACTTGATTTGTAATGTGAAAAGTAATGGATGACGTTGGAATGACGTCATGGAAACTCCACTCAAAAGACACGAAAAAAAACTGTGAAAGCATCCATTAAGAACAACGAAACGACATAATGATTCAATCAATTAACAAACATTACTTGATAAATAAATTAATTACTAATCATTACTTGATGAATAAATTAATTGCTAATCATTACTTGATGAATAAATTAGCTAATAAACTTTGCTTCTTGAGCATTAAATTTGTACAGTTGAAAATATACTATGAAACAATCAGTTTCAATATTTCATGCCTGTATGGCTTTGTCAAATTTCCGACTAAGTGTTATAATTAGTAGCAGTCATACATGAAATTATAAAAATTAGATTTTTCCTTGCAATCTTATAATTTTTCCGTCCTTCAATAAAATGACAAAACAAATACATCCCGCTTCACAAGAAATACTTTTAAACACTTAATTAACTTTTATATTTAATTTATATTATCAACTTATTTATCACTTACAATAATTTTTTTAGTCTTTTATCATGAGTGATTTTTTGAGGTCTTTAACATAAGTGAATTACGAGTTTATAGTCTTGTATGACGCATACTGAAAATTGAATTTGTCTTTCTTTATCGGTTGTTAAATGTATTAATCAATATTGTTTATTCCACAGTTAATAAAAAATGGCTTAATCTTCTATAATTTAAATGCTTCTCATAGAAAATATAGTCAGTCAAGCAGAAAATTGTCACTGTTACATATTAACGATCCTAATTAATATCATTAATTATAATTCGTTTTCCTCTCAAATCATATCTGATAATTTAGTTATGCATCAACTTGTCTCGCCATTTTTATTCTGTTTTCTTGAAAGAATAAATTGATATCTTCCAGATTCATAGATTTTTCGCCTTTCCAATTATATTTTGCTTCAATTAATACTTTTATTACGTTAATCACTTGAATACCTTTTTAAAATTGAGTCATGATAATTTTTTCTCTCAAGCAGAGGTGAAACTTTTAATGACCAGAAAGCGAAAATCTAGTGGCAAATAAATTAACTGTTGAAATGAAATTTTTTTCTTTATATTACTCGAGTAGTAAGAATTAAATTACTTCATATCTATTTCATCGTGAAAACACTTGAAGAAAATTAATTCCACTTTCAATCAAACAGGAAAATTGGGTAATCTAATTTTTCTATGAGTTTAATTATTTGCAATTAGCAGCAACGATTTTAAGAGTTATAGTTAACGTATTAAATTTTAGTATTTCTACCCTTATTTTTTTTTTCACTTGAAAGAATTCTTGAGTTTGTAGAGTAAACATTAAAAAATTATAAAGTATAAATTTTTAATGAAATCTTTTACTAAGCAATTCTCTCTGTTTTTGATTTTTAAAGAAATTATAATAAAGGTTGACTGAAGCATTAATTAAAACGTTAAATACACATTGAAAGGGAAATAATCGATTAAAATCCTGTATAATTGGAATCAAAATGCAGGATGGCCTGCAGCAGAACACCGTTCGATAAATTGCATTGTAAATGGCAGTAGACCGGCATCAAATTTTAAAAATAATAGATTTTTTCTGTTGTAAGAAGTCTGTCCTTTAATTTCCATCTGTCATCATTTTATCGTCAATAAAAAAAGTTAATTTTTTCGTAAAAGTTATACAAAAAGAAAAAACTTATTGCTAATATTAAATAAAGAGAAATAAATAAATATAATTTTTGTTTTTGAACGTTGTAAAAGTGCTATAATGTAATAATAAAAGACAAAATACACTTTATAAATGATATAAAATAGCACTAGTTTTTATAAACATAATATGTAATATGATAAAGAATAACTGAAAGTTTGATGAAATATTTCTTTGAAGTTTTCATGTTTTAACTGATGCTCTAGACATTTTAACCCTCGTCGTTTGCAAGTCGCGTCTCAAATCTTCCATATCTTCCATTTTACTACATTATTATAATTTGTTTTAAATGCTCTATATTACATTATGGTTTTGAATTTTATAACACTTTCGTAAAAGTTAAACATAAATTGCAGCTTACTTCATTACAAAACGCATTTGAATCTATTTGAAAGCAATGTAGCGAAAAGAGGTTTAAGTCTCCAGATGTTATAGGATTAGTTCAGATAATATTTTAAAATTTTTTTATAACTGTTGATATTCTTATCAGGTTTTACATTTTTATGCTAAAAGAACAAAATAATACATTGTTACAGGCAAGTTATTTATAGCAATGATTTAATGTGAATTAAAATAGCATGGTTATGTAGAAAGTTAAAAACCTTTTTATGAAATTTTCTTGTTTAATATTACATTGTTTTATCGAATATTAAAATTATTTCTATATTTGATTCTTAAATAAAGATAATCAAATAAAAAATCACTAGATTTATTAAAGCTCTGTAATTGTATGTATTCTACTTACATTATTTAAGTTCTTATTATAAAAAAGAATCTCACATGCTACATTTAATATCGTTAATTCCAAACATATATTAGCTTATATAATATCTACAAAGTGATAGTACAAGGAACATTTTTAAAAACTTAAAAAACATATGCAGATATTACTACGAATTCCATATCCACGGGGCTAAAAGTATTAATCTATTATTTAACATTATTCGCTTTTTAGAACGCTTAATTATTTTTCTATCTAAGAATTTTTAACTTTACTGTTTATCCTAAGTCTTGAACTAACTGCCATAAAAATTACAGACAATAAAATAATTATTCTCATTAAATTTTTATTAATTAATCGTAAAAAAATTACAAAGTATTATTTCCTCTCATGCTTAATTCATAATATCATACTATCTTTTAAAGAGAAATAATAGTTTTTTATGTAATGAGTTAATGGAGAATATGCTAAAGTGTGTCAATTGTTTTCTTTCAATACAAAACTTTGTATTCGTGATAACTTTTATAATATCTATAAAAATGGTATTAAGAGGTTCTTCCTAATGCTAGAAATAACGTTGAATAAATATTACTAAAATTATTTGGGACATTTTTAAAAAAATCAAGAAGCAAATGCAGATATTATTGGTTATAAATTCAAACCACAAGACACTAAAAGCATTGTTAGAGAATACGTTATTGTTCATAAAAACCATTCTTTCATTACTGCGTGCGTTATTCTTTTCATCTACAAAGGCAAATGTTTTGTTCCCACAAAACATGCAACAAAGAGTGAGAAAGAAATGAGCAGAGTCACCCCGTCGCAGCTTTTAATCCCAAGTCTAAACAGCAAGCAGTTCCACTTCTCTGTTTTTTTGTGGGAAAACATTTTATCCACATCTTTCAACCATCCTCACGCATTTTCCATTCACTTCTCTTTCCTCCCCCTCCCCCTTCCAAATCCCAATGAAGGTATTCCTATTTTCGAACTTCAGAAGAAAAAAAAAAAAAAAAAAAAAAAAGGAATTTTTCGCATTTACATATATGGGGTTTGCTCATAATTCTCGAAAGCTCTCGTTAGTTCCGATCGTGGATAAGGGGGAAATGGCTGCTCAAGATCCATCGTGTCATTTCCCTTCCCCCTAAAAATGAAATTCCCTGCAAAAAAATCTGAAATAAAAGCGTGAAATTATAATCATGACCGTGCATCCATGAAAGAGATACTTCCAGTGCCCTCATTTGAATGTAAATTTGTTCAATACTTACACATGAGTTAACACTTCCATTCCAGATTTCTTTTTTTTTTTCACTTGCCACGTGCTTTATACACCTTCCCTTGCAGTTTTCAATAATGTAATTGCTTTAGCGGGATTCGGAAAAATATTTAACTACATTTAAATACTTTTAATGAAATGCGTAGTAAGATCTCGCTTGTTCTTGCAGAAGATATTATGGGGTCAAATCAACATACATTTAAATGCACTGGTGATATTAAACTTAAAACCATGCAAGCTTAATCGAAGAGTAATTACCATAAATACAGTCACGATGAAGAATTTTGAATCTCAAGAGTTTAGCAATTCCTATCTCTGGTGAGATTTTTATCAATAAGATAGAACTAATCAAGTAAATAGCAGAAATAAATACTTCTGAATATTGAACAACGAATGAATTAATTTGCATCTATTTCTTTTTAAATCTCGTTAATGAATGTTTTTTCATTTTTTTTTTTTTGTGTTTCTAAATATTTGTAAAAAGACTGAAAAATTCATTTATTTCAAAGAAAAACAATTAGTGCGTGAATTTTTGGAGATGAGGGAGGTTGTTTACATTGTGTTGGGTGAGGAAATTTCTATGCAGAGTCTGTTTGAACATACTTCTATTAATTTATTTTGTGTATGCCTATCTCAAATGATATAGTTTTATCAAAGCAATTTTTCAAAGTTTTATTTCTTAATGCTATTTTTCTTACGATTACGGAGTGATGTTAATTTTAACCCCTTAGCTGTTTGTGTGTGGTTTTATAATCTAATTAGACGATGCCACATTTCGGGAATGTGCTGCATTATGAATATATATAGTTAAGTAACGAATATATATAGTTAACAATCCAGAAACTACTGGACGTATTTATGGATTATGTGCATTTTTAAATTGAATTATGAAACTTTTGAACTATAAATTTCAGCCCATTAGTTTGAGAAGCGATAATCCCAGGCCCTTATAAGGCATAACAACATTAATGGGATAAAAGAAAAAAATTAATACACATTGAAGAAGTGTAATTAGCAAAACAAAATAATTGAAATTGTAAGTAGATGCATAAAAGTTCTTTTTCCTCTAAAAATGTAATTTTCTAGCAAATATCAATATAAATAATTATGAAAAAAATTTCCAAGTTAATTTGTTCCCTAAAGGAAAAATCTTGAACTCGTCAAGAATTATCCTAATAAAAAAATTACATTTGATAAAAGATAAATAATATTAAAAGATAATATAGTTGTGGGTTTTAAATACAACATTGAATTTAAAAAGTTAATCACATTGACAAGATTATTTAAAAAAGATGAAAGCTAAATGATTTATGAATTTATCAAAGATCATACGAATGACTATTTAATATTATTGTCCAACATCTACTGATTTGAGAATTTGATGAAATACAGTTTGCATTTAAACTTAGGTTTGGAATAAATGTCACAAAAAAGAAAAATTAGAAAGGTAAATTAGTAACACTTATCTTTTATTTATAGATGCTATAGACAGAATTCCTAATCAACCTGAACTAAATCTATCGTGTTTTTTCAATTATAGTTATAAAAGTTTTTGACAACCAAAGACAAAGGAAAATTATTACTACTGATTAGTTAAAAATAAAATTTAAATCTTAAAAAATGTATTGAATATCGTCGAAAAGCGAGAGATGATAAATCTAGTAATTTATACAGCGAAAAGTTGAGATATAAAAATATTTTTAAAAATTAATTAAAAGGAATTGAAAACGTTGCATGAAGTAAAATTTGTGTAACTAAAAATGTTTTGTAATTGGTTTTAAAGTGATATAAAAATGGGTTTTTCGTGCAACAATATATCCGAATTAATTGAGTAAGAACCTCAAGATTTTAAATAATTTATAAAATAAAACTAAATACAATTTTGAAAAAGAAACCCTTAGTGAACATCTACTACTTAAGAAGTAAATACGTTCCAAATCCGGTAGCCTTTGATCCAACGATCTTTCAGATTTACTACTATTCATATATTTTTTATCATGTATAACGCATCGCGCAGTTTATAGATAATGTTCACGTGCCAGGCTGTAAACCTTATCCTATTTTGAAAAAGCTAATTTTCATTTAAATTATCAAAAATTTCCACCATGAAAAATAAAGTACAGTGGAAATTTCCTACTGATTTAGTTATTTTTCTAGGGCAATGACAATGTCCATAAAAAGGTTAAACTAAACCCTATTAGAACTAGATATTGTAAGATTTCTCTACCGTGTTGCTCGATATTCTGAACGGGTGTCGTCCTCGTGATCTGATTGCGGTTCAAAATTACGAGGTCCATCCCAAAATAGCCCTAGTGTTGCTTTACAACGGGACGTTAATATAACTAAACTAAACTAACTAAACTAAACGATATTCTGAGTGGCGTACAGTATCGCGAAAGGTCAATGAAATTGGACATTTTGTGCTAATAGCGAAGCATATGCCTCCACAACTTTCATTTAAACTTCTGAATTTAAATCAAGAGTGATGTGATGTCTTCACAAAAGTTATTTATTGCTTTACTTTTTAATTATATAATATTTTAACTTTTTAAAAGAAAAACACTAATTAACGGATTTATTTCTTCGGTCGGAATATATTTAATAAACATTATTTCCGTTTACATTATTGATATGAAACCGCAATGAATATCTATTAGATGTGCATTTTTAAAATTGCTAGAAATAAAATATTGGCAGTTTTTACATTTGGTGGCAACATGAAATTCTGATGATATATAAATATTTATATCCAAAAATCAGTAGTCGCCTAAAATGCTCTAACATAACACCAAATTTTCTTCCACATGAAGCTAATAATAATGCTGCTACGAGAGGTCAAAACCCAAAGAGTAACACATCCCTCCAAATATTACTGAAATAAATAACTATCAAATATGCATCTTGAAAATTGATAGAAATAAAATATTGATTTTGGTGGCGGCATAAAATTCTAATGATATATAAATACTTATATCAAAAAAGCAGTAATATTCTAAAATTCTCTAACGTAACACCAAATTTTCTTTCACAGGAAGCCAATAATAATGCTGCTACGAGAGTTCAAAACCCAAAGAGTAACATATCCTTCCAAATGTTACTGCAATGAATAACTATCAAATATGCATCTTGGAAATTGATAGAAATAAAATATTGGCCATTTTGGTGGCGGCATAAAATTCTAATGATATATAAATACTTATATCAAAAAAAGCAGTAATGGTCTAAAATTCTCTAGCGTAACACCAAATTTTCTTTCGCTGGAAGCCAATAATAATGCTGCTACGAGAGTTGAAAACCCCGGAGTTGAGAAAAGATTTAAACGTAACATATCCCTCCAAATGTTACCGTTTCTCCTTCATAATCTGCTTCTCAATGTTGTGCGAGAATAAATTCTCTTTAAACGTGTCTACTCACCATCATCTTTCCCAGCGAAAGGCCAGCACGATGTTAGATCCAACGTACCGCAAAATCGCGTCATAAACGGCTGCTGAATGGTCTTACCACTGCATCATTAGCATAACGAATGAATCACGACCATAGTCCAACGAATGCACCGAAGAGGGGAACGAAGTTACGGCCCGTAGACCTGATTAGTCTATCTCCTTGATGAAGAAGTATGGGCCACGAAACGTGGGCAACTTTCGAGCGTAGGGTATCCGTCAATAATTCATTTCTCTTCTCTCTCTCTCTCTTTTCAGTCTGTTCAATATTTCAGGCTATGCCTCCAAATCTTTTTATTCTTCAAACCCTTCTAGAGCTGTAGACTCATCACCAAACCCTTAATGGAAGTTGGTTGCCCAGGGCCTTTTTTTTTCGCAGGCAAAATGAGAGACAAGGTGGCCTCCTTTTTTCATTGCTGTTGTTGCCATTATTATTGAAGTACTTTTAGGTTTGTTGATCTAATCTTCACCAAAACAATTGTTTCGAGTTCGACTTCAGTTTTAGCTCTACGAGATGTCACATTTCACTTCTTGGTCCCTTTGGAAAATAATTCATCCCTCCCTATGTATTCTTTTATTTTTGTAGTTTTCTTCTCTCCCTTACTCCTGTTTCTTTTCTTTTTTTTTCCCCTTCTTCTTTCTTTTCTTTTTTTTTTTTCGATAGAAACTGTTTATTTGTTTTTGTAGCTTCCAAGTCAAACTCAAAATGAATTTCGGGAAGTCTTGCGACTCAATAAAATGTCTTCTTCTCCCATTGGTATTTTATATATTCTCTGGTAATGTATCGGCCTTCATACAAGATTGATTTTATCCAGTGCGGTCGAGTGTTCTTTTTCCTCCTGAATTTGCGAAGAATAATTGATAAGTTGTCTTTCTTACATTATTATTTAACTCAATTAATTTGTACCTAAGCTCTTTTGTCAATTAGAACTCCAAAACGAATGATTCATTTCTAAATTTTTGATAAACTGAAAGTTTAAGTCACTAAATTAAATCTTGTGAACAAAATAGAGTGAACATTTTACAATCATAGCTCAAAAGTTTAAAAGAAATAAAATTTCGCAATTATTATTCGTAATATTAATTTATATTATAATTCCTAATATTGGATTTGGAAAAAAATAATATTTAAATTCACTTTTGACTTATTGCTTTGTAAGGCAAAGGCCGATATATATAGCTACTCCCCAAATTCATCAAATTTTAAAGGTGTATAATTGCTCCTTTACTTTTTTGATTACGGCTAACGTATTTTATTTATAAACAGAAACCACAAAAATATTAGAATCTTTTCAACTACATTATATGGTTTCAACTATTAAATTAATAATTATTTTCCTATACTAATGTGTTAATATCGAATCTTGCGAATCAATAGAGCGTCTTCTTCTAGAATTGGTATTTTATATATTCTCCGTTAATGCATTGGCCTTCATGCAGTACTGATTTCATATAGTACGGCCGAGTTCTTTTTTTCCTTCCGAATCGTTGATAAGTAGTCGTACCTTAATTTTTAAATCAATTAATCTATGATTAAGTACCTCGTCAAAAGGCACAGCTTTAATAAGCAAGTCTCATTAACGAATCATTTCTAAATTTTTAATACATTAAAAGTTCATTGATTTGTGGAAAATCAGATCAAAAGCAACATGCTATTTTAAAAACTTTGAATATTTTGTCCTTTGTGATAACGTGTTTTGAAAGTAACTTCTTCAACTTTTTTTTTACTACTACTACTACAGATTTTTTTTTATTTCTGCATTAATTCTTGTAAGGCTGAAATACATGAAAATATTACAAAAATCAAAACAATTATGCATTTCAAAATGTTCAGCTTGAAATGAAAGTTACATGCATAGAAGCATAGTTTATAATTGCATGTAGCCGTGGATTATTCACGTTTTATTGTTTTAAAATTTGGTTTCCTTTATGTTTAGGAATACTAACGTCAAATATATCATATCCAATTTCATAAGAAAAATATGTTTTTAGTATATTTTTCACAATAAGAATTTTTTGAGCATAAAGATTGAAAAATTGCTCTTTATTATCTAGACAGAAAACCATTTCTCAAGTTCCTGAAGACAAAACAAAAAACTTTGATTTGACGCAGACGATGTTTTGACACCTCCAAGTAATAGAAATGAAAAGAATGAGTTACAAAATAATTAGACAGGAAAAACATTCTTGTAGAACAGAAACATCATTTGAAATCCCGTGGTAGTCATGTAATTCATTTAAAAAGTTCACTTTCAAAGGAATATCTATTTGTAACTTTTGCTTTCTATGTTGTCTAGACTGTTATTGAATGTTATTTTTATTTCTTCTTTTTCAACGAGTATGACACTTGTTTCTGTAATTGATGAAGAAAAATATTTTCACGACACATAATTTTTATTTTTTTACACGCTTTTATTTAACTTGACTTATTCCATATTTGCAAAAATTCTGTACTGTCTAATTATTTTGCAACTCATTTAAATTTTGAATTTTTTTACACGCTTTTACTTATTCCATGTCTGCAAAATTGAATTCTGTAATTGATTTTTTTACTCATTTCCTAGTGCGCAAAAGTTTTGAAATTTATAAATGTTTTGAGTTTCCAAACCTGGAATATTTCAATATCTTCAGAAATTACTTTTCTTCTAGCTGCCTTCGATGACCAGTTGTTAGCCCAACTTATTAATAATTAATGTCAATAATCTTTTATAAACTACAACTGATCACACACATACAAAAAAAAAAAAAATCAAACTACACGAGCTCGATAGGTAACGAGCGTCCTGATTGGTTAGCTATTTCTGCGAAGTATAATTCCAATTGTAGAGCCTTGGAGATCTATTGAACTCTTATTTGATAATTGAGGAGATTTCTAAGAATCATGAGCTTTCAAATGAAATAAAAATTGGCAAAATCGGAGGATTGTTTGTGACTGAGGGATTCTATCTATACATTCCCCCATTAAGATTATACAGTGAAAGAGTGATTTTGAGATTCCTCTAAAAAATGGAGGACGGCGAGGGCGAGGGCGAGGGCGAGCAGCTGTTAATGGCATATATAGAAGTGAAACAAAATACATACAAAATAAAAATTAGCGAAATCAGGGTGTTCGATGGATTAGTACGACTTGCTGATTTTCCTATTATTTTAAATATAAATCGGATCTTTTAAATGATATTAAGTTTAGATTTTAATAAATTACAAATGAGTTATTCAACTGTTATTTTTCTAAAAGCAGTAATGAGATATTATTCTTGAAGAAATTCGTAAACAAGAAAATAATAATCTTAAAGGCTCAAGTTTCCATCGATTATGGGAAGATCGCATTTTTAATCATGAGTTTAGTTAGAAATTAAGAAAATTTTAAAAATATGTAAAATCAAAAAGAAAAAAATAGGAATATTATAACAATGTGAAAATTAAAATGGCTGTTTTTTTATTAAAAATTGAAAACTAGAATATATCAAATAAAAATATTTTTAAGAAACTTGTATTTATTTACGTATATTATAAAATATAAAAATTATTTCTTTTCATCAAATGTCCTGGAGTCAAAAAAGATGTGAAAGCAAAAAAACAGTAAGAGAGGTTTAAGACAGTAAGAGACGTGTATAAATGTTTTAAATTTCATGAATACTTTTTTTTATTTTTGAAAAATATTCTTTATACTGAAATGCTTTCACGTGTGAAGGCCGTGGTAGCCTGGTGGTAAGGTCTCGCCTTGTGAGTCGTGGGGTTTCAGGTTCGAGACCCCATTCCACCAAAGAACCGCTGTGTAAGGGGGTCTGTTGCACGATAAATCCGTCAGGGCCAAACGTCCTCCCTTTGGTGTGGTCTGGAGAGGGGGGGGGCAGCTCAGGTGTCGTCCTCATCATCTGACCGCGGTTCAAAATGACGAGGTCCATCCCAAAATAGCCCTAGTGTTGCTTTAAACGGGACGTTAAAATAACTAAACTAAACTAAACTAAGCTTTCACATGTGAAATGTAATGAGTTGCTAAAATACTTGAACAAAATTCAAGAAATTCTCTGGCTAAGTTAATTCAACTTGTTAGTATAAAATATTTTACTGGTGAGAAAATTATGCAAAAATCAGAAATGTTGATAAGTTAAAAAAAAATAAGCATAGAAGATTTGGTATTTAAAAAAAATTATTTTAAAAAATGTGATACCTTTTTATCAATAGATGCATTTAGTTGATATATTACATTATATGATTCATGTAATAAAATTTCGACTAAAATATGTATTTAAAAAATTATTTCGCAAGTTTATTTTAAGCTAATAAATAATGATCATATTTTGATGGAATTTTCATTTTAATTCCTATTTATGTTTCAGTGAGGCAAGAAACCTTTAAAATTCAAAACATTTAAAATAAATTTATACATTTTTAATTAAAAAATCTATTAATTAATGTGACATTTAGATCAGACTTTCTATATATCACATGAATCATGTGATTATATTAAGGAGAAGGGGAAGAATACCGCGAGCCCATCTGAAAATTGGTAAAAATTATAAGCTTACCTAATGGTCGTTTTGCTGGAATTTTCATATTCGTTTACATTTTTTAATTAAATGATTATAAAACATTTAAATTTTTTAAAAACATTTTAACAAATGACATGCATTTCATTGCAGTAAATTTAATTACTTGATTAAAAAATGCAATAAAAACTTCAAATTTGAAAAAAATATATATGAATATCGGGAATGTTCATTACTTCACCTTTTCTATGACCAAGGAAAATAAATACAGTTGCCACCAAAATCATAAAGTTTTGAAGATCTACGGTAACTACTTTATCGTCTCTCATTAGAACTAATATTTCTCATTAATTTCAAAAACACAAAAAATATTAATAAACTTTTTGACCATAATATGTGGTTTTAAGTATCATATTAATTATGGATTAATTATTATTATAACTATAAAAGCTCTAATACTTAATGCTGAAAAAAATTCTGGGCTAAATTCTCACCAAATTTTTTGATGGGACTTTCTGTTTCTTATTTTAAGCTAGAAAGGTGGATGTCTTACTTGTTAACTAATTATTATTCAAAAATTTAACTAAAAAAATATAATCAATTTTGCCTAATATATTAAATAAATTTCTTTTTTAATCAATTTGATTCCCAAAAATATTTTAGCAATACATTACTAAAAATATATATAGTACTTTAGTATATTAAAAATATCGTAAGAATCGAGAACAGAGCATGAAATTAGGAAGTAAATAATTTATCTTCTATTGAATTAATTTGGATATCGATAAAATAGTAAACATTGCCTGCTGTTTACTTAATGCTTTGATTGGATTAAAATATCCTGAAAACCATTCCATATACAGCAGATAAATTCGCAATCTCCAAGTAAACATCTGCATCTTAGAGATCTATATCTCAATATATTCTAGTCAAACAACGAGTTTCCAATGCCTAATGATTTGTCACGAGGCCAACTAGGGTAAAGCGTTCTCACTTTTTTTCTTCCTTACCCTTTCAAGTATTCTTTAGACCCTTAAAACAATTGATTTATTATAAAACTCTTATCTTAAATTTAATAGCTGTAAATACTTCCCCAAGTGTGTCAGATCAAAAGTAAAGCAACGAAAAAAAGAAGGTCCCTATGTTAGGTAAACACTTAAAAAAAATCTTTTAAAACATTTTTTTAACAACCGTGTATAAAAAGTGAGTAAGCACACAGCTCAATTCCATGGAATAGATTTTTCCAGGCATAATAAAAGATAATTTCATTAATTTTTTGATAATGTATTTTCCTTATGTCCCTGGAGAAAATGATTTCTTAAAAGCATTTTGCATGAAATCTTTTTATTTGAGTTTCCTACACAGCTGCGTTTTTTTTTTTTTTATAGTAAACCTCGGAAAATATTCTGGGGTTTTTTTTCTCCTTTCTTTTTATTCTAAAAATGCGGAAGAATATCAGATACAAAATTCTGAATTCAGTTTTTTTTTTTTTTCCCCTCTTTTTTCAGTATATTCTTCGGGGGGAAAAGTATAAAGTTGGAATAAAGCAAAACGGCATATCAAAGCATACTGAGCTACATTTTTATTCTTTTTTTTTAACTAAATAGATGTGACTTTATAAGCTTCGCTTTTCCTCTGTCTTTCTATATTTTTTAAACAGTTTAAAATAATTAAAAAAATTAATTAAGGAATATTTTGAGTACGTTTTAGCACTTCTGTTTGTGCTTATGAAATGAATAATATTCCCTGAGCATCAGCGCATTTCCATAATACCTTTTGTAGAAGCCTAATCACAGTGGCATAGCTAGAATAGAAGAGTCAAATGTCGTGTGCTAGCAGCCATTACCAGGGACTCTAAAACAAAGATTTAAATTAATTCTATTAAAGAGAATACAGTACGTTGCTCTTTAACAATTCACATAAGTCGATGAAAACGAAGTAAATCCCCCTTCCTTTCTACACCAAAGACTCTTAACTTTATAATGACGGTTCAAGCGGTTTGGGGTGATCGGATGCATATCATGAAAGGCACGGAAAGCGGTTTATTGTTAAAGGTTTATAGCTGACAAGACTTGGTCTAAAGATGTCTTCGCTTTTCCAAAAAGTAAATAGACTGTTAGCTAAAAGAATGTACTATATTTTTGGTCAGCCAAATTTTATCCAATGTTATCATTCTTATATTGTATTCAATCGGACAACGTATAAATTCAGAGACAAATAAACACAATAAGATTCAAATTTATACAATAATATTGATACATTATTACATATTATACATTCTGGATGCATCGATTGTATTTTACTGAGAAATTCTCCGCAAATAAATTCTTCACAAATAATAGCTATGTAGACTGCAGTAATTCAGTTCTTAGATTGATTCAACATATGAAAATATCATGGTAGGGGGGATAAAGATAAAAATTAATTTTAGGAGATAAGATCTACAAAACTTTTCAAAAATACAGATAAAATTATTGGTGATTTCTGTTTTTAAGTTCTCAAATATTTGTTGGATAATTCGGTTTCCTGAAATATAATTATTTAAGAATGGAAACTGTTCAAAAATTTTTTTGAATTATTAATTTCTAACTATAGGAAAGAAAGAAAATTTGAAATAAAGAATAATAAAATCTATATTTAAATATTATACTAAAAATATCGGTACATACTATTAATGCTATTTGATTATTAAAGTCCGTCAATAAGAATTTTGTTGCTTTTTGATTTAACACATAGAATTAAAAAAATTGCTTTATTTTAAAAAGTTTTTAATCTATAACGATTATCAAATATAAGAATTCGATTCCCCTATAAGTTTCGCATGGCATAATGTAATTGTCTTTTCCACCTTCAGAATCCAAAATCAATTCCAACATCATTATAGACATGTATAAAACTAAATTTATTTATTTTAATTAGTTGTTTATAATTAAACTATTAAATTATTAAAATCGTGTATTTTCATCCAGAAGGCTAAAATTTTAAAACTCCAATACATAAGGAAGCGATCGAAACATTTGATACAAAATACTATCTTTAAAACCATAAAACAAGAACCATTATGTAAAAGAACGTGATAAATACTATCTGATAGCTTTATGACTTGATAGTTAAATTAATATTTGATGTTTTTACATATTCTAAAATAATTATCGAAAGAAAAAAGTTAATTAACGCCATATGGCATCCTTGTTTCACGTAGGCTAAATTAATTAAGTTTTGAATATTTTGTCAATCTCATATTATTATTCTCCAAACAATCGTAATTTACCTTATATCTTGAAACTCTTACTTTTATATTTTCTATTTTGGTAAACCATAATCTATTAGCATTAATGTTTTTTAAATTAAATTTTAATTATTTATTAATGCTAATCGCTACTTTTCGTGTCTTGTTGGGTACATTAATTGTTGAACTTATTTTCACCAATTTAGTACTATTATTACTATTATCTCACGTTATCACAGCTAATTTTTCAAATACAAGATCTTGCATCTACATTTTCTAATATTTAGAATTATAAAAATAAAACAGCATGCATCTAATTTAATGGAATCTTTATCCAAAACTTCCAACTTAAAATGTGCTATCTCCAACTAACATTAAACAGCAGAGAAATCCTGTCAAATCTCCATACAAGAGAAGGCGGAAGTACTTTTCTTGCTATTTAGGAATGTCCCAATTCTTCTTGAAGAAGACGTTCTGCTAGACGCAAGTCCTAAGTCTTCCCAACCACTGACAACATAACGCATCGCATTTGCTGATCCTAACAAGAAATCCATATCTCGTCATCACGTTACTTATGCCCGTTTTCTCGCTCTTCTCTTTCTTGATTCTTTTTTTCTTCTTCTTCTGCCTGTCAGAACAGCTGAGGAAAGCCACAAAGTAAAACGTACCTCTTCGGGGCTTGTGTTTCTGTCTGCTCCAGGGAGAAGAGCTATGGGTAGGTGAGCATTTTGATTGAAGGTGCGCAACTAATTTCTAATAAGCAAATGGTCTAAGTATTGGTGATGTTAGCGTTTGGTATTAGGATATAATCAAGATTTAAGAAAAGTGAATTTCTAGAAGATAATTCCTTATGGGTAATGTTAACTAAACAAGCAAAATGCTATATCTTATCTTTGTTCAAAGATAAGGTGCAACAACTGATGGTTTAAAGTTGATGCAACAACTGATGGTGTCGCTACTGTTAGATATAATGTTTGTTGATCTATTTTTTTGTAAGCATTATTAAGTAAATATGGTTTGATGATAAACAATATTCATCAAGAAGCTGCTTTCTGCGTATCCTGAGATTTGGTTGCATAATACTTTAGAAATATTTTTTATAGCACCACACCCCGACTGAGAAGTTCATTTTTGGTTGTCCCATTTAGAGATATTACGTGCCTATTTTGATTGCCAGTGACCTTCGGATTCTTAATGAAAAAAAAAAGGAATAGGATTTGGTGTAGTTAAAAAGGGGGAGATTTCAAAACATCTAAATAACAGCTTGGGGGTGATTTTAGTAATGAAAGTAAAATATGCATTTCTCCATTGTTAAATATATCGAATGATTGTTATTAAGCTTGTGAATACATGTAATCTGGATTAAGTCATTGAAGAAGTTATAAACACTCTTTCAATAACAGATTCTTTGAGTTAATGATCAATTATACATTGATTTAAATTTAGGATTTAAACCAAAATTTTCCTACACATATCACAATGCATTTTACATACTAAAAAAAAAATCTATTCCCTTCATTTTTTATAAAACAAAAGTAAAGGTCTTGTGAGTTTAGCACTGCCTCGGAATAACTTTCAAACCAACCAATACGGTTTTATAGTAAAACAAATGTTTTTACCGTTTTTTCAAGTGTTGCGCTTCATATATAGAAAACAGTATAGAATAGCCGATAATTCTTTACTTCTTTACATAAGAGATGCTATTCGTGCATTGAAATTTTTAAAAGTATAGTTAAAGAGAATATCGAGTTCAGGGAGTTGTTACCTTTCATAGTTATAGTTAACTATCCTCTTGAAATTGTATTGCTAAAGTTTTAGTGAGTATTAAATGCCTATATTTTTTCCGCTGTATCATACCTATAAATAGGCATTCAGTGCTTAACGGTAAGATTCATGCGAGTATCTAACAAGTTGATCATTGCTATTAGGAAAATGTACATATAAGGAGAAGAATAAGTAGAATTTCTTCTCCTTATTGAATTTTTTATATGCTACCAAGGAAAATGGGTTGTTTTAATAATAACACGAAACAATAGAAAACTACATATTTTATTATTGCGTATCCATATAATCAAACATAATAATAATTTTGCGTCGTATTCTTACACTATTATTATATTTATAAATATAAATCTCATTTTCTGTCTCAAAGTTAAATGGAAAATCATAGTAAATTGTTAACATATTAACAAATTATTCCGATGAACGTTTAAAGAATGTAATGTAAGTTTGAAATGTTCATCAATAAAGAATTCTGGAAAAAAAAAATTATTTTGTTTCAAATTCTGAATTGTAAATTCCATGTCATTGTTACTAGAGGTTATCCTGGTGATATCGAAAATCCACCATGATATGCATATTAGATGCAATTAGACTGATGAAGTCTGCTTCACGTTGTGTTTTGTTCCAGAACTGCTTCTGAGTCCATTGAAACCTCTTAGAAAACCTGACGGTTGCTAAAGAATTAGTGATTGGAATTATGTTATACCATAAATCTTCGGCAAGATATTTCGAAATTCCATTATTGTAACATTCTCAGACTAAGTATTGCTTGTAGCACGTCGTGTGTAATATCATGTCTAGATATAATTCATTTAAATGTTTCATAAATTATTTTAATTTGTTCGAATGATTTACGAATATTCAAGCCAAGTTCTCTAATATCATTGTTAATATTTCAGTCATCTTATTTGGAAAAGAACCTTTGATGAAAAAAAGATTATGGATAAATGGGGAGAAATCCGATGAAAAAAATGTTAAGGTTTGCTGTTTCTTAATGCACATCATTTCTTCAAAGATCTAGTAAAGTAAATGCACCGTTTCAAAAAAAGCCTACTTTTTAAATATGTAAACCTAAAAATAGGTTATCTGTACGATATATTATTCGAATAAAGTAATTCTGTCTTCTAGCACGCAAATCTAACAAGTTTGTGTATAAAAATTATTAGAATAAAGTAATTTCTAAAACACAATTCGTTACATACAAATGAACGCAAGAAATTTAATTTCTAAAAAAATGATGTGTAATGAATTCAAAAAGTCGTTTTAAAATTTCAAAAAATCTATTTTTATCATACATTCTTTTTTGCTAGCAGCGTTTTCACCTTTTCTTCAAAACCAAAAATCGAATCTATGATAACCTCCCCAGCACTATTAAGGCTGGGTATAACAAAATTAGCGACGTTCAGTCTTCCATGTAAGTGGGAGATACCAGTTTTCTTCAAAAAAAGAAAAAAGAATTCCCCAAATTTTTTAAGGAAGTATGCACATGAAGAAGGAGAAGGTAAAATAGGATCGGAATGTCGAAGAGCCAATTTAAAGACCGCAGCCGATGGGTCCTCGTTCAACCTAATTATGTTTCTTTTGGAACTCGGGGGTGATATTCTTCCTGCTGCACGAAGGAACTTATTCCCTTTCTGATCCATCTCCCTGCTCTATAATAACTATCTATTTTAGAGTCAACGTTAAAAATGGCAGCGCTGGCACTATCCGAGATTCCTATCTTCCTGACGAAGGGCAAAGGAGAACATGCTGGAAGTTACACTGTTTGAAATCATTATATTTATAAAAGTTATACCTCCATCTATTAAGTTTTGTCAAAATCTGTTTTTGCTTCAAAAATGGAAGAATTTCGAAAGTTTCTTCAAACTTTCACAGATATTTCTATCAAAATATCGATTTTCAGGACATGAATCTTAGAATTTCAAAAGACGTAGTTAAATGGTTTTTTTTTTTTTTTTTTGAAGGTGGTTATTTTGAAAGTGAGACTAAATTTACTTCAAAAAAGAGTTTTAATTTATTTAAACTTTCTCATTGCACTAGATGGTTATAAAGTTTTTAATTGAGGGAAATGATTTACAGTATAAATATTTTTAACCATTGCAATAAGGAACAGACCTTCCTTCAGCAAATAAGGGGGGAAATATTGCTGAAAATTCGTTTTGTCATTTTCTTATTACTTTTCCACCTACATTTTGCATTTTAAATTATCATAATACGAGATTACTTATAATTCATGGTTTATTTCGCACATAATTATAAATCATCAAAACAAAAATCAAAAAATGGTATTTTGTGATTTATGAGCACTCCTTGTTATTCATTGCAAGCAGGCACTTTTATTGTTTAAACTACGAGGGTGAAATAGCCGAGGCTGCTTGGAAGATGTTGACTGCTAAGGAAAAGGAGGGGGGGGGGTGACTGAAACAAAGAAAAACCAACTGAAACTGTGGTAGAGGATGATGTCCAAGTGATTTGCAAAGAAATAATGAAATTTCTATTGGCAATCATTGTTGCTATTAGTTTTGATTTTTTTTAAATAACAACAGATGGAAGATAGTAAATATCAACTGTTCTTTCTTGGTCCGTGAATTTTGTTCATTTAAAAAATGGACTTTATCAATAGAACGAAGTATCAAATTTCTTTATAAATGATTTTTTGCAGGCAAGTACAACTAACTCCAAGTGCAATTCCATAGTTAAATAATGCTTTTTTTTCCCCCTATTCTTTTTTTAAGTTGCGTTTATGTTATGATATGGCCATGTGTTTTTCGTTTTTTGATTGGTACAAAAAATAGATTAAAACTGATTTGAGAAAATAATTTAAGTCCTAATTGGTTACAAATTTGTTTTAAAATGTTTTTTGCGTTGTTTTTAAAAAATCATAATCTCCTCATCATAATAAAGCACAGAAAGAGTGTGAGATCTGAAAAATGTTCCCTGCAGAATAGCTATTATTGATCTCATCCTCTAATCATCCTTAAGAAGTATTTGGGAGGGGGGATTTTGACTTGAGTTAAAAATCATGCAATATGGCAATGAAAAAATAAAGAAACGCAAGAACATAAGCATATAAGTGTCCGCTTACATCTTGAAAACTACCCTATCCAAGCTGCTACAATTGACTTCAGTTCATTTAAAGTACCTTAAATAATTTTTATTTAAATTCTTCGCATTTTGTCCTTAATAATTATTTTGCAAATGTTAAAAATTGCTATCAAATTTTAAAAATGTTTCGAAATTATTTTCACAGTTCCATTAAAATCTTAAAAATAATCATAAATAGTAAATTAATGAACCAACTTTAAACCGCAATCGAATTAAAAATCACCTCATAAGGCTTTTAACGATTCTTTTAAATGGCTTGTCCGAAAAAAATGCAACAAATCAACATTTTAAAGTTACACAGACTTTACATATGCTTTTGATGTTCCAAAATATACTGAAAAATTATCAAGCATATATATTACTTCATTTTTATTACATTCCTTATATATTTGATTTCCTTTCTTTCCAACTGACTTGAATACTTAAAAGTTACGTACATTCCAACATTTTTTTTTTCATCTAATTAATTGCAAATAATGAATCTAAATCAAGTACATTTGAAATCCTTTTATTTTACCCCTTTAATTTTAATTATCTGCGCCTATCCAAAAGAAATTGACATTTTTGTCAATAAAGTCTGCAGTAAAAGTCAACTCGTCTGTTTTGTTATTTTTTCCGATTTCTCCTGAACTTTTGATGAATGCCTAGACTTTATTTTATTTCTGCCAACTAAAAATTAAATCTTCTCACCTTCAATCAGCGAAAGATTTTATTCTGCAGAAGTTTCAATGCAATAACAAAAGTATTGATAGAAAAAATAAAGTAACGCAAACTATTCCAGAATTTTCAGACAATCGAAAATCCTTTATTCTTTCTTTCAATAATATTATCTGAGTGCAGTTTAGTTATATAATATTACACAACAACAGATATCTCAGACATTCTTTTTTTTTTTTTTTTTTCAAATATCTCTTATTTTCCGAAACTGGCCATTCGTCACTAATTCTATTTCCAACTTCTTGCATCTTTCAATAACTCAGTTGTCGCTTTCAGCGAACTGAGAGCCCTTTAGAGATTCGGTTGCATAACATGAAAAAAAAAAAACATTTTCGATTCTACAATACATCTTCAAAGAGGAGATGAAAGAAAAAAGAGCACCGCACTCATTGTCCTAGTTTCTCAAGTATGACAGATTGCTACTAAGAACTTGGAAGTCATCAGACTCTGATACTGTCTGCTGTTTTACTTATTTTATGTCTACACCATAAATCAGATGCAGCAGACTTTACAAAAAGAAAATTATCTGACGAAAGATACATTTAAATTATATTACAGCCATTAGAATATTTGAAAATTTTTATTCCATATTTTATGAGTGAGCAAATGGTAATATTAAGAAATTAGTTGCTTGACAGAAATTTGGAGCCACGAAGACTGAGATTCCATTCATTGATAGTTAGCAACAATAATGGAGTTAATTCACGAAACGAAATGGTCTAATGGTAAAATTAACTGCGCATGCCATCTAACTTATAACTGCATGTCGACTTAAACAGAGATGCGTCATCACGCTATTTTTCTTACTGCAAGATGTGCTAATTTAATATCATGGAAATTTTGGTGTCACATTTTCTTATTGTTTTAATCAACACGGATCACCAATAATAAGGAAATTAATTTGTAAAATGACTATATTTAATGGCAAAATTAATTGCATTTGGTAGCAAACTTCATGTTGAATTAAGATTAGTTGCAATGCCATGCTATTTTTCCAACTGCATGATGTAAAAATTTGGGTTTGTGGGTATTATAGCGTCATACTTTCTTATTGTTTCATTAAATAATGGTCACAATTAACCACGAAGTTAATTTCTGTAGTTAATTCAGTAATATGGTAAAAATAAAAGCTCGTGCCATATAACGCCTAATCACGTTTCTTCCCTTACTACAAGATGCTTAAAGGATTCAAAAATTAAATAGAGGCGGTTCATTTAATACATTACACAATGGAGTTCGTGAACTTAAATGCAATACCAATTTGTAAGCTCTAATTATTACTGCTGCTGACATGAAAGTTGTATTATATATTCATCCAAGTAAGACTTTTGTACTTATATGCATTTTTTTTAAATTTTAAAATTGAAATTCGCAAGAATAATGTCATTGAGAGACAAGAGGGTAAAGTTACTAAGTTTTAGGTAATTTCTTTTCTTAAAATAATTTTATCAATAAGTTTTACCTCCTTATAACACGATAGAATATGCGCTTAGCATTATCCTGACTTGACTCCATTAAGAAAAAAAATCTTAATTTACACCATTTTATTTAAACAGCTATTACTATGGTATTGAATTTTATTAGCTTTATTAAACTTTAGCTTTATTATTTTATTAGCTTTATTAAACTTGGAAAGCAAAGTATTGTTAAAAATATAATATAATAGCCTGTCTATGCAAATTTATTTTTAACATTTATTATTTTTCATTTGAAACGGATATAAGCAAATATAACAGAAAACAAGTATATATAACAAGAAATTAATCATCTTTTTAAAGTGAAGCGAGGCAAATCTAGCGATGTAAGTAATATGGTTGATGACATATTGAGGTGGATTTATTTATCAAGATACGCTTTAAAAAAAAATACTTTTGTTGTATAGTGGGTGAAACTTGTTTGTGGGAAGATCCGTTGATAACTAGCTGTTTGTGGAATCGCTAGTTTATATTCAGAAAATATAAGTTCCAGATTTATGAGCTGCATGAGGAAAGTATCAACTATTCCACATCATGTTGCTGTATATTTATCTTGGCGAAATCCATCTTCATTCTAAAACTAATAATTCGTCTGCCTCCAAGATTCGTATCGAGGTATCATGCACCTTACAATGCAAGTTGCCTAGAGATGCTAAAAAGCCAATCAGAAGGCAATTCCTGGGCAGATCCATCGGAAGACATTTCGTTGTGTTGGCGAAACGAAAGTTAGAAGTAAAGAAGACAAGAAACACAGCCAGAGGTTGTAACACAAGAAACGACAAAAAGGGAAGTTGAGAAAGAATCGGTTGACATCGAATGCGACTGTTGATGGAAACAAACACAGGAAAAAAAGTATGGGCCGTGAATTTTCCGTTTGAGTCAACAGCAGAGGGCTCCTCCAAAACCCCCGTGTCTCATGCAACGTCTTTATCGATTGACTTGGAGCAAACCCTCTCATTCTTTGAAGGCCTATTCTACTGAGTAAGGGCGAAGACACAGATGTTCCTTGATCTCAGGACCCTCCTACTCATCCTGCCTCTCTACCCTCACCAACCCTCATCTGAGGTATATTTTTCTTCTATCTGCATCCCCTATGATTGGTTTGCTTTTGAGTTCTGAAGGGTTTGCCGACGCTATTATGACGGTACTCCTATTTTCTCGAATGCCTCAAGTAGTGCCGTCCCCAAAAGCATATTCAGTACTCACTAAATCTCGTGGCATGCACAAAAAACGGAAAAAATAAATAAATAAATGATAAGACACTTTTTTTGCATGAGATCAAAGCTTTATCCAGACCTCTGCTGTTCATTTTCGAAATTGATGAAAACAGGATTGATTTTACTTTAGTGCCGCTGCTTGTAACGGGTTGCACGTCTTTCCATTCCCTATCCAAAATGGGTTGTTTGTTTCTGTTGAAACAACTAAGAGCACGAGAAGGCACACTACATTTCGTTTCTGGAAAAAAGCCACCTCCTTTGCTAAGAGAATCACTGAGGTGCCTACAAAAGTTCCGAAGAAATACCAATGCTTTTAAGCTAGATTCTTTTAGACGAGATGCCATTGTTTTCCAAGATAAGGTGGAAAAGTTATAACAAAACCATGTAATGGATCAAACAGATAACAGAGAATCACACAAAAAGGAATACTATTCCTCATTACATTTCCGTTGAAAGAAACGGATTGTAGAAAAGCACATCTTTAGTCATAACACAGTTTGAATAGCTGTGGCTAAAATATTCTGTTGTAGTTAAAATTTAACTAACGTAACTTTTACTACAAGTTGTAAAGTCAGTTTTTAGGAATATACTTCTTGCCAAGAATAAAAAAACAAAAATGAAGATTTTTTTGTCAAGATAATGGTCAAAAGTCTTATACAATGCGATATTGGGAAAGAGCTAATGGTATTACAAAATTTTATAATATTTCAAAATTTAATGGCCATTTTTTTATTTAATTTGCTTGGATTTTAAATAAATTTTATTTCAGTAGCAGAGTTTAATGTTTTATTCTACAAAACGCTTGAAACTTGACTATACTTGCTTGGAAGCATAGGAAAAAAAAACATGTTTCTGGTAGGTCTGTGAAATAAATATGTCAGACAATAGCCAGAGAATGAGATCTGCATACTCCTGCATTAAATACAGAATTTTCTTTTTTTAATCATTAACTTTTTATCTCCTTTTCTTTGCTCCTAATTAATACCGCGTCTTATTGTCGTCTTTGGAAAATATGAATATGAAAATAAGAAGAAAATAAGAATCTCTTTTGTTACTTGTCTTGTAAATACAACTCTTTCAATTTAAAAAAAAAAACTCCCTATTTGTATGCTACAAGGAAATTACAAAGTATACAATAATTAATTTGCCTACTCTTAAGTATATGAACAATATGTAAACATTACATGTAGATTGTAATTTTTCATAAAATGTTCCATGCTTTTCATATGCCTGCATGCGAAATTAAAAATTGCATTGAAGTGAAAATTCTGAAAGAATTAAAGTGGAAAATTTCTTTTTTGTACTAGAAACATTTAATAAATGATATTTCTAGATTTTATTCGATTGATAAAACAGCAAATATTAATTATTAAACATATGTATGGTAGAAAATTATATTTAAAGTGAAATTCTATAAAGACAAGTAAGGTGAACTTCTTTAAAATGGAAAACCTTAAATAATATAACTAACATAGCTCTTAACTAATCTAAAAAAGTGGCTGGAAAATATTGCCCTACTACATTATGCAAGAAATGTTTCATCCGACTCGCATGCACTATAAAGTTAACTCATTCGAGTGAGGATGAATTATAAGATGAATAAAGATGAGGTACTTTGTGAATAATGAATTATTTGTAATATATTTATATATTAGCAAATTCAGACTTATATTTTTATAAATGCAAAGTTGACACAATGTGAAAACTTAATGTCATTCACAAAATTTTATCGCTTTTCGCTTCCAAAACTATTATACACTGTCGCAAAATTTAACTATTACATAGAGTTGTAACTTCTACTGTTTAGTACTTATTGATTGGCTCATAACTATTCTAACTCATGAATAATTTCCGTGACATAACTATGTAATGTTCTGATTGTTGAACCACTGTTAGATTCAACTATGCGAAATAAATGAGCTCTCCTTTCAAACTCCTACTCTAGTTCTCTCACATTCGATAGACTACCCCAAATTTCAACAGCAGAAATTACTATTTTTGTAATTTTTAGTAGGAATAAATAACAATAGAGTATCCATAGAATTAAATTTCAAAAATATATCTAGACATTTTCCAATTGGGACCAGTTATAGAATTAAAACAAAAAGATGATAAAATTCATAATAGTAAAAAACTGTGTTATATTCTGCAGGCCAGCGATGGTCTGTAGCATGAAAGGAGAATTTGATTTAGCTATAATATATGGGAGTAGATCACCTTTCTTGAGTATCATTCACAGAAAACTGTCCCGTATTTTCATTTCATTTGGAGGGAGAAAAACAGAAAGACCAAGCATAGCTAATAACTGGCTACAGCTTACATCGCTCTTCACTTTTTTGTGTAATACTCTTTAAGATGACATCTAGAATAACGATGAAAATTGAGTGAAAAAGTAATTTTGGGATATTGTTCAAATTATTAATATTGTTCATAATTAAGTGCATCTTTAACCCTTTCAAGGCCCTGTGGGAAGCGTGCCTCTCACCAAATTTAACAATCTTTGTATGAAATTATGTAGGTTGGCATACAAATTTTTGGTTCTGACAAATTTCTGACAAATTTTTATTTAGTAAGTCAGAAACTTAGATGCTTCAGTTCTTTATCTCTGACAAAATGATGTGTCTTGATTTGTTACTTAATTATTAATTAACCAACTTAATTAATCAAATTAAATTGATCTAATAAGATAAATGAATCCCTTTTATTATTCTAATTTCAAACCTAAAAATATTTTAACATGATATGGCTAGAAAAAGATGGTCCTTTAAAGAGTTAAATGCTTTTATTTAGTTTAACGTTCTAAGTTTGTAAAGATAGAATTTTGTAATCGATTTTTCACTCTCTTCTTTATATATTAGAATTCTAAAATTTCGCATCATTGCGTATTCCTAATGACTATACACCATTTTAATAATTTTAGAATTTAATAACCAGTTAATCGATTAATTTACTTAAATTTTAGTTTCATGCAAATGGCATCATCCTGTGCTGAATTTAAAAATTCCAATATATTTATAAAAATGTTATTATCAATCTTATCAACCACAGAATAAAAAGAAGGAAATAATTTTTAAAAACGGGCACCTTTTAGCACACTAATAAACGTGCACTATAAAAAGCTATTTTTATTCAATTTATTAATTCTGTGGGCCATTTTCATTACTAAAAATTACTTAAATAGCACATTGCATTCCTTAATTAGCTAAAGCATTTGCGTACAGCCAGGCACCCCTTGTCATTGAGCGAAACTGTATCAACTGAATTTGTTGTGACCGACTGCCAGTATATACTCCATTTGGCTACACCGGCAACCAATTCTCCAGATTTGAACAGTCTCTTTGAAAAGATCTAAACCATCCCCTTTCTTCGTAGGTACACTATATCGAAACAATTATGTGTCCGAAGTCATCAGCCTCTACCAACTAACCATTTGTGGGCTTTTTATATTATTGCTTACCATTTGTGGGATTTTTATATGATTGCTTGATAAATTGTAGCAAACGCATTAATCACGAGAACTTTCATAAATGGTTTTGACTTCAAATATTTTTCAATATAAGTAGTAGCCATAAGTCAAAATTTCAGGAATGGACGCTAATAGTTAAGAAATTGAAATAGCCTGATAACAGGTTAAATTCTATAAAATGGGAATTAGTTTCTATGACAATTTTTTGGTTTTAAACTTTTCCCCTCCCTACTATCCTTAAAAAATCAATTTTTTATTGTTAATCCTGATTATTTTTTTAAAGATTTTGTCTCATTGATATTGGAAATAAAAATTGATTCATTGGGAAGAAATTGAGAAAATCTTCCCTCCCACACAAAACGCATCGATGCCGAGAAATATCGGAAGTAAGTTGTTGAGATATTGGAAAAGGGAGCAAACGTATTGATGCTTCCAAGAATCGATCAATCGTTTGCTTCTCAAGACCAAAAACACGTATGCACGATTAACTAATGCAAGATATTGAAAGGCCCAGAAGGATCAAATTTTTTTCTTTCCTATACAGTGAATTTTATAGTTGTGTATTTTTTATTTAAAATATTAATCAATTATGCTTGATGAGAGGTTTTCTTAAGACAAAAATCAATCAATTTTGTACTGAAGATTATATGAGTGCTGCAATAAAGCTGGAGGTAAGACGATAATGGTCTTCAATCAATAATTTTAAGTTAGAAAATGTACAGAAAACCTTAAAATGTTGAAGTGGAGTAGTAGCTATAACGTCATCTTGGTCCTATAATTAGAAATTGGAAAAGCAGAGTTAACAGCAAAATAGTTTGATGGTTAGTTTCCAATCATATAAAAAAATTCAAGAATTTAAAATAATTAAAAACCATAAAATGTGAAAGATATTACAAATTGAAATTTCATATTTATTATATAGAGATATTAATTAATAACTAGTTAAGAAGACAAACGAAATTTCATTCATGTACCATTTTCTATTTTTGAATCGTCGGGTTCATAGAAGGTTATTCTTGAAACTCGGGAAAGTCTAAAGTGAAAAAATACACTATTTGACCACAATTATTTACACAATTTAATATTTACCTGTTTTATCAATTTTATTATTTAATTTTTAATTAATTTTACACAGTTTATTCAATTTTTTTGTAGATATAAAAATCTATAAAAAAAATCTCAGATTTATTTCTATATTGTCCGCAACAAACAAAATAAGAGGTAATAGTTGTAAACTATTATGAGCTTTTTGTGAAACAAAGCGAGTCCACATTATTCTCTGCGCTTCAGTTTTATGGTTTATCCCTTAAATATATGCTTGGCCAAATCTTCACTGAGAAATGCGAGTTAAAGCCTGCTCTTTAAATGATCAAATTGCAAGAGAAGTTTATCCAACCTTTCTGAAAATTCAAAAAATATGCAAACTTGAATATTTCCAGAAATTTTTAAACACATAATCACAAATTTTTCGACATTTGCAATAATTGGTATATTTCGTATAAGAAGAAATAAAAAAATATTACCAATTAGTTAAAATTCAGCTATGAGGAAGTAACTCATCATTATTGTTCATTAAATGCAAATAGTTTTTTAATGAATCATCAATCGATAACTTTTAATTTCTTTTCCTTGAATGAGTGAATCTGAAGTTAAACTTGAACAAATATTAAGAATTGTTCATTGCAATTTAAGAAGAACAAAGTGAAATATTGAAGAAGAAAATCGTTACTATTGCCTCCTAAAATGCATCTAAAACTGACCTTGAACCAATGTTTTTAAGAAATGTAAAAATGATAGGGTACAGGTAAGATGTTATCAATCGATGACTATTAATGTTTTTCCATGAATAAGTGGAACTAAAGTTAAATTTTAACAAATATTTTTAAAACTCTAAATCATAGAAAATGGTGAAAAATCATGTTGTAGATAACTGTAATAAACTCTTCCGATAAAAGAATGAATATTAAATTCTGCGATGCTATAATGAATCATGTTGCAGATAATTGTAATAAACTCTTCCGATAAAAGAATGAATATTGAATACTGCGATGCTGTAATGAATTCAAGAACAAAAATCAATATGAAAGAGTCAAACGCATTAAAAATTGGGGTGCAAATACTTAAAAGCAAGATCTGTATTTAAAACCCTGTTCTTTTATAAAACGCTATTTAAAACACAATCCCCTTTTCTCTCCCTTCCTCAAATAAACACTCGCCACTTAAAAACTAATAATAAAATCCAATAAGAAAAAAAGTAAAAAATAACCGCCAACTTTTAAATACTTGCTGCAAAATGCTACAAAAAGTAATGCTAATAAAATGGGAGTTAAAAAAAAGAAGCGCATACATTTAGTTGAACGAAAAATAAAGTATGAAAAAGTGAAATTGAAAAGTTGGATGAAAAATAAAGAAAATGCAAATGCGTTGGCCGCGCTCGTGGTGCCTAAAATAGACCATTCCGATTAGCAAACATGACATTGTGGAGGTTTAATGCACGCAATAATTGTGGAGCGAATTTCTCCCCGTCGCAGTTTTATTACGATATCACTAAGCATATAGTCCATGCAAAAACCTCCCACACGACTGAAATAGTTTCGTGCCTCAATGTTTTCGCTGCTTTTAACTGCAGGCAGATGAAGACATCGGTAAAAAAATAAATAAATAAATAACAAAAAAGAAAGGAAAAGGAAAGGAAAAGAAGGGAATATATATATCTTTGGGGTTTTCGTAAGAAGTATCGAAACTGTTCGTTTTTCGGGAAGAGGAAAAATCCAAGAAACATTTTACCTACCGCTAGGGAAAAAATCATTTCTTTCGCTACAGATGGAAAGAAAAGTTTTCTAGCTTTGTAAGTATAAAAGTGAGATCGCAGCTTGAAGTTTATTTCTTACAATAGAATTCATGTGACGTAAGCTCATACTGAAAATGAGCAATAAGTGGAATAAATTGCGATGCCATAAAAAAACGGGGAAAAACTTTTTTTTTTCTATTCTTCTACGGCTATTACCGAAGGTTTTATTTTTTTTGTCATGAAATAAGATGGGAAACCCATATATTGTCTTTAAATATACAAGCAAATTGTTGCCAACCGATCCACGCATCGCTTTCCCTTATCGGTCAAATCACTTGCAGTGCAAAAGAAAAAAAAAAAAAAAAAAACATTAAAAAGAAAATGAATTGCTGAATTTGAACATTTTTTTTTTTATCATTATCTCATTTAAGAAACATAATTAGTTTGTTCAGTTTCTCCCTACTTATTTTTTAACCATGCGTTATTGAGATTCTAAAAATATTTGCGACGAAGTTGCTGATGGGCAATTTTTCATTCTATTATTTTGAGTTTTAAATTTTGACTATTGAATCTGAAATGGGTCGCTACTTCTTATAAACGAGGTAGGTCTAGAAATTTTGGGACAGCGAAAACATTGAAAGAAAATTTCATTTTTCAATGTTGACAAATAAAACAACTTTGAGAATGAGTTTGAAGCTTGAAGTTTATTTATTAGCCTTAGAATCCGTGTGACATATCCTCATACTGAATATGAGCAATAAGTGGAATAAATTGCAATGCTATGAAAAACCAGAAAAACTATTCTTTTTATTCTTAAACTTTCAATATTGTTTAAAGTTTTATTGTCTTCAAATAGGTAGTATCTTATCAGTCAAATCACTTACCATGTAAAAAAGCCGAAAATACCCTATATATAAAAATCTCTAAGCTTGAACAAGTTTTTTTTTTTTTTTTTTTAATCATTGTTTTTGGGAAACATAATTAGTTTGTTCAGTTCCTCTCCGCTTTTTTTTTTTTCCAGGAGTGCAATATTGAAAAAATATACCCTTTAAATAATTATTTGCAGATAAAGTTGATGGATATTTTTTTTTACTCTATTGCTTTGATTTTTAAATTTTGATTTAAATTTTGGTTACTGATCCTGAAAGGTTTCGCAGTTTGTAATGAAATATTTCTAAAAGTAAGATCGATAAACTCGGTAGAGACTTAGAGCTTTAGGTGTGCAAAAACATTGAAAGAATCTGTGCATATCTCATTTTTCAAAGTGCTAACTAAAACCTCTCTGAAAGTGAGATCCAAATTTCAAGTTTATTTCTTGCTCTTTAAGTTTTTGTGCCGTATCCTCATGCTGAATATAAATAATAGAGTAAATTACAATGTTTTCCATAACTATTAATCAAAAATGTCCTCGTCTTGAAATAAGATGGGAAACATATATATTGTCTTTAAATATAGAATGCTTGGTAACTGATTGGTCGACTTCTAGTTCTTATAAGAAATATCATTCTACTACAAAAGAGAGAAAAAAAAGTAGAGTAAGAAGCCGTCTTTTTTCTGCCGATTTTATGAAACATAATTAATATGCTGAGATTCTCGTTATTTTACTTTTTTCATATATATTTTTAACCATGCAGTATCTTAGCTCTGAACAATTATTTGCTGGAAACGTCGCAACAGTAAATTTTTCGCTCTATAATTTTGAATTTAAACTAATGGATATTGACTTTAAAATGGGTCTTTGTTTCTTATCAGTTAAATCGGTGAAGAATGGGAAATTTTGGGGTCCTCAAGAACTTTAAAAAATGTTCTTTGTCTATCAAACCTTCTAATCTATTTCTAAAAGTAAAATAAAAACTCCAAATGTATTATTCTGTACCTGCAGACATGAATTTCCTCACGCAGCCAGAGACATGGAGCCAAAATGACTCCATTGTTATTTTTCTTTTTTGTGTTTTGCAAACAGCATTGGAATTTATTTTAGAAACACAATACATTCTGAAAATTATGTAGTTACCAAAAATAGCAAAAATATTAAATGTTATAATATTAAATACTGGAAAGATGTTATAAAAAAAACCTAAACAATATTTTAATGAGTATTTACTTCTTTTAGATATTACGGAATTACACTAATGTTAATAACTGTTAGAATTTAACAAACAAAAATGAGGAATACAATATTTTAAAATATTATTTTAAGAATATTTTTTTTTGTATTATTCAAATTAAAAGTAGTTTCAGAGACATGCAGTCAATGACTCAATAAATAACAACAAAAACATTGACAAAGAATAATTCGGTTATATGTACGTGTTCATACTTAAAATTTTGCCAACATACTGCTGAATAACAACTTGAAAGTACGGAGGAGATGATTGTATTCAAATACAAAATACCACGTGAAAATCAGAGCTAATGAACAACGCGGAGTCATTTTGACTTCCGTCACCAGTTACGGGTTAACCTCCCCCAAATTAGATCTGAACAATAATTAAATAAATAGTAAAACTATAATAAAAGAATTTTTCATTCTTTTATAGTTAGTATCCAAAGGTCCTTTCAGTCTTGAAATAGGGTAGAAATTATATATGTTATCTTCAAACACACTTCATGCATTTCTTCCCCTTATCAGTGAAATCAGTTACCATGCGGGAAAAAAAAATTTTGTTGAATATAAACTCATTTTTACCACTATCCCTTTTTTGAAGTATAATAAATAAGTTTGTTCGAACTCTTAAAACTGTTTTATTTTCCCCCTCCTTAACAGCCATTCAATCATTTAATCTCTAAACAATTACTTCCCGGAAAAGCAGCTGTTGAGGAAACTTTTCACTTCAGCTCATTGATTCACAAATTATGAATTTCGACCTTGAATTGCTTTACTGCTTCATATAATAAATTCTACTGCTTATTAGCAGACCATGTAGAACTTCGAAAGCACAAAAAATCTAGCAACACTTTAATTCGATAAGAAATTTCGATGCTTTCAAATAAATATGACGAAGAAAATATTTTTGGAATAAAACTGTTCATTAAAATCTGGTAAAAAATAGTAGTGCATAAAATTATTTATGGTTATCATTGATAAATATTTCATTGGCTTATTTTACTTCCCCATGTCCATATAAAGGATAATTCCAAATTGATGATTGAAATTTGGTGGGAAAGTAGAAAATAGGCAGTACGATTTTACACAGGGACAACCTATAGCAAATGGAAACACATTGTTTTCCCATATCTTCTATTCACATATTCCATAACTGTTTAGATAAATTTTCTCCTGTTTAGGAGATTTTTTTGGTGAAACCATAGGAGTTAGTTGTATAACCCTGTCTGCGGTTACCAAATGGGGGGGGGGGGGCTAGAAAATTTGATCCAAATGAGATCCTTGGTACATAGGTGTGATCCGTACCAAAATCTTGAAATTTGTATCGCTGCCAGGACGAACCTTTGAATCATAAAGGTTTAACTGTAATTCTGACCCTTTACCTTTACTTCGGTTTTAGGAAGTATTACTAAATAGAGTGGGAAGTTGACATTAGTCTTTCGGTTTCTCTGGGGTTTACGTGAGTAGGTTGGAGGTACCATTTTTTTAGTTCTTCCAAAATCTTCTTTGTATCGTAATCCGTGGGTAAGCCCCGCATTACCACCTTTAACTGTTTCTCCTCTGGGAGTTCATAGATGTAGTATTTTAGGTTGACTGCACAGATGTGACGCTGGAAGGCTCGATGATCATCAGAACTTTCGAGGAATACTTTCAGTTTATTACCTGGAAGAATTTTGGTCATGATGTTTTTTTTTTTTTTTTTAATCACATAAAGCTGATAATGTTTTAAGCTGTACACGAAGCTTGATGGCATGACTAGAATATTTCTGGCGTCCTAGATTAGTGGAATTTCAGGAATTATATAAGGCCACTGCCAAGAAGATAGTTTTCTTTAGAGATTTGGATTTTTCGTAGCATATATTCAGATTGAAAGTTTGTTCAACTTCGTCGTTCAAAGACGAATTTGTTTCTTTCGAGAACAGTTTTGCAACGATTTTTCAATTTTTTTTTTCACAGTAATATACTTCCGAACTCAGAACTGTTAAGGTTATTATTATTATTTATTGAAAAACAAAAAAATTACATTGAAGAAGCTACATCACAATATAAAATATGTTTGGTGCAAAACAATGAGTTCACGGGCATTGATATGAAGTCTTGTTTACTTGAGAAAGGTGTTTATTAGAAATATCAGTAAAATCTTGTTGCAAGTGAATTGAATTTGGATAGAAGTAAAGAAATTATTCTGAGATTGGATATGGAAAATAAGGTCTTCGTTATTCTGGAGGAAAGGCATTAGGTTTCCTGTTTTAATCTTGAATAATTTATTTTTCATTACGTTGTTCTATCAGACTAGTTCGAAGGCCTGGTTAATTTGTTGAGGTGAAAGGGAAGGGCGAGGGATCAATTGTAAGTAAAGAAGGGGATTGCTTACTTCTTCGTAGCCATAGCAGTCAGAATCTTTGAGGCTATATCGTTTGAATTCAGAATTTTTTAAAAAGAAATTTTAACAGATTTAAAAGAAATAAAATCTTTGAAAACAAGGCTTCTAAAATACTCAGTTTTCTTCACTATATTATGAACTAAACGCTCAAACGCGGGACTCCGGAATCAGAAATCTGAGCACTCTTGGTGTTCATGGCTGTTTCCAGTGTCTGCAATTTTTATGTGGAAGTGAGGGAATAGCGCATTTAAAAGGGAATATACAGGAATGTTCCCTGTATATTCCTTTGACTTTTCAGCGGGTAAATTTCTCTTATACCCTACGTATAAACAGGAAATATTTCAATCATCCAAAAGATTTCCAGATTTTGGCGAATCTTTGCTTTTGAAACATCCTTGATGTCTCTCTGGTTTGTAAACATACTGGGAAAAAAAAAAACGCAACTTACAAAATGTTTGAAATTTCATATATGGCATTTAAACCTAAATTATAGATGCGTATAAGTAATTTAAAGAAAAACGTAAGTTAGGTAAAACATTAATATACCCGAAATTCGAAAGCAGCGTACCACCACTTTTATTTTATTTTTTAATTTAATAGAATATATTTTTAAATCAACACGTTTAAATATTAAAACTCCACACTTCATTATTCAGTGAAAAATTATTCAACATTAGCGAATGTATTAAAAGTCGTGTGGAAAAAAGAAAAAAAATTATTGGTTGTTTTTTATAGCTAGCTTTAGGTATTTCTATGTATCGCAAAATAAAACGAACAATCAGAGAAAGAAAACAAAAGTCAACTATTTATCGCACAAAATCCTAGCCGAAGTAGGGTGCTTCGGTACTTAGAAGAAGCAAAATATGTCGGCTGAGAGATTTTCCCGTGCTTTTTTCTGTCCAATTTTGGTGTTATCTCCTTTAAAAGAGCCTTTAGGGATCGTAATTAACAATTCATTTGTATTCCGGGCACGCGTTTGCTGTGTAAATATTTTTTCGTGGGTGATATTTAGGTACCAAACAACTAGACTTGTGGTTTCGCCAGTGCAGAAGTAAGCCAGAGGATAAGCATCCGCGTTTCTTTTATTTTAAACTAAATAAGGAAGGCCAAAATATTTGAAGTGTAAAATGGGGAATTTTAAGATAAGCATTTTCGTTTCATATCGTTTAATTTTTTATTATATCATATCTTCGCTTAGATGGAAGTGGTGGAAAAGTCTTGTTTAGCATATTAATCGTCTGAACACAAAAAAATGTTTGAATCGCTAGGGCCACGGGAAACAAGTGATTTATTACACATGCAATATCATATGAAAATATTTTCATAATAATTATTGACAAATTACTTTTTGACAAAGCCATTGAAAATAACTGTTTTGAAAGAAAGGCAAATGTATCTTACGCGGTCTTTTATATCAAAATAATTAAGCCTATTTGGTGATACACAAGTTATTTTTAATATGAATGTGCTTGTTCTTGTAATTTTTTCGCAGTTGCATTCTGTTAGCCGCACATTAAAGATCAAAGTAATGTAGCTTAAATTATTCATATCACAAACTTTAGTTCAACGCATAATTTTATATATATATTTTTTTAAGAAATATGAGTAGTTACGACGAGGAATTGCAACTTTTCCAGAAATAAATAGATGGTATTCTATTTCACGGAGGGGATGATTGATTCTAGGGTTCCACGAATAAATACGAGCCCAATATAGGGAGGATTAATATTATAAGGAGAGATCTGTACTTGAAAATCTAAAATTCTTAAAATGTTTCCATGATAAACAAGTTAAAAGTTATTTCCTCATATTAAATTCATGTAAAACGAGAGAAAAATGTTTTCGGGAACTAGATAGAATAACAAAAATTGATAAAACTCAAAAATGAAAAAAATAAATCAAAGATGGCCGAAACGGGGAGGGAAAAAAATCAATACAAGCCGAAAAGGTGAGAAAAAAATAATTCCGTATTATTTAAAACGGAGGGGAGAAAATCCTTCTAAACGTTTCGCAACGTGTCACTTAAATCTTTCTCATAAGCAAATCATAGCTTTATCGGATTTCTTTTAGAGCACCGAAAAAATCTATTGAATATCAGCTTTCAAAATAATTATTTGCTTTAGAAAAATAAAATACGCTACAAAAATAATATATTTTTCGTAAATATTAATTTCACTATCCTAAAAATAATATGGAATTTGTTTTGTAACAGTCATTTTTAGTGAATCCATCATTAAGGCATATCTCATTTCTTTTCTTCACAGATATATAATTAAAATCCTTTTATTATATATAAAATTTATTCCTGGTGCATTTCTGGGAAGAGGATGTTTAGATTTAGTTATTTTACGTTTTGTAATTTTGTTTTGCTTATTCTTTAATAGAAAAGAGCAGGGTTAGCAAGAAATAAGTTTTCAATTTCAGAGGGTTATAGAATCCGTTCTAATGGTCCAAATGAGATAAAATTTGAACCTGCCGAATAAAATTGGCCTATTAGCATTATTCTTTGGATAAAAATAAGGCTATTTCTTGAAGAACATTAATTACTTCTTTGCACATCATTCCTGAGTTGCAAGAAAAATATTTACTGGTAAAATTAGTCTACCAGAACCAACAGAATTCTGCTGCATCTGTAAAAGAATTCCGTCATATAAACCGGATATGAAGAGGTCTTACATAGAGCAGTGTTTCCATGCACCCTATGTAATATGACGGAGAAAGTAGAAACAATTGGTTTTCGTTTTTCTTTATTGTTTGATCTTATTAAACACATCATAATTAATTTCAATATATTTCATTAATTAATTTAGTAATTTGTTTTTAACGGCTTTGTTAATATTTTTTATATTAATTGTAGCCTTTTTATGTGTTATATAATTTTCATAACATTTTTTGTATATTAAAATATAAATACTTCAAAAAATAATAAATATTTAAAAATTAATACAAAAATATTTAAAATATTAAATTTAATTAATGATTATTATTTTAAATTAATTCATTTATTATTAAAATTCTTTTTAATTTATTAATAAGGTTAATTTACTTTATTAATAAATCCAGTTATTATTTAATTTAATAAATGTTAAAAATAATAAATATTCAAAATTCCTGTAATTAAATTATTTTCTTGATTTTAAAATAATATTTAAAATCTGAATCACTTATATTATTATTTACATTTATACTTTTTAACGGCTATTTTATGTAAAGATTGTCAGGGACGTAAAAAACAAGTAATGATATATTGAAAGCTTTACCTTCCTAAATTGTACTATTTGCCTGCTTATTCCTTGATTAAATATGTTTATTATATATATTTTTTTATTTTTAAAGGAAAAAACATTTTGCATATGAAATGCAAGCTTACGAATAAAAACGCGTACCCATAAATGGTGCATTAAATCTTAATAGATATCGTAAATCATTTACAACTCGTAACTCTTTCCCCTCTTATGTTGCTTCTTTTACTTGCATTTATTCATTTTGCCTTCAATAAAAACCTTTTATTACAAATTTCCATACCTATTTATTGCAATAGCTTACGCTAATATTTTGTGATTCCAGTATTTATTTCTTCATTACAAACTACCTGTGCAGCTTTTAAAATTAGATGACAGCTTTTCCTGGAATAGAATATTTAGTATTTTCTTGAATGTAGAACTTTCTTTGTCTATTTATTTACTATTTTTAAAACATTAGGCTTTAAATTTCTTATTTAACTGTCATTTACAGAAAAAAAATTTAAAAATAAATTATAATTATTCTTAATAGAAAAGGAAATAATCAACATAATCAAAATATGAACTATCCTCTATTTCAATTAAACCGTCAGTGCTTACATACGTGAAAAAACGGAAAGAAAGAAATTTTACATTTAAAGAGACTAAAAATAAAATTGCTTTCGAAGAAGATAAAATTAGAATCTGATTTAAAACGTACTTAGATAAGAGTAAGCTGTTTCGTCATACTATTTATAACTTTTGATTTTTTTTTTCAAAGGAAATCAAAGCAAAAAGCAGTTTCATGGTCACATTTATGTTTATCTTCACCACAGAAGTTGAAAAAAAACCATGAATGTAAACATAAGCACACCCAGTTGGATACCTTAATGTTATTATTAAGGTATCCAATTAGATTGAAAACATAAATGTAGACGAAAATTCACTTTTTTTTTTGCAGTTTTAAAAAAATTGGTACATTTCTGATTCCAGTAATATCTCTATTTTATTTTTATATCAATTAGAAGCCAAGTTACAGCAAAATATTGACATGTAAATGAGGTTTATTTACGCATTTAATAAGCATTTAAAAACTTTAAATGCATTTTCTGATGAACGAATTTTTTCATAATTCTACTATACGAGTATTGTCCTATCTAAAAAAATAATCAAGATATCTTAACGAGCACTCATTATAAATTTCATTATGTTATGCAGAATGTAATGATCTATGGATTTGATGTTGAATGCTCTAGAAGTGGATTTATGATTGTTTAAAGTAAATATTGTTTAAAAAAAGCCAACATTTCATAGATAATTTCGTATGTTAGACACAAAAATTCTAGTTTTGCATATTATTCTTAGATAATTGTTATTACCCTATAAGATATGTTACATACATAATGTTGCGAAGAAACATGAAAAGTTGTAACAATTTTTTTCTCTATAATAATCCTAGATTTTATAAATAAATGCTAAAATTTGCATCAAAATTTGCTTTTTTTTTTCAAAAGCTAGGTATATATTTAAATAATTTCACTTTTATTCATCATTTTATCCTTATATTATTAAAAAACATATAAACATTTAAATATTTTTTTTTTGAAAATTCCTCACCGAACCTAGGCGGATTCCTTAAACTATTATAAGCATTAATGTGCCTATTCGTTAAAGAATTTGAAGTAGAAAATTTGAGATTAAACTAAGTGGGTGTGAATGCGTCTCAAATTTTTTAAAACACGTCTTCTCTTTTCTCTGACAGCAAACGTCAAAAGCTCACGACTATGACGATGACAGTTTATAGCCCGAGGAGCTTCTGGCTTACAGTGTTAACTAGAATAATACACATGTTAGCAAAAAAAAAAAAAAGTCTGATGCATTTTCTTGCTACCTGACACAACCTTAACTCACTCTATTGCAATAATAAGGTTTGAATTAACAAAAACAAGACAGGATGGAAATTAAAAAGTAAAGGCAGTGTTTCATAAAAATTCGTTAGAAAGCAAAAAATAATTATAAATTTAAATAATAAAATTCCTATATGCAAAAAAAACTTATTTCTGCTGTAGTTTCGCATTTATCATGTGGTAAATTCTTCATACAAAAGTATAACCAATAATTTACTATAATTCTCCCTCCCCTCAAAAGAAATGTAATCGTTCGATGATTCAGCCTCTTAACTTAGTGAGTTACTTTTCACTGCCATGTTTAATAAAAATCTCACCACTCCAGTCACTTTTCTCCTCATTTCTTTGAGCAAAAGTTTGTTTGGTTTATCCCATCAAGAAATAAAGCCAAGGAGAAAAAGAAGCAGTAGCAATTCGATGAGTCAGTAACTGGGAACAAAAAATATCCGGATCGAAAACGTGATTTTCATCCATCACAACTTACTTCCAGAAATGGAACACCGACTTGGTGGTCCTAAATCTGCTATTCCTCACCCACTGTAGAGCAGATGAACTGAATAAAAACATACCTATTTACCGATTTAAATTGAAGCGGAAAGAAAAAGTTTTAAAAAGCGAATTGATTGATATCTGTATTTATATTATTTGAGTAACAATACAATCAAAGGAGTTTATACTCTGTTGAAGATTTGTTATCCCCTTAATTGCTTCGAAACAAACATACCAGTTATTCTATATTCTTGTTTCATTTCAACTGTTTTCATTCAAATTCCACAAATTGATATAAAATATATTCAATAAGGGAAAAAAGAGAAAAATAATCAAAAATAGATGCGAAACACCAGTAACATAGAAGTAAAATGGTCTTTGGATCAAAAATGATGTTTGTATGAATCATATTTCCTTACTTTTCTCAGTCTACTATATTTCATCCGCCGAACTAAATTAAATAATCTTTTATTTATCCATCTAAACCAAACCACAAAAAAGCTCTTCGTATTATGGGAAAAAAAATCAATCAGTATTTATATTCTATGGCGATAATTTTTCTCTGTCACTTTTAACAAAAACTCACAATGCCAGCTATTCTTTGCTCTTGTCTCTTAGAGCAAAATTTTATTTATCTTCTCCAACCAAGAAATAATTCCAAGATAATAAAAAGCATTGCTAAGCTAACAAACTAGTTCCTGCAAGCAAACAAAAAATTCATGGATCGAAAATGCTATCTCAATCCATCACGTCTTACATCAAAACAAAAATCATTGATTTGACATTTCTTTCATCCGTTATTTTCGATCTACATTACGAAGAATTTCGAACCTAAGCGCATCTCCCCTTATCTAAGTAAGAAGAAAAAAAACTAAAAAGAAAACATTTTATCATATATACTATTTCAGAACCAATATATTTAGTCTTCAAGTAACTTTCACGACCATAACTGATGACAAAAAATCCAGTTTCTTCAAATCCAGTCTTGTTTATCTTCTCCTATTAAGAAACAGATAAGACCACAATTAGGCCAATGTGGCAACAATTTCGAATAAAACATATTTGTTAGTCCGAAAAATTATTACTTCCATCATATTTTATGGGGGAATAAAAAAAATATCTATTTGGCAATCCTTTTCCTACGATTTTGCAAATTCCACAAATTTATGTACAACATAAACGAATACTCAATTATCAGTGATGTTGGTTAATCAATCAGTTTGTCTAATAACAACAACTATACTACAGTTTCTTCAAATTTTGTTTACCTTCTCCTATTGGGAAAAAGAGATAAGATAAACCACAATAAAAAAACAGTAGTTAAAAATACAATATACGTAAACTGCAGTGTAAAATTATACTCTAATTTGTATTGCCAAAGACTAGTCGGTTTATTTAATGATAGCGAATATACTCCATTGTCTTCAAATTTAGTTTACTTTTTCTTATTAAATAAAGAAGATAAACAACAATTCGAAATGGAAACAATTAAAAATGTAGTAATTATTCAAATTTAGGTATATAAATATAATTTCTAATCAGTTCAACCAATGATATCAATTAACCAATGACCAGTCAGCTAGGCCAATGATAGCAGAAATCTTCTGTTTAATTGGTGACCAATCAATTCGGCAAACAGCAAATATATTTCAGTTTCTTCAAGGATAATTTAGTTTATAGTTTCCCCTTAAGGAACAAATAAGACAAATCACAATAAAAATTACGATGGTTAAAAATGTACTTGTTATACAAACTACAGTGTAAAAGTAAACTCACTAATCTCTTTAACCAATGGTATCAGTTAACCAATGATCAAAGAATTTGACCAATGATAGAAAAAATCATCAATTTTACAAATGATAAGTCAATTTGACCAAGGCAGCAAAAATAGTCCAAAGGCAATTAAGTTTATCTTCTTTCATCAAGAAATAAATAAAAGAGTCTATAGTTAAGCCGATGCGCCAGACACTTCGAACCAAGCATGTTTGTTGGTTCGAAACGTGATTTCGCTTCTTTGTTGAAAAATTCATCTATTTGACAATTCTTTAATTTACTGTCCTTCATCTTTCACGAACTAAAGTACAGCATAAAAGTATACTCACTAAGCAATTTATATCAAAAATCTAAAATAAAAACTATACATTACGGAAAGTAAAAACGTTTATAGATGTGTACGTTGATGATTATATACCAATCAATTGCATCTATATTCTTTCTATCTGCCATTTTCACTCTCTTATTTAATAAAAAAAAGTTAGTGTCAATTAATGCTCTCTCCTATTTCTTAGAATAAAATTTTGTAAAAGAAAAAAAAAATCTTCTTAGAGAAAATAATCACGGACTATCATATTAATTCTTATAAACATTAGATATTTATATATCGGAAACTTGTATTTCAACCGTCGCATTTTAGATAATGAAAGGTTCACTGATTTAAGCTTTATTTAATCTATTTACTATATCACGAACGAATTTCTTTGTAACAATATCAATCTAAAAAATAATTCAGAAAGGATACATTTGTATCAAGATAGGTAATCAATCATTAAATTCTACCACCACTCTTGATAAAAACCAACCACGGCAATTATTCCTTACTCCTGTTTCTCCCAGCCAAATTTTGTTTATCTTCTTTCATCATGAAACAGATCTGAGAAAGAGAAGAGGAGAATAAGAACAACTGGTCTGTCCATGTACCCGTAACTTGGAACAAAAAATATCCGTGGATCGAAAACGTGCTTTCCATCCATCACATTTTATTCCGGGAAAAAGATCGTCGATTTGACGTTCTGAACCCCTTTTTCTCCCAACTACATTTGGTGATAAAGTGTGGTGAGAAAAATAACTTCATTTTTTTTTCACCCTCTCTTTGGAACTTTGCAATAATCTTGTGTCAGTCGCGTTTTCTAATGTAAGTGCTGACGAGGAGGCAAATTTGTTCAGCCTTGTAAGAATTTTGCGACTTTTTTTTTTCGGATAGCTTTCCATAAGAAACGGGAGTTCCGAAAAAAAACAGACAGTAAAATCTCTTTGTAAAGGTTCACAGTAATCTATAAGATATCAACTGTCTTTTTTATTTCAGTGAGTTAAAGAACTGAAACTGAAGATGAAAGAAAGGAATAAAGGATTAGGATAAAATCTTGAAATGGCTTTTGCGTAGATAGCATATAAAATTCTTTATAAACTTTTAAATGTAGTTTAACATAAGTCAATAAATGAGATAGATATTATCGTAACGATTAGTTCTATAATCCATATAACTGAAATTATTTATATTTGATCGATGCATAATAAGGCAATATAAATAAAGCATAGATTAATTGCACCATTACAAAAGTTATAATTGACTCTGTTTTATTAAAGGCAAATTAAAAAAAATTTGAAATGATTGTTAGACGATTTCATTCATTTTTTCAGTTATTATTAAGAGACATTATCATATTTAGTATGAGGATTTTTTTATAAAAATGATTTCTTTAGAAATCATGACATGGTCTGAAAACATGTGTTCGAGTCTCTGTTATCTTTTCACAATTTCATTTATCTAAAAATGAAACAGCGACAAAAGATTGTCTCTATTAATATCAAAAACCATACCAGATATCTGCAATAAACTGTATATGGCCCTCTAATAAGGAAATACCCCTTAAACTCCCACTAAATCTGCCTATATATACAATTGTCACAAGATTTCAACACGAATTATTATGGAAATACTAAGAGGAAACGAATATTCCCCATACAAAATTTTTCTCGCATTCTGTCAAAATGTTATTTGAATAAAATTTTTCTCTGACTTTCCTTAAGTCATAACACCATCTAGGAATTAATGCAAACTGTAACAATTAAGCAATAGATCAGATATTTTTTCTTTTACAAAATTATATAATTATCTCTTTTTCAAATCGATAACAAATATATAAAAGTGTCAATTCTTAAAAAAAAATTTTTAATTGGTTCCATAGATATGTCATTATGTTGAACAACTTAATTTCAAGATAATCTTTTTATATATCAAACTTATTTTTGTATAAAATTAATAATGCTTATCTTGAAAATGTTATCACTAACTTTTTCTATTTTAATAAATATTTATAATTAATTTACTTTTCTTTGAAGTTCCTATAAATTAAAAATAAAATTCTTTTTAGGATTATTAATTTAAACTTTGTTGGTGGCAGCATTTCAATGATAAAAATTTGTTATTTTTATTAAAATCATCTATTCCATACTATAGCGAAATGCCTATTGCATGTTCTAGGGTTAATGAATAGCAATGAATTAAACTGCCTAACTTTCCAAGAAATTATATAACAATAACATTAGTCAATTTGGTAACAAAATTCTTTAAATCCAAACAATATAACAACAAATAATCGTCCTGGTGTTTTTTACACATTCGAATTTCCATAGCATCAACTGCAATATCTACTCCTCTATATTACGCAGGTTTCATTTCGTAGTTCAATTCCATTAAACATGACACACTTAAGTACTGTCATCTGTTATTGTTTCATTTTTGATTATTGGACCTCTCACAAAACACGTGTCTCTTTTAATTAAACCGCAAATCTCTTCTGGTACAAAGGTAGTGTTTGTGGTTTGAGAATCTCAAAATTTCCATCTGAAAAAATATATATATATAGAAAAGAAAAGAATAAACGTTGAAGCTACATGGGGAGAAAAAAGATAAATCACTCTCATTAAAAAGAACGTGGTAAAATCTTCTGGATCTATTTACGGACCTCTGAGGGACTTTTTTTTTTACATGCACACACTAGTAGGCGTTCTACTGCGATGTAGAAGTTTAAATTATTTTCACTTTTTGAGGGGAAGAATTGGAAATTCCCCTGTCTGTTTGAAAGAACTGCTGTTAGAGCGGACGCTAAGATGGTAAACATATGAGCAGCTGTATACTGAGAGGAGTGCTACAGATGAAATAAGGGGGAAAAACATTAGCGTAATAGGAAAATTTGTTTTGTTTTATTGTTGGTCTAAAATTAAAGAACATAAAACACGTCAAACGATAAAAAACAATTTCTTTTGCCTCTTGTTTTTATATTCATGCATTCTAAAAGGGAAATACATTTTTCTTATAGCGATTTTAATTCTTAGAGATGTAGTTTAGAAGTATTCGAAATTATATGGAAATTCTTTTAAAAGACAACATGTTTACATTAAAGAAGATTGTAAACAGCAAATAGAGCGATAAAATGTTTTGTGTTTGTTTAGGATAATAATTTTCAAATTAAAAACGTCCGTGGAACATAATTACCAATTCTATGAAGAATTAAAAATATTTTTTCTCAATAAATGAAAACTACGTTACACAAGTTATTAGAATCAACGAGAACGATGCATAAAATTTTTATGCAGTTTTAATAATGTACCCAAACTATCTCAAAAGAACTAAATCAATTTATAGGGAGCAATATTGCACCAAGAATTCTTATTGCAATAAACATCCTACCTGATATCGTCGAAAATATGTCATTAACGTGCATCAAGATGAATCCATATTTATTAAAATAAGTTCTTGCAACCCATGTTATTTTTCTTTATCTATTCATGCTATTAAAATGTAAAATGTAGTTTTTCTTTAATAATAACTAGTACAGCTTGAAAAAATACGACATGAATTGAAAAGCTCACTTGAAAATCCCCCCAAAAAATTTTCTTAAGAACTGGATGTGAAATTGGGATTTTAATTTATTTTTCCTTCATAGTTGCTATAAGCAAGTAGGGACTTCTATTGTTTTTCTACCAACGCTCATTTGCTATGTTGTGGTCCCTTCAGCTTAAAATTAAAATGAATCCTAACCTGGGAGATGCCTCTATCTTTTTTTCTGCCCTTTCTTGATCACTTGTTTACGAAAGAGAACCTCAATTATTCTTTGCTTTGTATTTAAAAAAAAAAAAAAACATCAGAATCCGCTCATTAACATATCTATAGATTTATTGTCTTTTTGTAGTTATCTTTGATTTTTCAAGTAAGCTCCTTTTTTATTTTATTTTAAAAGCTCTAAACGCAAAATTTACTTGTACATAGAACAATTAGAATTGAATTAACCTTATTAAGGGAATTTCAGAGTAAAATTAATAATTCGAACAAAGTGAAAACTGTAATATTCTTTTCAGTACATAGAGAAACGAAATATAATTTTTTTTCTAAAAAAAAAGCAGGAATGGGGATGATAGACGAATTTCTAGTTCAAAAACGTTAAAGAAGCAATTCAAATTATACCAAATTCACGCGACAAACTTCCTTTTCACATCATTTAGCATTTAATGGTACTTTGCCTTAGACTATGCTGTGATATCAAGTTCTTCTCTTCTCCAATGAGTGTAATATCAAAGAAATTAGAATTAATTGATTAAGAGTTAATATTGTGACTTTTTAATTCGAATAATAGAAACTAGCATTAGAACACCTAAATGCTAACTAAATCAATGCATATATGATATAAGTAAGTAAATATTTCCAAAATTTAAAGAAAAATGGTATTTAAACTAAACGTCACTTTTTTTTTTTTTGTCATTCATTTTCTAATGTTCTGAAACGAGTTCTTATTCGTAAATAAATATTGTTAAATCAACGAAATGTACTCGGGAATATCTAAGTGCTTCAAATCGTATTCCGTGGGTATTCGTTTATCAGATATACTACAATTTTGATTTAAAGCAAGCTGTAATTTCATTTAACTAAATCTTTTGTGGTTTTAAGTAGTATAGTTTGATCAGTAACAATTAAAATTTTAGCCTGACTCCATAATTTTTTTTATAAAAATCCGTTAAGTTCACCAGTTACAAGATTCTTCATTATTGTGGCTTTTCATATTCATAAATGTTCTGCATGCACTAAGTGCATCATATTCCTCGTCATATGCTATCTGCGTGTTAGCAAGCAAAATTTCACAATATTCCTCAGTAATATTGTCCGTTTTCTGCGTGCTTATAGAATCGCCAATCGTCATCCGACTGAGGTTCAAAATTAGTAGGTTCGTCCCTAGTCATTTCGAACCTACCCTAAAATAACCCTAGTGTTGTTTTAAAAACGGAAGATTAATATATTAAACTATAAAAACTGTTCTTATGGATATCAGTTTAATATCTGGTATACTCTGAATTTCAATTCTAATATCTCTATTATGTTACAGTAACTAACTTTTAGAAAGGACTGCTTCTATAGCAGCACGAAATTTCTAAACATATGTCTTTCAAGCATAGTCTACATAAATGCTTAACCAGTTAATTGGTTTTGACGAGTATATTCGTCATGGAAAAAGTAAAATATTTTGCGTTATGGCAAGTTTATTCGTCAGGAGTAATAAGTAATGGCAATTTACAGTTTGAATTACAATTTCAGTAAAAACTCAAACCTATTCGTAAATTTCAAGATTAAAATATTTTGAGGTCAAGTTGAAATCAAAGGAACAAATAAAAAATTAACAATTATGATAAAAAAGAACTCGCATATAATATGAATTGTTTTTCTTAAATATATCGTTGTGAGGCAATAGTCATCCAATTCTTTTATATTTCTTTACGTTCGTATGCAAAAAATGTATGTTAGTTTAAGTAAATATATAAATGTGATTATTGAAATAAAAAATAAAAGTCATACATAATTTCATATTACACATACTCTGTATTTGACGAGTATACTCGCCATCACTAAATTTTTGCGACACAATTCAGATACGAATTTTCCGAAGAGTTCGAAACAGTTAACTCATTAAATGATGTAATCTTTATATAGAGAGAGCTGAAAAACGAATCATTAAAAAAGTGAATATACCTCTCAATGACATTAATAACTTACTTCATAAATCAGAAACAAAAACTTTGAAATCACAGAAACTCCAATATTCGAAATGCATAAAATGTAATGTTATTTGTGAAAAAGTTAAACGGCGATAAAACCATAAAAATTGAAAGGACAATATTGATTAGATGAGGTTCTATATCCGTTATAACATTATTTAAACCCGTTCATTTAATCACTATACTTATCTTCTGCTGTTAACTCAGAGCTCTGAATGCTCTATGGCATCATTTTTTATTACTACTCAGACAGCAGGGCTGAATCTCTTATCATTTAAAATGCTTAATTCAGACAGAAGCTCAATAATAATTAATGATAATTGTTTGGTTTGCTTTCTACGGAGCTCTAATTGAACGTTTCACGATAATCTGCTCAATAGTCGTTTACAATCGCTTTTCAACGTTTCCATCGTTTTTTTCCCCTTCCTAAAACCATTTTTTGATAATATTTATATATCTGCAGAACTTGATTCGACAATGCAGTAACTTAGCTAATAAAGATTAAAAATGAGATTTAATTTCCTCATTGTACTGTTAATCTCTGTAATTAAAATAATGATACTCATAACAACCTCTCTTTCTATAGCTTCGTTTTTGATTGCTTCATCAATAAAAGTAATTGAGTGAGATGGTGTAAAAAATATATATATTGTCTTTCATTTTCAGATGCAGACTCTTTCTGCCAGCTTATTTGCATAAAAATTTCTTTAAGTGCTTCGAGAGAGATGAGCAATTATCTCAATTAACTGCGAACGAAGAATTAAAAAAAGATCGAAGAGGAAAAGACTTAAATGCAAGATGCAATAATCGACTGCACAAAATTTAAAATTTATTTTTATCGTTTGTACTCGCAAAACATTCGAAACACGTTCTGAAATAAAATAATGGTTAATAACTAGCAAATTGTTCAGATATTCGAAGCTTTTTCCTTTGTTTAAACCATATGTTTTAAATACATCACATCTTGTTGATGGTTCCTATGACAAAAATATTGCGTGTGATAATTGATCTCATTAACAGAGCAAAAGTCGGTTATCGCTACGTCTTAACTATAAATTAACTTGAAAGTAGCAGATTCTTTATATTTTTCTTTCAATGCAGTTTTCGCAGACTTAAAAATGCAAAATCATTGAAGTCAAGGAATTTTTCAACTTAATTTAAGATATATTGCAGTTTTAAAGAATTTTTACGTCTTTTCTACGAATAAATTTACGAGTTAAAAATTTACTTTCATATTTATGTGTGATTTTCGCAATTCTGCTTGTGTTTCCAGGTCGCATTTTCTGTTAACGAATATATTTTCTTTTAAAGTGAAATTTTTGTTATGCCCTAAAATATAAATGGCACCTTTAAAAATTACTATCTGCATTTATTAATTTCCATAGTGATTTAGCTCTATCAGATATAAAAGGTTATTGAAACAAATTGAAATGATTGCAAACTTACAATTATTTTCTTTTAAACAATAATAAGAGGACAAAATTTGAGCACAATATCGAAGAAAGCATAAATTTTGTTTGTATTCTAAATAGTGTATTTATATGACTTTGCTTGGTCACACAGGTGACACCCTCGGAATAAACAATCTAAATCTTCTGAAATATTTTCTTGGATCTTCAAGTCATCAGGATATAATGTAGACTCTATCTTACACTCATGTCCATAAATAAAATATAATGCAAAATCAAGAAAAGAAAGAGTCAGAAGCAAAACAAATGTGACTTATTTGTAAAGCCTATTTATTAAACAAAAGGTAAAGAGCAAAAAAGATGCTATATGCTTGATGTCATTAATAAAAATTGCGATTTTTTGCTCCCTGGTGCAAATTACAGAAAAAAAAAACTATTTACAAAAACCAATATTACATGGTTGGTATGATGGTTAATACATATTATGTCTCCCAGAGGATGCAATACAGTCCGTACAATTTATAGGCCTGCTGAGTATGAAATTGTCGATCTGATCTTGTAGAATATTACACCACTCATCAAGCAATGCTCGCCGAAGTTCCAGTAGACATGTAGGAGGTAGTTGACGGGCTGCAACTCGTCGGCCAAGGATGTCCCACACATGCTCTACTGATTCAAGTCCGGTGAGAAAGCTGGCCAGTCTATACGGGTGATATCCTCCGATCGAAGGCATTCGTTTACGATGTTTGCACGGTTAGGACGGGCGTTATCATCCATAAACACGAATTCTGTGCCCATGGCGCCCCGAAACAAACGTACATGTTGTTCCAGAATGACGTCCCGATAGATTTGGCGTGTCATGGTTCGAATTTGAACATGCAGGTCAGTTCTAGAATCCAGAATAATTTTTCCCCAAACGAGCAATTCTGCATCGCCATGACGGTGTCGTTCAATGATGTTCTCTTGGTGGTAACGGGTACCTGGCGCTCTCCATATGAAAGTCCGGTGAGAATCAGACTGCAAGCTAAACCTGGACTCGTCGGAAAACATCACACAAGCCCACTGTTGCGGTGTCCAAAATGCATACTCTCTACTCCAGGCTAACAGCAGGCGACAGTGAGTTGCAGTAAGTAGAACATATCTGACAGGCCTACGAGCATATAGACCAATCTGCCCTAAGCGTCCGTACACGGTCTGTTTTGAAACTGTCGTACCAGTGGCTAAAGAGAGCTGACAAGACAGGTCTGATGCTGTGCTCCGTCTATTTCTTTTGGCAGTAACTGCCAAATACCGGTCCTCATCCGGCGTTGTAACTCGGGGGCGACCCGTGCTGTAACGTCTACTCACATTACCGTTATCTTGGAATCATTGTCAAAGCCTGGAGACGACACTCTGGGCGATTCTAAGTTCCTCGTATATTTTCAGCTGGATAGGCTCACATTCCAGACGGCCGATAATTCTACAACTTAAAAAATCATCCAAATATGTCCTTTGTATCATAACTATGCGGTTATTGCACTGAAAGGCTTATAAAGTGCAATTTTACTTCTTTGCCTATATTCCTTATACATCACTCTCTTACTCTCTCTTCATTGTGACGTACTATCGGTGTCATCTGGGGGCTTCCTGCAATTTGCATATGATTTTTGAAGATCTGTGTGGTCATTTTAAGGGTGATATATGCTTTTTAGAGTCCGATTTCTGCGTGACTTTGAATTATCCTTAATTTATGGACATGAGTGTAAAATCTGCTGTCGTGCAGCCGTGACCAGACTGAAGGTACACAAAGAGAATCAGATGATGATTACTCTAATATATCCCGTGTTACCAGAGGAAATCACAAATAGTAATTATTAAATACCAATACAAAACTTTAAGCTACTTTTCATACTGTTTCAAATGTTTTTCTGTCGTTTCTTATAAGGAAACTATAGTCGTTTGAAGTTGGTGAAATTTTTTGGATTGGCCCTGCTTATTGCTCTAATAAGGCATGCCCCCTTTTCCCTCGTTTAGGTAAGTAAATTAGTATAAAGTGTTACGACATTAAAGGAATTTGCAAAACTTTCATGCAGTATCCTTTATTAAATTTTATATATGAAATTTGAAAATGACGCGTTCGCGGACATAAGATTTTACAACATTGTGATTATGCTAATTCGGAAGTAATAGAAACTGGATGTTAATCAGCTTCCTTTTTTGAAGCTACATACATTGATCTGTTGATAAACCTGCGAAAATGCTATTATTTACATAGAAATTTAAATGTTCATTAGGAAAGAATAACATATTAGATATGTTTATGTATTAATTATCTCAATGAAACAGATAAATGTTTTTTAAGTTTAATTAAAATTAATTTTTAAGCACACTTTTTTTGGTATTATAAACTGCAGGATTTGTTTAATTCTTATTATCTTCAACCTTGTTAACTTAAATTTAATTTTTTCTTGAAAAATTGATAATTAATTGATAACTAAGGTCTGAAAATATTTAAATAACGTATTATTATCGAGAACATACAAATGTACAATATTTCAAAATTCTAGAGCACAAAATATAAAATTCGATCTTTACAAATACGAAACAAATCAATTTAAATAAAAGTGTTTAAAGATAGTTTAAAGAACGTTAAAAAAGTCCATCGAGGCATTTTCTGTTCTTTTCACAAATGATATCAAAACAATTATTTTATGTTATTTTTCTCATTTGGGTTATTGCTAATTTTACTACTTTTTTAGGCTCTAATTACTTAAAGCTCTAATTTAAAAATCAATATTTTTTTTTTATTTACCGTAATGTAATAACTGTTTAAAATATATCTTATTAATTGCTAAATATTAAACCTTGAGGCAAAGAGAAATAAAAACTGCCTCATTTTAATGATTAAGAAGAAAATATCATTCGTAAAAATATTTACATGTTTATCTCAATTACTCGGATTTTTTTTACCCCTAATCACGTTTGTTTTGAAGCGACAGAAACTATTTAAATGCTACAAACCGTAACAAATTTAGAAAATAATCAGTGAATAAATTAGCTAAGTAACGCTTTTTTTTTTTTTTAAGCAACCCAAATAATTTAATGTGAGCACAAAGAATCATTACCAGATTTCTTTCTTTACTTTTAATGACATAGTTAAAAACTGGATGATCCAAGGCATATTTTAACCCATTCATTAAACAATAAATTTATGAATTTTAACTTTTTTAAGGCGAACCAGCACACTCTGTTTTACACACAAATTGCTCATTTGAATATTATAGCATTATAGCAAGATTTGCTTTGTTTTTTTGCTCAGTTCCTTGATCTAATCAGATTTTTAAACGGCCTGATCATCTTTTAAAGTAAAGAGAGGACAACTTTATTATGTAGGGAGAGAGAAGTATCTTTTCTTTCTGGTGAGGGGGAAGTTATTTTTTAGCAGTCATAATGAGATTAGCCCTCATAATAATTCACTGAATAAAGTAATTTTGGAAATAAATTGCTTCTAAAAAGGGGTTTCATCCCCTTCATTTTCAACAAAAGAGTGTTAAAACATCGAGGGAGGGGTGGAGGTGGGAAAGTGTTCCTTCTTAGAAAGACGTGTGATGTCGTTGACACACCCCACAATTAAGAAGAAAATTTTTTTTTATCAAAGACGTATTAAATTCCACGCTATTTTGACCCCAGTGTTAAAAAAATAGGATTTGATATTTATTAACCTCAAAATGCTCAGATTTCGTGCGAAAATAATTATTGGGAAATTTATCAAAAAAGTTGCTCGAAAATTTAGCCGCATGAGGTTAAATTTGTTTTAGAAGTATTTTTGAGTAACTTGTCTGCTGTGTTTGAATGCTGTTTCTAATTTCGAAATGAATCGGTTTACAAATATATTAAACTAGGCACTATTTCCACTGTCTTGTACACGAAATCAAGATTTAAATGAATTTCCACGTTTTACGAATCGACGTCTATCTGTTTGTAAACATGATAACAAGCTAGACGGGTTTAAGTGGATGTGAAGTCTTTGCATCAAAATTACGGATTAATCTATGAAATTCCGTATAAAAACAAGAAATATCATAACAAGCTAGATCTATGAAATTTCGCATATCGTCTTACTATCAGAATTTCAGACCAAATTAGACTAGGTTGGCTGTCTGCCATATTATATCTCAAATTGATTTATATCAGCGTTTATGTAAGCGCAAAATTGATAACTGAACCAAAGCTATATTGATGAAATTTAGTGTGTGGTCTTGACATTAAAACTGCGCATTTATGTCTTATTTTGCATTCTACCCAGGCGTCATCCATGTTATCTGATCCCTGATCAAAGTAACGAGATCTCCAGAAAAACAATTCTGATACAATTTCAAATACAGACGTTAATGTAAGAATATTGTAATGAGGAATACCGATTCATTTATCATCTAACCATTGATAAAAAAATAAAGAAATTCTTGAAAAACTGTCCTGATGCAGCTTCCAAATGAATCGTTAAAACAAAAATTAAAATAAAATGAGAGATTTTTAAAGTGGGCTTAAATATGCTTGAAAATAAAAATTCTTTAGTAGTTTCGTCGCCGTAACAAGACCAAATTACAATGAATGCGTCTCAAAAGGGTCATTTTTATCAAACTTGTAACACGAAAGAAAAGAAAAGCATTTTAAGTACGTACTTTTTTACACGTTGCACGGCTGATTAGCTCTAAATGCCATTCAAATTCACATTATCATAATCATTCAGGAAAGGGGTTTGAACGATTTGCGATTACAATGCAAAAGTCTCCAACGAGTAATGTGTAAAAATATTACCGAAGTCCCCTTTTAAAAATTCGGAAAAGAAGGGTAGGATTTCCCGCCGTAACTCTTGGAAATTCTCTGAATTTGTGCAACTCTTTTTCCGACGTCCGTCCCGAAAGAAATCGAGGAGAAAAAGTAGCTAGGAAAAATCCCCATTGAGATTCTTTGCTTCATGAACACATTCATCACCGAAGGTTGAAGTTGAGGGTGCCAAGAAAGGATTACGATCGGCTCTCACTTTGAGATTACTTCGCAACGGAAACAAGAATAAAAAAGGGAAAAGACAAGAAGAAAATGGGGGAAAAAACGCTAGGGGTGGAAAAGAAGGGAAGCTCCTTAGAACCAGTCGTTATTACGCTAAGAAACTTTATATTTGTACATTGGAGATAAAATGGTGAATCAAAAAAACGGATGGTCTGCTGTTGGAGTTAAAGGTTTCTTAAGTTTATATTTCTCAAAGATTGCGTGATATTGATTCCGGAACTTGGAAAATAATTGCCAAGACTTTACTTGTTTTGATAGTATAAATTTCCTAATAAAATTTTCCTTGTTGTTCAAATACAAGCGTATCATGAATGGAAATTTTCTTTGTTGTTCAAATACATACGTATCATGAATGGAAATATATGCCACAAATTTTAAAACCAAATACAAATATAATTTAATAATTTATATGATAATCGTCATCTACTATCATCTCAATTATATAGAAAAAAAAAAGAAAAAAAATCGGGTTTTTTTCCAGTCAAAAGAAGTATGGTGTTTATGTTTTTACATCTTCGTCTGAACATGAGATTGTACGTCTGCTTCAGATGTATTTATGCATACCTTTTAAGTAGCGAAAACTCCAGTCTTTCATGCCTCCATTTCTTGTAAAATTTAGAAAATTAACATAGACAGTGTTGTTTGTGAAAGATGAAACGCTTTAACTGATGATATGTGAATTCCCAGATAAAATAATTTCGTATAAAAAATTCCATAAAGCTACTGAATAAATTAAGTCTGTTGCTTTTTTTTTCATTACTGAAAGCAAATAGAAATCAAAAAATCACGATGAAAGCAATTCAGATACATGATTTAAGGCAGGAAAACAAACATAATTTCTGGTGTGATCGTATGCTGTTTAACTGTTTTTGATATCTTAGAATAAATATTTTGGCAACATGAATATAAATTTCTAAATTTCCCATGATGATGAAGTAGCTTTTTTCAGTTTATTTATTTCGCAGACGATTTTTGATTTCGAGAATATTTAGCATTTTTTTTAATGGCATTTATCTTAGTAATGTTAAAAATTTGGAAAATGACGCATATAATTTATTTCTGATTTTTAAAGTTATCTTTATTTGCTAAATTTTTCTTTGCATGAATTTCCTCTCAGCTTCTAAGGTGAATGACGCAGTTTAATATGGATTAGGCAAACGTTTTCAAAAATTCTGGAGTGACTTTTTTTTAGAATCTATATTCTCAAATATTTAATGAATTTTCTTTGTTTGTAGTTAAGTTTTTATTCAACGAATTCATTTCAAATTAATTATTTTAGAGTATTTAACTCTTATAGTTCAGAATGCATATCTTTATACACTTTTCAGAAAATGTCTGTATACAGACCAACAGTAAACATCTAGAGAGAATAAAAGTACATTAAAGGGGATTTGATTTTTTTTAAAAGTATTTCTTGAACAATTCATTGAATATCAATAACAATTTCAGAAATATAACAAGCATTATTTTAAAATAATAATAATAATAATTTAAAATTACACAAAAAGTTACCAGAAAAAGTTTGCTACTGATGGAAAAAGTCTTCAAAAAATAGCTTCTTTGGACTGTCAATTAAACTTTAATGTCTGGTTAAATAACCTTTATGTCATAGAACCTCTGTCATTCGTTTAGGCATAGATTGGACTAGCCTGGTGTTTCTTCAGATGAAATATTATTCCATTCCATCATAATCACTTTTTTCAACATATATTTCGATGTTGCCGAATCATGCGTTCCAATCAGTCCCATAAATGTTCGATGGAGTTTAAGTCTGACGATTGTGGAGGAGTACGTAATTGGTTTCTGATATTGTACAGCAGCCATAACTTTACGTTGTGAGCTGTGTGTTTTGGATCATTGTCTTGTTGAAACCGAAAGTCTTCGCCAAGATTCAAATCTTATGCGCCCTGTTTCAAATTTTCTTTTAATATATTTAGATATCTCATATGATCTAATGTGGAGTCTATAAAAATTAATCGACCTATTCCACTTGCAGCCACTTCACCTCCAAATCAATACGCCACCTCCACCATGTTTAACTGTAAGCACAAGGTTTTCCTTCTTGTGCGTACCTTGTTTTCTCCTCACCAGTTTACGCCCTTTAACGCCAAAGATACAAAACTTGATTTCACCAGAGAATATTACGTTTTCTCAACATTTAGAAGGTTTATCTGCATATTCATGGACCAAATTTAGACATTTTTTGCGTGTTGATAGCTAAAATGTGTAGCTTTCTACTATCTACATGGCGAGGATAGTCAGCCTTTTTCAGTATTTTCCGTCTTCATGAAGAGATTTTTTAAATGTTTCTCTAATATTAATTACTATTTGAGATACAATAATCTTTGGATTTAAAAATTCGGATTTCAGAATGTATCTCTTTCCTCGTAAAGTCAGCTTAGATGGACGGCCACTACGTGGCTTTGAGATAACAGATTTCGATGACTTGTAATTATTGATCAATCTTTGGATAGAAGAATGAGTTCTTCCAACTACCTTGCCCATTGCTCGAAGATTTTTACCTTCATTCCTTAGTCTTAAGACGATTTTCCTTTACAAAACAAATTACTTTTTTGCAAGTGTGTATCATATTAACAAAACCATGTTTTTTTTTTTAAATTCTATTTGTTGTATTGTTACCAGAGTTAAAATGAATAAGTGGCAAAAAATAAATGCAGATATTATACCATTTCATACAAGTTTATGGAGGCTAAAAAATGAAAATTAGTTTGCAAATATCCTTGTAATTTGTATCTGAACGCAAACTTTTTCTAATAACTTTTTGCGTAATTTTAAATTATTATTATTATTACTTTAAAACAATATGTGTTACATTTCTGAAATTTATCAAGAAATACTTTAAATAAAAATTAATATAATATAATCACTACAGTTTTCTTTTGTTGGCTCTTGAATGTTTACTGTGCATTTGTACGCAGACATTTTCTGGCAAATGTATATCTAAACTAAATCCTATTTATTAATTCCTTCAAAGTTATGTAGTGATTCACTTATTAATGTTAGATATTCTTGAAATAAAAATGTCAACATTTTCATTTAACACTTTGAATTAATATATTTCCCTTTAATATTGATTTTTTTATGATTTATAGAGAAGCACAGTCAAGATTGAAGTAAAATCCTTGCAATAAAAATAATCACATTTAGTTCTTGAAATGTAAAATTTTATCATTCCCCTTTTCTGATTTCTTGGAATGGGTATTAATTGGAAAATATGAAGAAGAAGTTAATTCCAATCATCTCCTAAAAATGGCTAATTTCATGCTATATGAAATTTCGAATTTTAGTTATTTTTCATTTTTAATGAGAGATACAAAAAAACTTAAATGATTAAATGGTATATTAATTGGTTGTGCAAAATGGAAAATCTATGCAATATATATTACACATTTCCCTGACTCAGGAGTAGGTGAGAATTGAGCATCATGGAATGAATATATTACTTTCATGACGCAAAATGATACATTATCTAAGAATAACCTTTTTAAGAATATCAAAATTTCTTCAACACTTTGATTTAACATTTTGAGTTAATATGCTCTCCTTCTGATTTCAATTTTCATTACTCACAGATAAGCATAGACAAAACCACATTAAAATCCTTGCAACAATATTACATTATCGCACTTGAAAAGAATATTAGCTGAAAAATATGAAGCAGAATTAAGTTAATTTCAATAAACTCCTAAGAATATTTGATTGCACGCTATCTGAAATTATTTATGAGTTTCAATGAGAGATATAAATTTTTTAAAAAATGACTGCACAGTACATTGATTGGTTTGAGGTCTGGATTATCAAATATGCAAAGTAGGAAACTGTCTAGGGGTCCCACAGCTTAGAGGGCCAGTAACTGCGATATATATTTTTGATATATTTTCTGAGTGTATTATTATTATTAAGTTTACAAGGGCCATGTACGATAATTGATTCAAATTTAAATCAAATCTCGATCTGCAGAAATTTATTCTAATATTCCCAGTTATCTTTTATATGTTGCATATTATGTTTGTTATTCAAAAATTCTAAAAAAAAAAATGTGTTGCTTTATGTTTTTAAAAGATAACCATTTCTATAATTTAATAAAATTGAGATTGTGCTCAGTAAAATTTAATATTTTATTTAAAATTGTTTTTAATTTAAATCTTACATAAAAGTCAGAAGCCATAAGAATAGCTTCTCATAAATAATTAAGTTAACGGGAAAATATCTAGTGTAGGAAGTTAGAGACTGGCAAAAGAAGTCCCCAAATCTTGAATTGCCTAAGGATCCCTAGACAGCTTGATCCGGCTTTAATTGGATCAATAAAACAAAAAATTATTCTATAAGGCATATATACTATTCCGATTTTAGAGTTAAAAGACCTTCAGAAGGTGGCTGAGAACGAAATATCTTGGTATATCAGACGAGTCTATTTTCGGTAAGTTAGAAGGCGTAGACATAGTCATATTCATTAAAATCTTGTTTTTCTCCTTTATTCGTATATTTCATAATTTTCCCCTTCTCGGCAAATGAACTTGTCTGTCTGATATTCAAGGTCAGCCGCCATCTCCTGAGAGTCTAAGAATAACTAAATTCCCTAAGGGACAAATCAGTTTTAACCCTGTGAAGTATGAGAGCTTTGGTTTATATATTTATCGGGAATGATTATTATTGGCTATTGTATTTTTTTAATTAGATGAATGCAGTTGTTTATCATTTAAAACTGAACCCTCCATTTTTTTATTCTCTCAAAACTACGTACACTATTTGAACTTATTTTTGATTTTTAAAAATCTCAAAATTTAAATCTTCTTATTTGACATTTTTATTTAATGTATAATTATTATTATTATTATTATTATTATTTGGAAATTCTCACTGTTTGCAGATGAGTTCGAAATTGAACCGGTTTAACATTTTATTAACTATCGTTAAGCGCAGCTTGAAGCAAATCAGAGATTATCTTTATAAACTAAAGCTCCCACTTTCTCATTTCCTTAAAAATAAATTAACTCAAGGATATAAAGCAATATAAAGTTAATTCCATTCAGTCTGTAAGAATGCCTGGTTGCTCGCAATCTCAAAATTTCAATCTTCTTATTATTTAACTTAAGGGGGAAAAAACTCAACTGATTACACGGTATTCTGAATCTATGCATCTACTCGCTTTGCTTAGAAGACAATAATTTCAGAGAACGTATTATTATGGATTTGAGAGTGAAAAGGTTAATTACATGCTTTATGAGCAACAAAATCTTATTAATTTTATCTCTGAAGTGCGTAAATAAAAGACTTTAATTTTCATAAAGCTCAACAAACTTTTCAGCTACATCATATGTTTCGCTGATCAGCTAGTAATAAAGAAAATAAAGAATATTTTGGTTATGTTTGGTATCGATGATATTATTATATGAGGAATTTTGTTTCTCATCCAATTTAAATTTCAAAATCATCTGCAGACTATTCATTCTTTCTTAAAGTAAATAATATCTATTGAAGTTAAATTGCCTTTCGAACAATCAACTTTTATTCACTGATCAAATAAGAAAATGAAATTTTGTTTTCTTACTAGTATAGACCACAGGCAAGATAATTAGACTTAAGACTCCTGAAGAATGTAAACAATTAACAGAATGATGATTGGTTGTTAAAAATACAGTTTTATTATTTATATGTTGTAGATTTGTTTGCATAGTTGAAATGGATGAACATAAGAATGCGATGCAACCGATGATCGAAATAATGCAGAATGTTTAAAAACCCTTGGCACATATTAAAATTGAATAAATCATATATTAATTAGTATAAAAGAGTGTGGTTTGTGCTAAAATTCTTCTCATGGTAAAAAATGTTTTAAAAAATAAGAATAATTCCAACTTTTTCACAAAGTTTACATTGCAACCAAAAGAGGGGAAAAAAGGTATAAAATCATTACAGATGCCCCTAATAGTTGAAATGTTTTATTTATATACGATGTTTGTGAGATTTTCAAATTAGGCACAAATTATAATCACTTTCATGCGTGCAATCTAGTCACTTTCATAATCAATGCCTGTAACAAGTCTATTGAAATGGAGCAGTACCATTTGAATGTAGATAGGACTACAAAACACGTACAAATTAAAATAAGGCAAAGTAATTACTTGTGACAAAACAAATTCTCTTTAACTGTTTGTATTGAATTTATAAATTTTTTAAAGATGCAGGGACATCTAAGTAAAGATACGAAATTAATTTATCTATATATATGTGTATGTGTGCGATTAATTGGTTATGATAAATATTAATTGCGGTTAGTATTAATAATAACCGATTAAAGATATTGATCATATAATAAATTAATGAAAAATGCACCTCGCATTTTTCTTCTATAATTAATTGATTTTATATTTAATTCAAAAATGAGCCAAGGAGTTTTCTTGTACACTGCATATTTTCTATTAATGCAACTAAAACCTTACCATCCACAGTAAATGCTATTAAAATATATGTGATAATATTCATATATGTAGTTGTTATATAAGAAAGTAAACATCTTTCGACCATGCGTTTTACATAATAAATTACATAATTATGTAAAAAAGCATATATATTATTTGTTGTGCGAATATTGTTTTGAGTTACTGTACATATATTAAGTCATGCACACATAATAAAATACACGAGGAAAATTTAATTTAATCATTTCATTGGCTTTTTATTAAATTCCCAAATATTTAAATAAAAAGGCATTCAATTAATTAATTTTGAGCATTTCTTTAGTAAATTTTAATAGATTTCAATTAATTTTACAAGATTTTATATTCCGTGTAGTTAAAATGTAATTAGCTAATAATAGAAGTGACGTTATTTAAATGGCTATGGTATATGAAGATAGGCAATAAGATTAAATAGCTTTATCGATTTCTAACTATTTTCATTTTATTTCGGGTTTCATATAATTTAAATTTTATTACAATAAATTTGTTATGAATTTCTCCTATGCTTTAAATGTTAAAATCAGAATGGATTAAAAGCTAATATAAAAAATGCTTTTTGTCAACTTATCGAAAAATTAATTTTGTTCTTTTTATTTTGTATTGGTTAAGTAAATGATCTTACTAAGCTCTAGATCTTAAATTAAATTTCGTCATTTCAATATGCCTGCAATTAAATAAACAGTTTTGTCCGATAGATTTTTTTCTATTTATTCACGTGTAAAATGTGTAACATTCATTTTATTCAACGCAATTAGCTGATTAATAAGTACAAAAACAGTGTATGATGATCAGCAGAAAGCTTATTCCACTAAAACTTTTTCTACTATTTTTTTTTTTTTTAATTTTTTGAGGTTTTCATTTTAATATGGTATTTTATTAAGCTAAAATCTTTTTTATTCTTTCGCAACTTCTTTTCATCAGGATAATTAGAAGTCTTAATAAGTCGAAAACATGATTTAACAGAAAAATTATCATATCGATCAAACGGTTTTCGTCTAAATTAAACATTCTAAACTATTTAAATTCAGCTCTTCATTAATAAAATTAAAGCGACTGTCTTCCGGGTTTTCATTTTTTTTAATTCTTGCGTAGAGCGTTAATTGGAAGACTACATAATGAAGTCCCTTAAAGTGAAGAAATTCGTAATATTAAACGAGCTAAAATTTGGAGATCGCATAAATTGTGGTTGTATTTGCGGTAGCTTTGATCAAAGATTTAATATTATGGATGTAATTCCTTTGTTAATATAATCATCAAAGGAAAATGAATGGTTCAATCAATTTTAGGCTATTATTAATAAAAAATAGAGAATTCTCATAGGAGAAGATGGAATTTCATAACAAGTTACTTCTAAAATTTGGAAGCAAAAAAATTTAATTAATTTCAAATAAATAGCTAAATTGTAAAAAGCCTTTTTTATATATTAATTCATTGAAGGTATTACTTGCAAAATAAATTACATGGAGGAATCTCCAATAACTTACTTCTAGTTCAATAAGCATTAATTTTATTATAGTATTGATTCAGCAAATGAAATTTCTTAAAATACAAATTTACAAAATACAATACAAGTGCAAATACAAATTTACAAAATAATACATAAAATAAAAAATAATAAAAAAATAAAAATTACAAAAACAATTTGGACGTCTCTTAAAATACACTAAAATTCGAAGATGACAAAAACACAATTTTAAAAAAATTGATATATTCAAGAACTCAAAGGCCCGCCATAGCCTGTTGGTAAAGTTTCAGCTTCAATAAAGGAGGATTCTAGATTCAATTCCTTTAATGAGCCACTGTGTCAGCGGACTTGATATACAATAAATCCATCGAGGGCAAAACACCTTCCGCGAAGTGAAAGTTTCGAGAGGAGGGAGACAGACCATGCACCGCCCTCATCATCCGATTACGGTTAAACATTACGCTATTAATCCCAAATTAGCCGTAATGTTGCTTCTGAACAAGATATATAACTAATAAGTAAATATAAATAATATAATATAACTGTATCTAATACAAATACAGTGATTCACAACAATTAGTTTATTAGTTAATATAACTAATCTAAAAACGAAACCAAAAATTCAAGTTCAGAAAAATTGAGTTTATAGCTGAGTACATCAGTAAGAAATATCAATTTTTTATCTGAAGGAACAATGATTTATTTTTAATATGTAACATAGTTAATAAATAATTAATTAATGGAAAAGGATTGATTTTTAAAGTGTTAATAATAATAATGAATTTTTTACTAATTTTAAAGATGGTTATTTCAATAAATAATTTTAAAAGCAAATAGTATACTTTTAACAAGAAAACTGTACAATATGACTTGAAAATAAATAAAACAGTTCGAACGTGTAAAAGGATTTTTAAAAGCGGAAAAAAACGCATTATGGATTAGATGAACTAACTCAAAAACTTTAAAAAATATTGAAGGTCGCTGAGGATGTATGGTACGAAGGCATTTAACTAAAAAATAATAAATCCGGAAACAATTTTTTTATGATTTTAGTTTTAAAATAACAAAAGAAGAATTGAATAAAAAATGCTATTAGAACATTATTGATAATAAATTCAATAGGGAAGTCAACCATCTAACTCTCCGACCCGCCCGAAGGCACACGGATTTAAACCATAAAAACTGAATGACAGGACCGCCGCAACAGCAACATTGGCGGGAACTGTGGTTGAGTCCTAAGGGCCATCACCGGCCACGGTACAACCTTCCCCGAAGGAAGTTCATCCCGTCATCGATGGGAGGAGTCAGATCCCCCACCTATTAGTGTACCCTCAAGGGTGGCGAGATCCAACCACCATTGCCGGAAGCATCTCATCCTCATTTCGAGGGAGATGCATTTTCATCCTCATTTCCTCATCTCATCCTCATCCCCCGGGGGTTAAATTCAATAGGGAAGAAAGAAATTGAATTACTGACGAATTCGAATTAAAAACATTCGATTTAGCCAAGTTTAACTGCAATAAATTTTTTAAATGATGATGCAATTCAAATATCTTGAAAGCAATATTCAAATTTCCGTTGTTTTTTGTTTTTTTTCTTTGATAAAAGAAATAGAGACCTGTGTTATCTCAGCAAATGAAAACAAATTGTAGTACAGACAATTTTTTCCATTTTTATTTTCTGTTTTAGATAACTTGTCTCGTCACTAGCAAAACTATTGATCAAAATACGAACAAATTCCTGCCCCACTGACTTATTTCAAAAATAGAAAAGATAAAAAAAAGAAAGAGTGTGTCATTTTGTCATTTATATAGATAGCTGGTTAAAACATCACCATAATAACATCGATCCAACCATTTTCGATCCTCGCTTTCCGTCGCCTAAGGGCTCGGTTAAACTATTTGCACCGCGGATGGAACATCCCTTTTTGCGGTGAATCACTGAAGAAAATTTTCGCTCCATTTATTACCATTTCGCCCAAGTCCTGCAAATTACTTGTGTCTTCTCGTATCTTCTTGCCAAAAGGACCTGGACATCTGCCAAGACATCAACCCAAACTGCCATGTCTCAAACTGTCCTGGAAATGCTTCTAATGTTCACCATCCTCATGTTCACAGTAAAAATACGGATTCCGATAAAAAAAAAATGGCGTAAGGTGTCACTGAACTCCAAAAAATGAACTATTATTTTTGTGCGACACGACGCTGGCGCCTTTTGGACGAACGACGATCGGTTGGTTAATCGAGGCGAATTGCCCCTCCCTGCCGAAAAAAAACTTAATGTCTTGTTTACCTCGCAAAGATCGTTACGTTTGAGAGGAAGGACTGTGGTATGGTCTCATTAATGTTCTTCAGCAAAGTTGTTGAAATGAAGGAAGAAAAAATGGCAATCTTTCTTTCTCTTTTTCCTGCTGCAAGATATACAGTTTATTACCACTGCAGAGCTCTGTATTTGGTGATAGTATATTCAGAGCTCGAGCTTTTTTCTACCTTAGCTTGCACGCACACTCTGTAGGCAATACACTGAAGGACATTTAGCAGTTGCCTGTGTTCTTGATTCAGACAGAGAGACCTTGTATATCTTTATGAACGCGCCAGATGCATGACCGTATGCATAACTGAGTGGTCACGTATAACAAACAGAGTTTCCTAGCAACCAGAATCGTATTTATTTTAGAAGAGAACAAGAATGGGAAATCCTCTTCATTAAATCAAAACTGTAAATCTTTTCGATGTCTAGGTGGATGCGTATTTTTAGAACATTCTATAAATGCATTCACAGCAATATAATAAAACCTACTTAATTAAGTTGATTGGACAACAGATAAGATTGAAAAGATTCTGAGAACCAACGGAAGTTCTGATCATTAACTAGATATCAAATTTATTTTCGTTACAAATAGAATAAATAGGCCGTATCCTTTTAATGCGGAAATACGCAGGAATAAATTGTAGGGCCATTGTTTTTTTTAATTTTTTATTTAAAGCTGAATAAATGGGAAAATTTTAATAAATTAATTACGACATGCATCTTAAATTTGATTTGGTTATATATTTTCTTTTCTGAAATATTTATTATTCTTTATTCAGATTTTCCAATTTTCCTTGCAAATGAATAGTGGCAGAAATTATAAACATTATATGTATGATATTATATCAAATTTTGTAATTAATAAGTACGCTTGCTTTACTATTCTGTAAAAAACGCTTTATCAATCAGTTTTCTTTTCAAGACAGGCTTTATAATTTTGAGAAGTGGTTAAGTGACAAGGAACATTTGTTTCTGACGAATTGGACATGCATCAAAACATGATTTCCTGTTTCAAACTCAGTCAGTTGGTCAACTCAGTCAGCTCAAAATCTCCTCTCCCCCCCCCAAAAAAATTAATTTAATTTAAAGGCAAAAAATTGGAATAGATCGATTCTTTAAGGCAAATTTTAAAGAAAAGTGCGCTTTATATAAAAATAAATATTTCCTTTCAAATTACATAACATAAAAAGAGATTAAATATCTTACAGTTCATTAGAAAATGGAAAATTTCAGCAATAATTTTAATACTTACAAACCCAGATACCAAAAATAACGGCTCTTCTACATATACTTATTTTTATCATACTTTTTATTTTGTTTATCTTAAGTTGCTACTAAAAATATAAAAATCATTTTCCTTATTAATAAAATTCTGGTATTTCCAAAATAACAATATTTTTGATAAATATTTTGAAAAAATATCAATGTATGGTGCATTTAATTGTTTACAAACTTATTTACTACAGGGCGAATTCTTGTATATTAGACCACTAAGTGGTATTGAAAAATTAGGTCATTCATGATAAACCTGATATCAGGGGTTATCAGTAGAATCTGCAATACAGCGATCTAAGTGATAACGATCCTAGGTGACTCAGCAATGTTGATGACACTTCCCAAAAAACTTTCTGTGCTCTCAAATTGTTCCGTAGACAATTTTGTCACTTGAGTCGCTAAATATTCGAGAAAGCATCGATCGATATTATGTCTAATAATCTTTGAAATATCTGATAAGTTTTCTGTTCAAGCCGATATTCATTTACTTTGTCTAATTAAAACAATATTGAAATAAACAGCAGATTAAATCATTTTGTTTCAAAGCAAGGCGAATACGTGAAATTTTAATTCTAGGAATATAATATCTATTTTTCATGTTATTACATCATTAAATATTTAGTATCCAAATTGTTGACTTACTTCACTCTTTCTCTAAATGAGTGTACTTTCTTTTTCAGAAAGCAGTAATAGTCAAGAAAGCTCACCTTTTGAATAGTGTTATTTTGAGAACAGAAAGATTCGTGACTGGTAAGCCTGTAAGTTTTTACATATATATATATTCCACTAAATATTTAAAAAAATATTTTATTTATCAAACTATTATTTTTAACCATTTAATTTACACATAATGTTATAATAAATAATACGTTTGTATAGATGTTTATATACAAATCTAAATTCGAATTAGATTCTTTATGATAAAAAATTATTTTTAAAAATTCTTTAATAGATTTCATAAAATCTACACATTTTAAATTGTTAGAAATAAAATAAATAGACAAAATTTCATAATATATAATGTCATATTATGCTATACTTCAGCAGCTGAATACAAAGTATCAAAGGGTCGTTCTTACAGAAATAAAAGTATTAAAATACGAAAAATTGAATTGTCACTATTTAGTTTGAAATACATTAAATTGTTTTATCCAAACAATTGTATGTTTAGTGTAATTTGGTGTTAAGTACAGGAAACTGAAACAATAGCAAAGACCAGAAAAGTTCATGAAATGAAAATAAAAGAATTACAAAAGATTAAAGATCACGAAATGAAAATAATATATACGTATAAATATAGAGAGGGAGACAGAGAGATTCTGTGGAAATGTAAACTTGTTTCCAACAAAGCGCAATACATTTACAGTGTTACTATAAATACTTTCTTCGTGCCATCTAGATATTATTTCTGCAATTAGTTTTCCTACATCAGATGAAATCGTATAGCAAGTAAGCACTTCTTCCGTAATTGGTCCACAGTAATTGTTGGTGATACCTGATCTTGAAGTAATTTTATCTCCTTTGGCAATCGGAAAATAATTATTACTGAAATGTAAGATGAGGCAAGACACGTGTTTACGATTTACAACGATTTGTTCTGAATTTTAACGTTTTAATAGCAATGATTTCCTGCTTTTATTCAGTTGTAATGAATCAAATTTTAAATAGACTTTAGCCTTTAAATTGATATTTAGAACTTCATTAATCAAGGAATTGTGATTAAATTAATCTTTAATCTCATATTTCAGAATGCAGATTGCATATATTAATATTCTTTTTTAATTATTTCAATGAATCAGAACAAATTCTGGCTCACTTAACACGAAACATAATTCAAAATCCCTTTTTTTTAAAAAAACAAAATTGAAATTTTATATGTGGAAGAAGGAATATTAATTTCATATTAGAAAGTAATGTCTTTGCATTTATTTCTCTTATATGTAAATCATTTGTGATAATAATTATGGCGAATCACTATCATGTGATAATTAGTCTTGAAGGTTTCGGTGTAAATGAATAAAATGATTTCTGAAACAATCTAATAATTCTTACGGATTTATTACTAGTATTATAAGAATTATGTTTAATTAATAATATAATCATATTTAACTAACTATATAAAAAAGAAAAATAAGAAAAATCGTTTTTCTCTGTTCTGTAAAAAACTCACGCATCTAATAAAAATAAGTAATTAGCAATTTAGACAATCCGTTAACAAAAAAAAAATAGCATTCGAAAGATCACAGAAAAAGAAAATAATAACTTAAATTAAAAGAAATAAAGTACTATTAGTTTTCAATCTATTTTATTTTAAATCATGTGTATAATATTAGAAATATATTAAGACAAATGTGACTGTCTGAAAGAGTACCTACATTGTGGAATATGTTAGAAATTATTTTTGAATAAATGAACTGAACACTTTTTTTTATATATACTGAAGAATTAATAGCAACAAGTATGATCAAGTTTTCAAAGAACATATGGACAACCATCATTGAAAGAGAAAGAAAGAAAAGAAGGAGAAAAGCTTATGAAATTGTCGAGACTTTTTTTGTGTTGTAGTGTTGATTATTTTTTATTATACAAGCATTCATTTGATAAATAAATGCTTATTTTTATTCTCAAATAAGTATTTATTGTATTCTCAAACCAAGTTAAAAGATTAAATTCAACTTTGACTGATAGAAATCGGGCATAAACAATCCTTAAATGTTTTTTATTTAAAAAGTGAGCCACTTCAGTCGTATGAAAACGGGTAAAACTTTTTAAATGGAGCTAAATAGTACACAGACCACATCAATCGACGTGTTATTTTAACGCTATTTGCTTTGTTACTAAAATAATTTTTGCACAAAAGATCCTTGAGTAGATTTCACACCGTATTAAATTTATAGAAGTGACAACTGTATAAATATGTTACAACAATTTTTCTAACTAATTTAAATTAAATGCACAAGTTATTATAAAAATTAACGCTAAAGGTAAGTTAACATTAAAATAACACTGTGGACAGATAAACAAAGTTTAACAACTATGTTAATTATTTATATTGTCTTTCTTCGTTAAACAAAACTCTCTTCTCTATTACGAACAGGAAATAAAGTGTTAAATGTGAAAAGATAATGCACCTTTTAATTTAACGCCGATTTGCCTTGCTGCTAACCGTCTGTTGTCACTTAAGCACAAAAGAATGCAGAGCAGAATGTATGTTTTATTACGAGTGCAGACAGCCACAATTGAATAAATATGTCACTTCCCTTTTCCTAACTATGAGTGAGTGTGGATAAGGGAGGCATCTGGCATCCCCCAAAGCGATGAGCATCCCCCCGACCAGACGGAATTCCAATCGACATTGTAAAATGTACCTTAATATTGGCTAGGTAAGGACAGTGGGACTAAGTCAACGGCTAGAAACTGACCGAGTTCCATTACAGTAAATTATGCTGAACCGTTCAGTCCAGCGAAGCGCATTGTCCACAGATGTTACGTTCGGACGCTACGAGAACGAAGGGCAGCGAGGCATCTTACTGAATTTCCATTCGCTAATGCCGTTTCCAAATTAGTTAAGCGATGTCCACATGGTAATTTCGTCCACTATTACACCGATTGAGAGGCTGGGCTTCTGCAGAAACTCAACTTCGACTGCAGTGGATTGGAATTGAACGGTGACCAGGTCTAGCTTAAATTCTATCGAAACGCCTAGACTATCGCTGATATATTTAAAATAAGTCAACTCAATTTCATGGATAGAATAAGGGAGGAACGGCTTAACGTGAGGACTACTTCGGTTTCCACCAGGTAGATTCGTATGAACTCATTTATTGAGATCTGTAATCATCTGTTATTAAAAATTCTTGAAACTGATTTAGTTCCCAGTAGAAAGCATACAAATGATGTACTTACAGGTCCCTTGAAATACGCAGTTGATTTACCTTCTGTGTTGAGAATGAATGCGTATATATAATTTGCTAGCCATCTTTGTCTACTAATATACCCACCGGAATATTTTTTGGCAGTTAAATTATTAATATGGAATACGTTTATATAAAATGTTATCTTCCTATTTGATAAAACGGAGAAATATGAATTTAATTGAATCAGCCAATAACAAATGACTTCTCGAGCAAATTGAAAAATACATACATTACGAAATGAAAGTGAAAGAGAACATCTTACTTTGAAGTTAAATTCGAACATCTTACTTTTAAATAAAATTAAATAGACCAATGTTTATGCTACTTTTAACCTTGGTAAAACCGCGCAACTGAATGCTTTCATCTATCAATGATATTAGTTTGAATTTTATCATAACAATAGCGACTATCTAGCGATGGTGAAGTCTATTTTCAAGCTCGATTAAACTTTCTGTTTGACGTCTATTTCTAATATCCTGCTTTTTTGTACATATTTTTTTCCTCTGACTGAATAAAGGTTTCGGTGACACTGCAAACCTTCTTCCGAACATTTCGAATTATATTTTATAACTTCATTAACTTGCTAAGCGAAATGTTGAATAAAGTGCACTTGCAAAAATTTTCATTGAAGCAATCTAAAGAGTTCATACGGCAATTTATTTACATTTGACAATTGCCGGTCGGCAGTAGGTAATAAAAACGATTTATGTACCACAACCATTATAGTTCTATATATAAATTCTGTGAAATGTAAAAATTAATATTTCATTTATTATATAAGATCATATGTATTTTTTTAATTGCTGGTCACCTCTACAAACAAGATTTTTCAATACGTTATTTATCTGCAGTTTAGCAAATCAATGCTCAATCAATCAAAGGCTTTACAAATTAATCAAAAGGTGAAGGATATAGGAAAATTAATTGAAAAGTAAATTTTAAAATAACGGTTACTTTAAGTAAATTTAAAATCTCTGTGCAAGTTCAATCAAATTTCTTATTAAAAATCTGGCTTTATTCAATTAAAAAGTGTTAAAGGTGAAATATATATTAGTTTATTTCTCAATTATTTTACTCGTCACCTTTCCTTGAAGCTTTATAACAAAGATTTTCTTAGCTATCTTTATTTAAAAGTGAAAGAAAATAAAAGGATTGTGCTGTAAATCTAAGCCTAAATGGCACATCTATTTATGTATTGATAATCTCTGGACAATTTAGCATCTCAAATTTAACTCAAAGACAATTCAAAAATCAAAAAAGCTCTCATACAGCTTGCTAATCTTATACTAACAGGAGAACTAAAGAAATTTCTTATTCAAAAGCGCTTAAGCGGAAAAAAACTCACGAGAATTCCAGAATAACAATAGCACAATAGCTGTCATACTTTTAAACAAAAACTATTTGATTTATTTAAGTGTATGTGCATTTCGCGTATTTAAATTTAATTAATTAAATTAATCCAATTTATTCGCTGAATTTTCGTTATATATATTTTAAGATGTATTAGATAAAAAAATATTTATTGGGCAAGTATTTTTCACTTTATTTTTAAAATAAATGCAATTAGTAGGTTGATGTTGTTAATGCAAAAAATTAAATTATGTTAAAATGCAATTAGTAATTCATACGTTGCTGTTGTTTTCAGTTTTCAGATATAAGTCCCTTTTTTGCATTGATTCTTTGTTTTGCGTAACATGCATTCGAAACGCTTGGGATTTTTGTGGAATCTAACAAACACGTTAAACGAAAACTATCCATATTTGTTATTTTTAGATATTTGCTATACTTTTGTCGTCTTCATATCTGAATACATTAAGTATTGTTCACCTTTTTTTTTTTTTTTTTTTTTTTTTCAAAGAAGTGTTGAATGGCAAAAGTACGATGTTTCGGTTTGCGATTTTTAGGACATACCTCTCTTTTTTGCGTTGATTCTTTGTTTCAAATAATATGAATTTGAAATGCATAAAATTGCTGATAAATCTTGTAACCATATTAAAGGAGAGCTATTATTGAATTAAAAGCGATTGTTTTGCTTTCGTCGTTTTAAAATAGTAAGAATAAGTTGTCTTTGTTTTCAATTTTTCGGGCATAACACTCTTTTTTTTTTTTTTTTTTTTTTTGCATTAATTCTTTGTACAGTATAATATAGAAGCCCGCATTTGTTATTTACAGGCCTTCATGTATATTTGTTATTTTTAGATGTTTGTTGTGCTTACTCCTTTCAAAAAAGGCGAATTTATTAATCAAAGAAATAAATTTTCGCACATTCTTCTTTTCGATACAGAATACGAAGAATAACATAGTACAGTGTTGTACAACATAGTACAGTGTTGTACAACAAGCATGCGCCTTTACGCAAGATTTGTTACGCATGAATTGAAATTAAGGAAAGAAATCTGCGAATGCATCGATTAGAAAAAAAAAGTATAAAGAAATAATTAAAAGTAAAAAGTGTTCCAATTAGTGATAAACAATCATTACATTGATAAATTTATCGTATTATTTATTTTCATATTATTAAATTTATTCATTATTTTCATATTTTCAATTCATTATTCTAAAACAAATGTAGAGAAATCTAATAAATATGATAAAGAAATAATCGTACGATTGACTTAAAACATAAATAAATATAAAAATTCTTTTGTTTTGAAAATAATTAAAAAGTATAGATGATTAAATATCTGGGGTGGGAAAAATATTTAGTTTGGAAAACGTTGTTTCGATATTTAAAAAGCAAAACGTTATAAAAAATTTTTAATTGTATTCACGAGACTAGATTAGTAACAAAATAAATTATTATAATTTTAAAAAGTTCCTGAAATAATTATTTTAAATATAACACTTCCTTATTCGGAAGCTACAATTATTGAATTAAATTTTGGTATATCTTCAGATACTCCAACTGAATTTTGAAAGGCATTTCTTAAACTTTTTTTAATAATTATTTAATTTGAATAAGTAAATTTGAGACTCGAAACCGTAAAAATGACTAATGACTTATGTAATTTTTAAAAAAAAGTGTTTACATCTGATGTTTAATGTAAATACTAATGTTGTTTTAATGCATTTTTTAAAGTACTACACATTTTAATTAATTAAAATTTATTCTCTATTTTTTTAAGGCTAAAGCTACTATTTCATTTACAAATAACCTGTTTTTCTATTAATGTATGTGGATTTTGTTACCATGTTAATCAAATTAAAAGTTATTAGTTTTTCACAAATAATGCAATGTTTATCTGTTAATTTAAATTAAATACGAAAAAAACCATAACTAACATATTTGATGACAGTTTGCCTTACTTTTAAAAACGAACATTCTTGTTTAGATTCGCAGATAAATAATTCATTATTTGTAAAATAAATAATGCATAATTTATATATCAAACTCACTGGACATGAAAAAAAAATACTGAGCTATAACAAATAATGTATTTAAAGTGAAGTTGCTCAGGCTCGAGCGTAAACAATTTTTTTTTCTCTCTATCAGAACGATATTTTTCCTTAATAACATTATTTTAATTAAAAACATTTTTTAATGAGTAAAAGAGATTGTTAACATGATAATACAGATAATTGTATATTTTAAATCTATTTTTTTTATTATTATTATTTTGAGAAGATTTTAATAAATGGAATCTTTTCTTCTAGTCTTATGACAAATTTACTTCGCACGTCTTGCAACATTTATCTCTACTTTATCTTATGGTGGAGGGAAGACATGCCATTTTTCCTTCTCAAGGCGTTAAGAATAGCAAGTCAAAGAAGTTTGATTAAACATGTATTATAGGACCGGAAAACTCGGGAAATATTTAGACTTCGCTTTTTTTCCCCCAACCGTCTATTTATTGACTCAAACAACATAAAATATAATTTTTTATTTCATTTTAAGCAATTTCCCCCTTGGAAATATATGTCGATCTCTAACGATTTAGCAATTAACTATTGAGCCACGATCATTGTCCATTAGGGTTTATACAAAAACCGACTTTTTGAAAAACCGGTTATCGAATTCCATATTTCCAAAGAAACCGGTTTTAGCCGGTTTTCGAATTTTCGTCAAAAAAATAGAATATGGAAAAATATTTTCTCTAAGTTATATAAAATTACAAAAAACGAAATCAATATCAAATTCAATGAAATTAAAGATTACATATACATATTATTTACACAAAATAACGAAAACTTGAACAAAAATTTTGAATAATATTTGTATTGTTTTCACTAATTTTAATTTCTCTTAAGAAAATAGGATTTTAAAAAACATAAAATGTCGACTGACGGTGGCTAAATTTTAAGTCTTATTTTGGACACAATATTGCCTGAAATTGAAAATATTCGTTCATTAACTACTGAGCTCGGTTTTATTGTTTTCATGGCATCAAATAACAAATTTAAGATTTTTGTTCTTTTATCCGTTGCCTCAAATAATGAAAATTCAGCTTTCATTGTCTTTGGATTTGCAAGTTTTTCTTCAGGGTATTCAAGAAACTTAAGAATTGATTTTTCCATGGCTTCTTTTAAAAAAGCATTACTCTGACTAATAGTTTCTAAGATTTTCTCTTCATCAGAATCGGTTTCCACATAAGAATTTGGAAATAATCTAGACAATATCTTTCCAGATAACTTAATAATTTCAGTTTTTGAAACTAAAGAAAGTACACTAGATTTCTCCGCTGAACTAGAAGTGTGCGAATACAGCAAAAGAGTCGCTAATTCTACTTTCTTGAATTCGTTCTTCTAAAGCATATAATGATTTGAAACTTATTTCAGTGTTCAATTTTTTTAATTAATTTAACAGAAATTCAAATATACCTACATTTGATTATAAATTCGCATCTCATCGCTTTAACCCCCCAGCTACTAAACAAATCAGTTCCAACTAATTTTTTTTTTAATTGGAATATCTAGGCGTTCCGGAAAACCGGTTTTCTTACTTTAAAAACCGGTTTTCGAATGTGACAAATTTACTTAAAAAACCGGTTTTTTTAAACCGGGTTTGAAAAACCTTCAAATCCTATTGTCCATATCCTATAACTAATATGCCAAAACCAATATTCAAAAAATTATAATTTTTCAACTATGATTAATGATTGATGACAGATTTTCGAAACTTTGTGTATATTATTGCTAACGAATATAAATAACGATTTTTTTTCATTTCCTGTTCTGAATACTTGCGTCAAATATTAAAACTGAAATCATAAAATAAGAAAATGTCACCTCTTTAAACTTAGTTTCATAAAATATAAAATTGATATTTATCTTCTATATTTAGAAATAAATCTAAATATGTAATAATTTCTGATTATCTACGTTCTAAAAATAAATCACTCGAATTCCTGCTTTACTTTAACTTCTGAGCAGCACGGGCTTTTATTTTTTCAAAGGGAGTCTTTAACATATGTCGAACAAATATGCTGAATCTGCAGATTCCTTTCCTCAGATTTGGGAAACTATAAAAACTCAAGTTGCTTTCTCACGTTCTCTTGCTCCTGCTTTCTCTCTTCCAAGTCGGTACGCTGCGCTGTGATTGTCATCGCTTTCAGTAAAAAAAATCTTGATAAAAGATAAAAATTTAATTGTTTCCTTAAAATCATAAAAAATAAAGATTGATAAAGAGTTACATGCTTGTTTCTTCAAAGAATATTATTCATATAACAGATAATCCTATCGATGAATTATTCATATTAATTTAATAAAAGAGAGTTTCCACTTCTCTTTTAAAGTGTCGTTCATTTTTGAATCTCAAAATTTTATAAACTTTTAAAAATACGCTACAAAAATATTACTATTCACTTAATTTAAATGTAAATTTTGTTCTCGGTGTTTAAAGAATTAAAGAAATGATCAATATTTTCCAGACACTCCTTATTTATTAATTCTGACGAATAGAAATTTTTCTTTCATATATCTATTTCGATTTTTCCTTTCTACAGTCTGAAAACTTGATTCAAACTTTTATACCTAAATAATAGAATTTAAAAATGAGTACCTTTTAAACCTAGTTTCGTAAAGTATAGAATGTATTTTTACATTTAAATGAAACACAAAAGAATATATATATAATGGAATATGTAATCAATTAATTGTTCATAATAATTGAATAAAAGTGACGCTGCCATTAAAATTTGTAGCAAAAGAAAGCAAATCAAAATGTTAGCGTTTCGCAACTCCTTTTTAATAGAGTCATTCATTTTCAATATTTAAATTATGTAAATATAATATCTTCTAAAAAACACCGTTAAAAGATACTATGAATCAATTTACTTAAATATAAATTCTTTATTTTGATTTATTTGCATTTAAAATTTACTCTTTAATTCATAGACTTTTATTAAAACCTTCATTCGCGAATATATCTGAAGCATATTAGAGCTATTTAATTTATAAAATAAAGTAGTTTAGTATTAAAATTTATTTTTAAAGTGCTTCTGTTTGTTCCACTGAAGTACTTGTTTCCATTAATTAGTTTTCGAAAAAAACATTTTATTTCGCATTGCCCTTTATTTATTTCCTTTTTAGCTCATTTCAGATGTTTGGAATATTACGAATGAATTAATTTCTTTTTATGAATGCATAAATGTTATTTCTTTTGCAATAGATATCATTTTGTATGGAGTGTTCTTTATATTCGGAAGATTATAAAAGCACTTCGAAACGAGTGCGCATATATTTCGTAGAAAATGATGTTATTGCTTTCATTTAGTTTTAAAATGGTTAGCTAAAAGAAATATCATAAAATAACTGTTTACGCTCTGCTAAACATAAATGTCTTTTGAACTCATGGTTATTGCTTTTGTAAAATCCTTTAGAATAAAACACGACTTAGCTGACAAATAACAAGTACATAAGTCTCTAAACCGGCATTTTTTGTTGAGTATTTGCAGTACTATGTAGCATAGGAGTATTTATCGGGTCTTGCGATTTTCTGGAATTAAGAGATTAAATTCAGCGTTTTCTGTAAACAAGAGCTTATATCCACAACTTTTAATTTGTGCACTTTTTTCTTTAAACTTGACTTACTTTATATTCGTTAAGTCCAAATTTTATAATCTGTTTTCCACTCACTCGTTAAATTTTTTTTTTTTTAATTTTGCATAATTGTGTATGTTTACACTTTAATTTAATATTTTCGAAAAAACTAGAAGTAAAGCTATTAATTTAATTACCTTTCTTATTTCATCCAATGGGTGTCGATTGTTAATGTATTTGAGAAAAAGGATTAAGATTCCATAATATTTATAATAATGAATTATAAAGTGAAGGTCAAAAACAGAAAATATGAACTACGTTAATCTTAAAATCCTTGATTGAAAATCCTAGATCTAAAAATTATCTAAATGAAAGCAAAATAAAACAAGCGAAAAGAACGAACGAAAAATCTTTTTGCTTTTTTTTAAGTTTCTAATCTCTTGTTCTTCAGGTAGATACATCCCCGACTTGTTAAAGACCATTTCGAAAATAACTATCGGCATACCTTTTTTTTTGTTGTTGTTGTTGTTGTTGCCACAATACTGAATTCAAAAGGCTGTCGTTTGTATATGTTGCTATTGAATTCTTGCTTATCCTATACAATAAGGAATTTCTGTTAATTCAAGCTAGCCGTTCATTCATTCACATTCGAGTCAAATATTGGAAAAGAAGATAGAAAGAAATTTCTGGTGAATTCTGATGGGAAATTGGCCGACAATTAATTATTATATCAGAAAGTATTAAAATAACCACTCTTGATAATTTTCATTCCAGAGTATTGCAATTAGATTCTTGAATTCTTAAAAGAAGTCTGCAGAATGTGCAAGATATAATCGAAGAATCTCATATCGGTAAAACTTGATTTGCTGAAGACCATTTCGAAAATAAGCATCGTCAAAGTGTGGGGTATTTTTTGGCAATTTTTTGTCAAAATACTGAATTTAAATGGCTGTCGTTTGTATATATTTCTACTGAATTCTTGCTTTCCCTGTACAATTAGAAATTTATCTTAATTTAAGCGAGCTATTCATTCATTCATATCCGTGTCAAATTTTGAAAAAGAAGATAGAAAGAATTTCTAGTGAATTTTGATTAGAAACTGGCCGATATTTAATTATGCCAAACAATATTAAAATAACCGCTCTTAGCAATTTTCAGCACAGAGTATTGCAGTTATATTCTTGAATTCTTAAAAGGAGTCTACAGAATATTTAAGATATAACCTAAAAATCTCATATTAGTAACAATAAAAATGATATTAACAAATAAAAATACAGTATGCGTTTAATTATTTGACCTTCCATTCTTCAGGTAAACTCATCCATGACTTGCGCAAGACGATCCTGAAAATGAGCATCGCGATTCTTTTTCTTTCCTCCAAACCGAATTCAATTGGATGTCGTTTGCATACTGCCATTGAATTGTCGCTTTCTCTGGATAGCAAGGAATTTCACTTAACTCAAGTGAGATGAAAGAAAACGGAAGAAAAGCGAGCTGCCGGTTGTAAAAGAGAGAGAGTTATTTCTCAACTGGCCTCTCTCTCTTTCATTCATACTCGAGTCAAATACAGCAGAGGGAGGGGTATGTCGGATGGAAGAGAAAAAGATGCTACCAATTTAATGAAAGCAAGGATTGAGAAAATCTTTAACAACTGAGCGAACACAGAAGCTTGAAATTTGCGATGTAAAATAAATAATAAGTGTGTGCAAAATGTATGCTCAGTGAAGAGTAAAGAATCGATTTATGCAAGTTTTTACTTCACTGAGTTTCCACTGAAAAAGCAAAAAAGGGTGTACAAAAATAAGGATTTAAAAAGCGAATCAGAAAGGGTAAGAGCAAAAGAATTTACGGGAAGAGCCCGAAAAAAAGACCGAAGAACGGAGCAGCAACCAGTCAATACCAGTGTCCTCTTGGTCTGAAATTAGCATATCCCTAGATTTAATTTTCTTTAAGACCAAATTTAACGTTTTCCTTTCCTTTAGTAAATTCAGAGGTAGACGGGTTTCACTTTCTTTTTATTCTTTCTTTTTTCTTCGGGTTTCGTTATTATTTTTCCTATATTTTCCAGCTTGTGAAGTCCCTCTCTTTTTTTATTATTATTTCTTTAACTACTCCTTTTTGTATTAATGCACCTGCCTTCTTCCAGATAGCAGATGAGCTTGAATATTTATTAGCCCGAGGCACAAGCATGATGACTAAATGAAAAAAAAGTAAAAAAAAGGGGGGGAAGGGAGGACTGCGCGTACCTATCTGTTGAAGGCTGTGGTTGGTAAGGAGGATGTGCCTTAATATCTAACCTCAGAAATGGAGTAATGAATCCAATGTCGCAGGGATTAGAAAAGGCAAAGAGCGTTGCCATGAAGGGGGTGCAGCTACTTTCCATCATCTTCCCCTCTCTTCGCGTACTTATAAATATAGAATAAGAATCCCACCCAACCCCCGGACCCTCTGTCCCATATTTTCTCTTGTTTTAATTTCGTTTCGCTTTTGATTTATCGTTCGAGTTAGTTCTGCAAGGGTTGATCGTAAACCTTTATAATGCATGTATGGGAAAAAAGCGATATAAAAAAATTGTGGAAAGAAAAATTGAGCTTTAATAATTTGTTTGAGGTACTTTTTTATTGTTATTTGACATATTTATTCTTGTATAATGCGGTATTTTTGCGCATTAAATCTTTCTCTTAAAAAATATGGTTACACTTTAAAATATTGCCTTTTTTTAAAGCATTCATAGGCATATTGGATCACGTGGTTTTTCCTGTTCTGAGGCTTATTTGATTTACTTTTGCGCAAACTTTTGCTTTGTTTTATGCTAGAACTTTTTAGATCTTTTAAATTTTCCATTGAAAGTGCTATTGTGAAATTGCATTAGTTAAGCTTAAGTTGGTTATGAAGTTATATACTCAAATTTTTAAAAAAATTACCATCATTTTGCTCTCATTTCTTTGCTACTTTGTATCCTCAAATCGAAAGAAAAATTGTATAATTATTATTACAATTGTTTTTCAGTTATGTCACTGTTGTTCCAAAATAGTTATGAGTAATTTGCTTTAGTTTAATATTTTTTTATTCTTCTGATTGATTTCAGCAGATTTTTGTCTGTCAAACGAAAATTTTACATATATTGATTTGATAACATTTTCGCTGGTTGCTCCTTTTTCCGGTAATTTCCTACTAAACACAAAACATGCACAATCATTCTGAACGATTTTTTGGAAATAATAATACATTAATCTCTCCAAGGAAGCACTGCAAATGATATATTCTATCACTGGAAGGAGGGTGGAGCTGAAGTGCAACTCCTCTCAAATGATCTTATATAGAGAATGGGGCATTATACAAACATATGAAACTTTGCTTTTATTTCCTTCAGCCCCATATCATCACTAAATGCCAAAAGTAATGTTCATTAACAATTTTCAAAAATTTTCTAAGAGCGCTAACAATATCTGCTTCAAATTTGGTTTGAAATTATGAAAGCCTTTGGTTATTCTTTACCAATACTATGTGCCTAAAGTGATGGCGCTCAAATATTTTTGGTGAGACAAAATTAACCAATTCGAGTTTGATATATAATTGCAAAAGATTTTGTCCTTTCCATTTCCAGTTCTACAAAAGCATTAAATGCCTATAGAAGGTATTCAGATGAAGAATTCCGATAAATTGACTCATTCAAATTTGGCCTGTATTGACTAAACTTTTATCTTTTCCACATTCAGCTTCACATCAATACTAAGTGTCTATAATAAATATTCAAAGAAAGAAATCAATTGTTTTCTTAAAATAATTGATTGGTTCATATTAGGTCTATAATTGCATACGCCTTTGTGCTTTCTACATTCAGATCCATAACAGTATTAAGTGCTTATAATATGTACTCAAAAGCAGAATTCAAATATTTTCCTAGGATTCAAAATTGATTGATTCAGATTAGGTATATAATTGCATAAGACTTTGAACTTTCCATATTCAGTTCCATAACAGCTTTAAGTGCTTATAGTATGTACTCAGAAGCAGAATTCAAATATTTTCCTAGGATGCCAAACTGATTGATTCAGATTAGGTATGTATTTGTATAAGCCTTTGTACTTTCCATATTCAGTTCCATAAGAGCTTTAAAGGCTTATAGGGTGTACTTAGAAGCAGAAATCAAATATTTTCCTTGGATGCAAAATTGACAATTCAGGTTTTGTCTACCATTGCATAAGCCTTCCTCCTTTACATATTCAATTTCACATCATCACTAAACACCTATAGTAAATATTTAGAGACGGAATTCAAGTATTTTCTTAGAAGGCCAAATCGACTGATTTAGATTTGGATAAGAATATAATTGCATAAGCCTTTGTCTTTTCCCTAAAACGCGTTTCAGTGTGAGAAACCTCTACGTTAATCATTTCAAATTCAGTGACTAGCCATGACATTTTTTTTTAAAAACAGTATTTTAAAAAAAAACCGATGGTATTTTGAGTGAAAATTATTCCACGGCTTTTAAAAAAATACGCAAAAGTTCCAAAAGGTTTTTTGGGGGAAAGGAAGACGAAGAGAAGGGAAAGACATTGATGTTCAGTGTTTTCCTACACCTCCCAAACCTTTTTGCCGAGAATGAAATTTAGTCTCTCGCATCCGACGACGTCGAGTAAAACCCATTAAAATTAACGGCTCGCTTTAATGAAAGTAGTTGCCTGCTGAAGAAGAGACGCTAGTAAATAAGTACACAAACAAGGAAAAAATTCCGCCTAAATTCCGTTTATATATGATGACGAGAGTCGTAAATTGCGTAATCAATGCTGAGATGCGAAATGGTCTCGGTGAAAAAAAGAGCCATAAAGCTGCAGTCCTTCCCCCATCTTCCTGAAAAATTTTCACCTCGTCATTTTCTTCTATATAGAAGTAGACGGCCGTCTGAAAAGACTCCTTTTCCTGATAATTTTTCCGAAAATGAGCGTCGCGTAAGAAAATCATTACTGTAATAATATTAACAGCTGTTTAAAAAAATCGTTTATTTATGTATGTGTGTGTTCGTAACGCAAAAGTTTCAGCTATCGAGTTGCCAATGGCAACCTGAATTAGTTTTTAGGGACTAAGAAGTATGTGAGTTTGTCGATTGGTAAGAATGTATGGCAACTGAGACTTTTTTCGTGGATCTTTAATAGAGTGCCAGAATACGATTTTTTAAAAAAAGTATAGTCTGATAAAAATTCTTGGAGATAAAAATTTCGGTTCCAAGAGTACGACTGCAAAATTACGGGTTTTTAAATTAAATTTATCGAAAGTTTAGGAATTTCCTACGTATTTTGGTGGATATTTGATGTACCTTAATTTGGCTTCAGAAGTCATGTAATCGCAGTAGTTTTCATTGAATTTGCGCCTTTGGATGCTCTTATATATCTCTCTATATATATATCTTGAATCATTTTACAAAATGGCGAATTTATGAGAACAAATGAAATTTTCCACATTAAATCATGCATTCGAATTGCAGAAACATACAGTTTTAACAATTTTCTTTGAAACAATATGTTTCGGATTCAGATTTTAAAGTTCTAAATATCCCTTTTGAATCACATAGTTAAATGGTAAATTCAATTATTCGAATTTAGTTATTGTAAATTACATTGTATAGAAAGTACAATCGTATTAGAGCAGAACCATTCATTTTATATATTTTTCAGCAAATTTTTAGAAATAAAGTTTTACTAATCAATTATTTTCAAAAAAAAGTTTTTTAAAGTCTTATTATTTAAATAGTTATGCATAAATTACTTAGAAAACAGAAAGCATCGTAATTTTTCTCTGCGTCACAAAAGCATTCATTTTATAGTAATTTCCTTCAGTAGAAATTCAAGAATTACAGAAGAAGAAGAATTATAGTCAGTAGAATTGCTACAACTTATTTCTGTTTATTTTTGAATAACTTTCGATATAAATATTGATTGTGATCAGGCATTTTTTTTTACAAATGTAAGCTTATTTTTTATTTCAAAAAAGTTTTAATCTGCATTGAATATAGTTCTGATGCATATTTTATGATGCAATAATTTCTTTCGAGAAAGACGTTAATTTCAGATTAAAGTTTCTTTAAAGTTTTATTATATATCTATAAATAATCGCACGACTTTGCTTTTCAATTTAATATAGGAATATGTGAATATATATATATATATAAAATATGAGAAAAAGGGAAAATCAGACTTCTAAATGAGATAATTTTTTTCTTGAGCATTAGGAATAATTTAATATCAGATACCTTTACCTAAGTATATACATATAAGTATGCTCATACTAAGTACATACATACTAAGTATTTATATACATATAAAAGCATATACTGCACTATTTGATAATAGTATATTCTCTCTCTCTCTCTCTATTTTTTTTTTTTTAACTTCTAGAAATCAGAAAGGGAAATAAATCTTTAAAGAATTACTGAGGTCAATATTGGAGACGAACTAATCGATTATTTTCGTCATTTCACTGATGTTAAAAATTAAGAGATATATCTATTATTGTTCTAATAATATTTAATAATAACAGCAAATGTTTGGCATTGACTTTTAGAATTAGGCTTTATCTTTCCATATTTTACGCCACTTAATTTTTCGATAATATTTTCTTCTTTCCATAAAATATTATTCATTATTAGTATAATTAGCACAGAATAATTTTCTTAAAACTATCGCTACAAATTGGAAATACTTTATTTTCAAAATTCCTCACATCTGCATTATTCAACACGTTCAGTGAAAAAAAAATTAAAAAAATGTTTACTCATAATTTTCATTTTGACAACGCATCACAGAAAATTAAGCGTTATGTCACAAAACAATTTCCTCCAAACCATTTTTACCAACAAAACCTCGATTACTACGAATTGGCTGCATTCCATTTTCAATTGTACAGGAAAGACGAAACCAAGTCAAAGCTGAACACTCATAGCTCATAGGACGGTCATATTTCTTCAACCTCCCCGCTTGTCAAAGCGCCAACTTATTTCGCACCTTTAAGAGTGAGAATCTAACTTAGGATTTGGGGTGGTCTTCTATCGACCTTATAGACTTTGTCAGTGGTTGAGAACATTTTCTGGGAAGGAGCATCGATCACGCTGAAAGATTTCCAAATGACAGTCCTAACGAAAAAGATGTTTCTTCTTGTGTTCAGAATTATTAGTTTTTACTTTTTGCGTCTCTGGGAATAGAGATTTTTCTTGCTTTGGCATGTAAGGAATCGCAGACAAAAGATTTACTTCAAGTCAGAACTGGCTCCGTTTTGCTTGAAATGAAGATGATATTTCAGTGACATGAAATTTCATTCTCTTCTTTAAGCTAATAGTAGTTAGGCTTATTTATTTACTTTGAAGGCGTAACACGCCAAGAAATGTAAAGGCATGATACTAGGCTCAAATGTCTGATCGCAGGCTTGATATTAATAAATATCTTCTGAAGTGCTAAAAATCGTTGAGACCTCCATCGTATGATTAAACGGCCTGCCAAAAAACCTTTGAGAGCTTGGTTGGCTCTAATTCCTTTGCGAGTATGGCTTGATCCTCTGGTCTGCAAACCTTGTCACAATTTACACGGCAGTGTCAATCACTACTAGAGTTTTTGAGGTGCTATAAATTGCCCTGTCGTGTGATTAGATGACATATTAAGGAGCCCTTAAAAATGTATTTAACTCTAATTCTTTAGGTAAAATAAAATTAGTTGCACTCCTTTTACATTTTGCGAGCGTGTTTGCACTTAAAGACTGCAAACCTTGTATCAAAATACACAAGATAACGTTAATCACTGGAAAGGTGTTTGATGTGCTTGAAATCATAAAAACCCATGTCGTATGATTAAACGGTACGTTATAGAACCCTTGAGAACTTCATTGATTCTAGTATTCAGTGCAAAATTAAATTTGCGACGTAGATTCCACATTTTGCAAGCATGGCTTGCCCACTCATCTTAGGCGTGTGTCAAAATACATTTGACTGCTAGGGAAGATAACTACCGAATTTTTACCATTTTCCAAAGAAATTCCCATAATTTGTCATGGGTTACATGCAAAAAAAGCAAGCAGGTTTTATAAAAACCTGATAAAGAGTCACGCAGAGTAGTATCAGAAATGGATAAAATTTTGACTTTCTTTCCGCTTATCGAAATTCTAAGTTCTGCCATCAATTACTAAAAATAAAAATGCGAAAACATATCTGAAAAATAAACTTAAAAATTTATATGTTGCATTTACCATAATAGTTGCAGAATTGATGCCGGTAAGGTAACTAAAATCGACAAGGTCAGACTCTTTCATAGGTCGGTCTGAGACTATGCGCATGGTCAAGACCACAAATTTCAAATTGAGTTTTATTAGTCTTTAAGTTAAAAGCCAAGATGGCAATGATTTTAAAACATTTTTAAGAGGTTTTAATAATAGCAACTTTAAAACCGAAACTCAGCTCATATAGGACCATAAGCAAAGCAGCAATGGTTATAAGAACCAAATAAGTTTATAAGTAAGTAAATAATAATAAATTGGTAGATAATAAAGATAAGTAATAATATATCAAAGTATTTTGTACATAGACATATCATTTTTCAAACAGTTTCAGTTCTTTTAATCTATAAAAAAAGCATATTTTTAAAGTTTACGAATGCACTTTTTTTTCATTAAGTGGTTTTAAAAGTGAACCCCCGTGCATCAGATATTTTGATACCAATAGTTCAGGAAATAAACAAACATATTTGGGAGAGTTAACTAAATTTTCCAATGGATTCAAGCCTAATTTCCTCATTTCATTCAAACTACACGATATTTTGTAAACATTCAATAAAATAAAAGCATGGAAAAAAAACTGAAACACTACGAATTTATTTTTTAAAAGTAAACCGATAACCTATAAGTGGCCACGAGCAAAACATGAGTTTATACTCAATCAGACCTCATATCAATAACTGATACGTCTGAAGCAGCTTCGTCACTTTCACTCCGAAATCCTTCCTGCTGAATCCAATACCCAAAGTTATAAGCTTCTATCCTACGTAATAAGTGCAGCAAATTAAATTGAAACAGTCCATTACAAAGAAAAAAAAGAGAGGGAGAGAGTTGGCATTATATTCTCATTTTCACTCACCGAGTAAGCTCGTCCTCAAAGTAAAAGTTCCATCCCAAATAGAAACAAGATGAGTACCCTTGGGGCAGAGAATGAAAGTACATCACATTACTTACTTCATTTTAAGATGTTTTCTAAAGTATCCAACCACTGTAATCTCAAATGGTCTTAAGAAACAAAAAATTACATCTGAGGAGAGAAAAGCACCCTAACTCGATCGGAAGCCTCTTTTTTCCGCTGCTTTGTCCAAAGCTTAGGAAAGCCAACGGAAAAGTACTCAAAATCATATTACGGTATACTTCCTTAGTTTCCAAGTTAGCAATTCTCCACAAGTAAAACAAGAAAAAAGTTGGAAGGATGTTTTCGACAAAAACCACTGCACTTCGCTTCAAAGAAAATATACTAGTTTAGCCCTCTAGTTTTAAATGAAGTTAGGCAGCATTAGGGCTGGCAGAGTTGCCAAGGAAAGAAATGCTGTTTCATTCAGTTCTACATCTTTTAATCCGTTTAACCATGTGAAAAGAATCTTCGTAAAAGTCTACCTCTTAGTATCCAACGTTGCTAAGTATCCCCGATACTTTTAAGAACTGTGTGACGTTTTTTGCCCTCAGCATTTTCCGCTGATATATTTTTCGATGGTGATTTCCAACATTTTCTTGGCTGTTATTTCTATTTAGTGAATCCTAAATATCCCTAACTGAGGCAATTCAATTTTTTGAGGCAAATAATTTTTATCAAATTGATAAGAGTAGGGACAAAATACTCTAAACTGTTAAACCACCCTATTGATATTTTAAGGGAGAATTTTCAGCTGCAGTTTCAATTTATATATTTTAAGAAGGATAAATAATCTGGAACGATAAATTTATAGCAAATCTAAAAGTAAAAAAATAATAATTGAATCTTTTTATGGTTTTCTTCATTATTGTGTTTTGTTATTTTATTGGTTGATAAAATTCCACGCAATGAATTTGTTCGCTTATATGCGTCGTACTATAAATTACTTAGCGTCTAAAAAGGCTTCATACATTTAATTATTCATATTAATTTGTAATCGTTAAAAACCGATATACATGTAAATGAATAACCATTTTTTGTAGAGAATGGCCTTATGAATACTATGTATATAAATGAAAAGCATATTGTATATTGTTTTTCCTGTATATACATGGATGAATTACATATACTCATGCGTATAAATAAAACAGTATTTAAAATATACACAAGAAAATTCTGTGTATATAAATTTAAATAATTATTCTGTAATTCTTCCGGGGGTTGCAGATAAAATATATCTCGAAATTGCATAATAATGCTACCTGTAATAATGCCAAAATGTAACTTATTTTTTATAAACAGTTTAAAACAGTTAAAAGTATCCACACTATGATAAATACGAGGTGCCCCCCCCCCCTATTCGTGGGCCAATAATGAATTTCTAAACCGTTAAAGATAAATATGTCATTTCCAACGCAAACATGAATTTAAAATAAGTATAAACTTAAAGAATTATATTTTGTATTATTTTGTTTAATAAATATAATACTAATTACGATATCTAAATCTTTAGTCTTCCTGTTCTACCAGAGAGACTATTGAGAGATACATGTTAAGCTCGGAAAAAAGTCTTGAGTCCTCTCAAACCAAAATTGACCGAGTTAATATGACCAAGTTAAAACAATTCTAAACGATTTTAGACCATTTCACTAGCAGCTCGATGAAGATCAGTGAATCAACAGGCAGCTTGAGCTCGAGATTGCCGTTAATTGATTTAAAATTATGAAAATAGAGCTTCTTTATTTAAAAAAATATTTTGTTAAATATCACTAATAAGATCAAGGGACTGTATAAGAGTTTAGATTAGTAAATATTTTTCAACAGCACATTTATCAACAGAAAAGACACAAATATATAATTATTTATATCAATTAAAATATCTTTTCTGGTTTAGTTATATACTCATCCCTAACGGTTTTAAAGTTAACTATTGAATCAAAATTCGAGTGGACATCCTATATTGTATAAAACATAAGTGATAAGAAGCAAACGACATATGTAATATTTCGAAAGAAAATCACTGCATAATTTTTTTTCTGTAAATCTGAATCCTGTTTTCCTGAATATTAGTCAGAATGTTCTGATATTACACAGGAGAATATTATACTGACATTTTCTCATGGTATTTCCAATTTAAATAAGAATTTCTAAAGAAATTCCAATATAGCATTTTTTTTTTCTTTTTGTATTATACTTCTGATTTTCATAGATTTTATGAAAAAATTATTTTATGAGTAAACATAAAATATTTATCCAAAAAATAATTTTTTTATTTGTTATATTTTATTTTTTAAAAGCCATTACTCGATTATCTTTATTTTTTCGTTCCGAAAAAAACTTACCTATTCACAGGTTAACACAGAAAAGCGATAGAGTTTTGCATTTAAATATAGAAAGTAAAATAAGTTTTACTATAGTTTATGAATAATTCAAACTCCATTCTTCAGCATAACGACAAAAGTTTCACAGTAAAATAATAAACTGTAAAAAAATAAGTTATATGCATTTTGCAAATAACTCCGTAGGTATTTTCTGGCATAACCGGATAAATAAAGCAGAATTTGCAGAAAAAATAGCAATATAAACATAAAAGATGTTACTTAAAACATAAATTCCTTGAACAGTTTTCAACGAATTTCATTATTGCTCTTAGAGTCATTTAAATAAAAATCAAAATTAAACTGGTATTAGTACATCTTTAAAAAAAATTTCACTTCATGTTATATATATATATATATATATATATATATATATATATATATATATATATATATATATATATATATATATATATATATATATATATATATAAGCATGCAAGTGTTATATTATTAAAATACATTCATAATACTGTTCATAACTAATAGAGAAAACGATTTTTTCCTCGCTTCTCTTAGTTTTCATATAAATAGTCTATACAAGAAGTAAACTAAAACTAAACTATTCAGCTGAATTCGGCGACATGCTAATTTGATATTTACTTTTTATTGGAATGTGTGAACATTAATATGGAATTATTACCATTTCATGTATGATCAAATATTAAAAGAAAATTTAAAATGGTATTTCAAAGAATAGTTTTCTGGGGGGAGGGAATGAATGTGAAAATTTAAAAATCATATTTGCACAGGTTATGGTTGAGGTTAACTTAAGGCATCAATGATTATTTATAAGTCCATGTCTATTTCAAAGAATAATTATCCATAGAAAATCTTTGAAAATGATAAAAAGAATTTTTTTTAAAAAATACAGCTTTTTTAAGTAATTCTTTGTTTATGAAATGAATTTCAAATATGGGGAAATATAAAAATGAAAATTCCCAGTTATTAGTAAATTTTTTCTATTTTAAAAAAGTTTTAAGTAAGAACTATTATTTTCCATTTTAAGAGGTATTTTTAATACAAATAGATACTAATGTAATAAATAAATTGATTAATTTAATTTTCTTCAAGAATTCCGTTGATTTTTTATTGGAATACGTCAAAGTTTATATGAAATTTATCACATATTTATGCATAAAGATATTGAAAACGACATTTTAAAGAACAGTTTTTTAGAAAAAATAAAGAAAAGAAAAAAGAAAATTTCGAAAAACATTAATATAAAAGGACGGCAAATAAACTAAGTCCTAAATAACTGGTTAGAAAATTTTGGCAGGCATTGTCACTCTTGGATTAATTTAATCCATTAACTGATAATTAAGTTCTAAAAAGATTAAAATAGTGCATTTTCATCGAATATACATCTTTTAACGAATTTTTAAATAGAAAATGTTAAATTTCTTGTACATTAAAAAACGAATAAAAATTCAATTTAAATTCGTTTGTAATAATTCCATTTTACAAACATAAATTTCTAATAATTCCATTTTACAAACATAAATTTGTAATAATTCCATTTTACAAACATAAAACAATTCAAGTTGGTACAATATTTAATAATTACATTAAAACATTTTGTTAATTTAATCCATTAACCGATAATTAAGTTCTAAAAATATTAAAATAGCGTATATTCATTGAATACACGTATATACGCGAATTTTTAAATAGAAAATGTCAAATTTCATGTGTATTAAAAAGAACGAATGAAAATTCCATTTTACAAACCTAAAACAATTCAAGTTAAATAAAAATATACTGTATTAAAAGTATTAAAGTATTTCAGTTCTTGAGGTATTTTATACATCTTAATACTGAATTATTCAGTGCAAATAAATAAAAGACTTACATCCCAAAATCCTTTAAAGAACCAAATATCTTTAAACAATTGGTACAAAAACTGCAATGAATAATTAATTAGCTTAGATTCATTAAAATAACAAATTAGGTATACTTAATTAGTGAATTTCAATAAAAGTAGGTAGTACTTCAAACATTTCTATCTCTGTAACACTTGACCTTTCCAATTTTTTCTTCTGCGCTGTTTTATTAAATGAAGACAACTGCTGTACAAAGATTCCCTGTTATAAAAATTTTCACACTTTAAAATCGAATGAACAAATGGGTTTGCTTTTACCAGTTGAGTGTAAGAATCTTAAATAAATACGAATCCCAAAAACGTGTTTAAGAGCAACCGTATAATGTAGAGAAATTTAAACTTGAAAACAAGCGGCGACTATTAGTTTGTTTAGTGTGTGTACATTTCGCATTTCAAAAAATGTCTTAATCCTTTTGTAATCAAAACGTGATTTAAATTATTAATGGAAGTAGAAGAATGCCGCCTTTATTGTTTAACGCATTCCTTGTTATAAACGAGAATTTATACCCACCGGAAATGTTTGATAATAGCTGATGACGCGTTATGGTTATGTTATTTATAATATTACAAATATTTATATTGTTCCACCGTATTGCATTTTCTCATATGATGTATTGCAATAAACTCAATAATATATAATTCACAAGCAATGCAAGAGCGTTATAAATGCAAAAATTGATTGAAGAAAAAAATAGCTAAATGCAGGTGAAACTTGGAAGTTTTTATTATTATTATTATTTGCAGTATTTTCAACTGCTTTATTCCATGATATACTGTTCGTTTCAGTATCCTGAGACGACCACTTTTCACTAAGGAGTGAGCCTCACTCACTAAGGAGTGAGGCCCGGAAGGATGTGCATATTTCCGGCATTTTATTTTATAGTTAAATATAAACATCTCCTTCTTCCATCTTTCCTCTCACCCATATTTTGTCGAATTAAAATCATCCTAACGGATACGCAAAAGCACGGAGGGTTTTAGAATCCGTTGTCAAACTATAGAAATCTGCACTAACTACATATAATCAACGCAATTTTTCGTCTCAGAGAAAACCGGGATAAGACACTTTTTCAAGCATGATGTGAAATATAAGCGATTTTTACTATTAGATGTGCCGCTATATCTAAGTAATCATAACAGTTTCATCAATAGCTTTAGGGCATTTATGTAATGGCTATGGGTTTGAAGTAGCCAACGAAAAGTTTGCTTTCTAGGTTATTTTTGGCAATTTTTTAAAATTTTCTTTCAATTTAAGTCAGCGTGTCTTGAATGAATCAATTAATATTTAAATAAATTCGCCACTCTCCTTTAAAATTAAATGAGATTTCGAAAAAAAAAATTGAAAGGAAATGTTATGATTGTTACTACTGCAGCACATCACAGAGAAAAATAAGATCTTAAAGTAATCTCTAACTTAGTAATTCAACATTTAGCAACAAAATATATAACCCGTTTTTAAACCGCCTTATAATTTAGTTAATCTGCCGTGATGCGATATTTTATCTAGCGAGTTAAGTTTTTCATATGGAAACAAATTCTGAACTAAAACATATATCTTGCAGGGTGTAACGACGGTAGCTGATACGAGTACTCGGTGCATAATATAATGATTTTATTTTCCATAGTCATCAGTGATTTTAAGTGTAAAAGGCACCCCAGAAAACATCATTTTTCATCCCATCATGATAGCTCACTTTAAAAAGAAAAATAAACAACATATCTCCATGCCCCCCTCTAAGACTTGTATCAAAAGCATCTATACTCCTCCCCCCCCCCTTCCCGATTATTAACCACCAAATATCTAGGTTATTTTAGAAAGAAATAATCTTTTGTATTTCTATAAATTAGAGAAAATAGATGGTTTTTTTATCTAATCTCTCTCATTTCCTTAGCTAACTATCTTGCTTATATGCCTGCATGCAACGCATGCGTTTTTAACAGCTGACGTTAAAAATTTAATTTACCTGTCCTACATATTTACTTGTTTAACCGTTCTTTGCCTGATTTTTTCGTTTTTTGTGAAATAAATCAGAGTGATATAATTCATGCTCTAGATTAGAAGAAAAATGTTTAAAAAGTATCCCAGTATAAATATATAATATAAGATAATTAAAAAACAGTACAAAGAAAATATCCATCATCATACAAACTTACGTGTTAAGCTCAGTACAAAATCTTCAATATCCCTCTCTTCTAAATTTCACCACTCTTTATAGCTTTTATTAGCAAAAAAAATCTCAGATTGGTTACAAAAAACATTCAAGAAATCGCACGTTTCTTCCAACCACAACAAATAGCGAAATTACAAGCTCAAACCCGCTATAATAATTGTAATATTTGATTATTTTTTTTTTGACAGCTACGTTTTTTATAACAAAATAGTCGTGAAAAAATGTACAGCACACCTGTTTTGAATTTTCCCTAAATGTTATGATGGAAATTTCCATCGTCATGCAAAGAAGGGCTAATCAGCTTGATCATGATATGCGTCTTTCATCTTAAGAATAAACTAATATGAAAATAAATCTTAAGTAAGACATATCCAGTTTATTTCGAAACTAAGTAGATTTTTGTAGAATTGGCGTAAAATGGTTTAACCTTTGGCCTAGCCTTCTCTATATGTCCAGTCGTATAGAAGGAAACATCAAAGCTGAAAGTTATCCATATACAATACATGGAACCATGAAGACATTTTACCTTAAAAAAAAACGTTGTTTATTGAATTTCAATTGCTTACTGCTTTGCAGCTCAAAAGAGACAAGACCTGAAGATTACATAACAAGAAAAGATTTTGCTCTGAAAATTCTTTGGAACAGAAGTAAGGTCATTGTTGTCAGAGTCCCCCGTCTGTGTGATCAACGGTAGTTCTCTCCCTTTCTCAGCCCCCTAGGGGTTTTTACCCCACACAATTGCCTCGGAGTAGTCGATTGGGATTGACCGTTGTAGTGGAGCGTGATAAAGTTGAGTAGGGGGATTGTGAGCTAGGTAAAATCGATGGCGTGCGCTACGCTTTCCTACATCGTTTCCAATAGTATTAAGCTCCCTTTTGAAAAGTCCCTTTTAACAATGCATGGAATTTTCGGGGTCTGTTCAGCTCGGGAAACAACATATCCCATCCTTCTTAACTGCGCAGTTAAATGGAAGGTGGTGTGAAATGCTGTTGCCAGTCAATGCAGTTTCAGATTTCAACAATAAACACGTTGCTATTGCCAGAAAAAGGAACCTCAATTGAAGGAGGATGCTTCAATTGATATGGATATTTATCGAATCGTTTTAAAGACCGTGGCTTATCTAAGTGGAAACTGATGGCTGTTGATATCACTATTTTTAAATGTTTTATCACAGGGAAAAGGGCAAGAAAGGATCACTGATTTAATCCTCCATGCTCGAACAATTTTTAGTTTTTCTATGTAATATTGTGAACTATCTTTAAACAGTATTTATATACAACAGCCTGCTAAATGCCTTTACAACAAAGCAAATTGTTGTTTATATGCTAAGCTATAATATTATCTGCCGAAATAATGAGTGAAATAACTAAAACACTATCCCAGGCAAGAGCGCTAAATATCTTTATACGAAATATTGGAAGAAAAACTTTTTTAATTCAAAAAGTTTTTCAAGAAGTTTGATAGAATAGATTACAATCTATGATTTTCATGGTGAAAAGAAAATCTGAATTTGGAAGAGACAAACCAATCATCAAATTATTTATTCAATAGTTTACATTTAGATTGCATTTGTTGTTTACTAATAGACATAAATAAAAACATCCCAGTAAAATTTAAAGGCATGAAACCAGAGTAAAATCTTTCAATTACCATTTAGTTTCTTCTCGATGATATAACTACATACAGATAAAATTTTAAAATGAATTTTAGACTTTCAAACTATCCAAAAAATTAAGTTTTGATCAAATCCACTTTATCAATGTATCATCTAGCGTATGAAAATAAGATATTTGAAAATTATAAATAGTATTAAAAAATTAAATTTTTAAAGAGCAGCTTAAAAGTTGAAATAAATGTGAATTTTTCAACAAACATAATAACATAAATGTGAATAAAAATAACAACATAAATGTGAATTTTTCAACAAACATAATAACATAAATGTGAATAAAAATAACAAATAAATGTGAATTTTTCAACAACAAAAAAAACAGAAAAAATTATTTTTATTTTCGTTATTACAGATTATTTGTTATTAAAATTTACTGAAATAATGATTGATGCGAAATATCTATCCAAGGTAGTAAGTACATCTGTTCTCAAATTGTTTTATGTTGTCAAAAAATGCCGTATATTCAACTGAAACACTTAAATTTTGTATGCTTTACTGCACAGTTTTTGACGTACAGTATATTAATATAACGGCGAAGATATGACAAATATAACATTTCAAGGATAAAAAAAGAAAGTGAATATACAGGGTATCCCAAAAAAAGTGACACAACCGTTTGTTTGCTTACCTATTGCAGTTGGACATATACTTCAAGATGTAAAGTTTCATCAAATAAGGAATACAAATGTATGAAAATGCTTTGGTTCCTGTAAAAGGAGACAAAAATTAAATTTTTATACAGACCCCATAACTAAATAGTATCAGTCAGTAAAATATTTTTCTTATATCCATCTACGCATATACAGTGTCTCGTGGTTCTATCTGAAAAATTTGATGAGATATTAAATAGCAAATTTATCGACTTAGACCACATTTCCAAACCTCTGACCGTTGTTGTGGAAGTCTTCAGCTGTAATTTTCAGGGTTGATATACATATCACAAAACGTTATTAAAAGAGCAAAACCTAAAAATAATAACGCGTTTATAAACTGTAATCAAATTTTAAAAAATGGTCAAATAATGCATTAATTGAAAAACTTTGAAGAACTTTGTTCGAAATGAACACCTTCGATACTTACACAAAATTTCATTCTTTTAACCTATGCGACCGAATTCATCTCTTGTAATTTAAAGACACTTTTTTTTTTTAATTCGTCGACGAAAACCTACAGAGATCTACAGTTATTGTCAAAGCCAATTCATGTAGACATAATACCAATCGAAACTCTCTGAATATATAGATCATCATTCAGCATATTGTTATACAAAATGGAACCAATCAAAGTGTATCTAAAAATGACATACAACCCATTTATAGAAAATTGTCATTGATGCTGAGCCTATTGTAGGAAGAATGAATTTTTACCGTTCCAAAAGTGATGGTTTTTAAATTTAATATTTCTATCTCAATTAAAGCAACATTCGTCTATCCAATTTGCATTTCTCAGAAGAAAAAGATTGATTTTGCCTAAAATAGAACTCAATTATATTTTTCTATATGTCGATTGTGTAGTTGCTTATGTAATTTTGTAGTAGTCTATAACTCCATGAATACTTAAGGATATTAATCATAACGTTTTCTCTACATTGTCATTTTGGAATTCTGAACTCTGGACTCACTGTTCGTACACTAATATGAGAGTAAATTGAAAAATAAGACAAAATGGCAATTTCTGCATTACATATATAATGCCTTATCTTCCCCGTTCTTCGCCTGGAAATTAAGGATCCTGTAGTTTACAATCGCTAAACCATTCTGTAAAAACGCCTCCTAGAAGGATGCCGGGAATTTAGAAAACGACATTTGTATTCTTCTACAACTAGGCGGGGATCATTACATACAGAAAAAATCGTTAGCATATCCAAACGAGCAAAGAATTTTATTTTATTTATTTATTTTTGCTCGGCATTCCAAAACTTCTATGAGATACATTAAATGTTCAGTTTCTCAAATTTCTTTTCCCTTCTTTGTGAAGTCGATGCTGCAACTATAGATCAATCGAAGTGAACAACATAAAGCGTGATTAGTAAATTTCTTTGAAATCGTGACAATTGGATAATGAAACATTAGACAAATATTGAACAAATATGACAAATATATATGAAACATTAGACAAATATGACAATTTTCTGCATGGAATAAATCTGCATTTCTGTAATAAATGTTTTCCTCTTAATTTTTGAGTATCTCTTTAAATTTAAAAATAAGCATATTTCTGTAATTTTTGTCGATAGAAATGTGAAACTTTGTGTTGGTTGTGTTTAGTTATATTAACGTCCCGTTTAAAAGTAACACTAGGGCTATTTTGGGCCGGACCTTGTAATTTTGAACTGCAGTCAGATAACGAGGACGACCTGGACGATTCCTGTGTGTGTTGTACATAGTTTAATATTAGAGAAGCAGTTAATTAATGACATTTTTACACATTGGGAGGCAGGTGTATAAAAATTTATTGTTTTTAATTAATAAATGATTAAAAATTAATAATTAATTAATTTAATTGTTTTTAATTAAGTAATAAATAAATTACTTTTTACTAATAGGTTTTCATGTAGATTGCCTACCATTTTTAATGAAACTGTGTAGCTGTAAATATATGGTACAATATTTAAGGGAATAAAAGCTAGTTCTACTTTTTGGCGACCTTTTTGACCTTGTGTATATATATATATATGCACTCTAATAATTTATTTATCTTTTGACACATTTATTTATCTAATTACACAAACCTATAATTTCATGCCCTTCATATATTTGACCATCACTTTAAACTTCATTTGATGCTAGCATAATAAATAAATAGAATAACCGCAGACAAAAAATATTAGGATATATCATGTTATTATATCATTTATAGTAATCGTCCGCAACTCATTAAAAACATTTAATGATCATACTGATATAATTCATTGGATTTTGATTCGTTTCAACCATTAAATTTCCAGAAAAATCTGTTATTCAATCTTTACAGTTATTCCTGACGATTTGCTTAAAGTCTAATGTTAAAGTTATTTTAAGCATTACATCTTTGCATTATTAAGCATTACATTTTGTAGAATTTAATGAAATAGGCTAAACTAACCTGGTTCTCTTTTCTTTTATTCTAAATGCTGGTGAATTGAATGGATGCCCATGTTTTAAGGCTTTTTGATGTCCTCAGATGAATATTATGATTTAAGAATCTTGAATTTTAATATAAATAATATCCTACTTAGAATTAATGAATACAATCTTTCAAATTTTCCTAGTCTATTTGTTTTTAATTACTATTTTGTTTTTAGTAACATTTTGCGCATTCATTTCGACTTATATAATTTTTTCTAAAAAATTACAAAATATTTTATTCCCATTTTAATTTTTAATAGTTTGTCCTCGAGCGTTGTCAGCGGAAGAATGATTACTTCCAGAAAACAAATCGAAAAAGACTTCAAAAATCTGAAAAGATACGCCATGTGTGGTGGGGGAGGGGGAGGGGGGGGGTGAAAAGAAAAGTTCAGATTCATTTGTAACATTTTTTACAAAAATTGACGGCTTTGTTTTAAAACGCCTCAAATTTTATTTTTAAGAACTGTCTCAGAGTGAAATTTAAACGCAGCAAGCAAGAAAAGGTTTAAAGAAATAAGAATGACACCTCAGAGCAGATATATATCGTGAAGGGATGAAACGCATTATTTTATTCATAAATACATTGGAAGAAATCGTAAAGGTACTTGATGGAATACTTCGGAGAATGAAACCAGAAATTGCTCACGAGATTTTTATCTTTTCCAATCCGTATAAGCTTTCATAATCTTCCCTTCGTTTCTGGAATGAAACGCGATCCTATATACATATGAAAAGAACGCGGAGAAAGAAATGCATATGAGTAGCTAGCTGCCATAGACGACCAGAAACTTGAGAGGTTTTTATTCGGCGCTATGAAATTTATTTTTGAATGCGAATATCTCTCCCCCTGTCACCACAGACTAGAACTTAATTTATCCTGTTATTCAGTCGGTATGATACATTTTCAACGCTTTTCTTTCTTTTTTCTTTTTCACAAATGCCTCTCGCGAGCTAGTTTTATTTTTCAGCTCTTCCTTCTTTCTCCATATTTTTTTTTTTATTTTTTTATTTTTCTGGTCTGGATTCGTTTGTTACGCATTTAAAACTGAATTTTATGTAGTGAGGTTTTCAAGAGTGTATGTATGCGATGTTTGTAAGAAGAAGTTTGAAATAAAAATGGTTATACGATTTAAAATAAAATGAAAAAAAATTCTGGAAACGCTATACGTTTTGCGAAAGTGCCAGTAAACTTAAATCTGGGAAAATTAGTGTTGAAGATTCGAGTGTTAGTTTAAGATAAGACGCTAGGGGAAAAGTTTGCATTGGTTTATGCTTTTTTCATTCAAATAAAAAGAAGTTTCATAGGGTTATAAATGAAATTTCTCGTGTAACTCAGCGACTGAAAAATAGTCATTCAACCTAGAGTTGGGATTTTGTTTCATAAATAATATTTTTTTCGAAAAAGCGGTACACTCAAATTGTGAATATGTAATTTAGGACTAATTAAAATTTGTACAGCTTTTAATACTTTTTGAAGATTCTATTTCATAGGAAAATAAGCCTTCGTTTAATAATATATCTTTTATTTAACAATAATTATATTTATTTACTAATTAAAATTGATTTTGATAATTTTTAAAAATTTCTGTACAGAAACAAAAACTCTATAGTAAATATTAGGTTGTGTAATACTTCATGGATTTATATTAGCATATTTTTATGTTTTTTATTCTTTTTATACAATAAAAATGTTGATGATAATAAATAGTAAGGAATAAAATTATAAACGTTAAAATAATAAATAACTATTGTAAGATAATTTTAAAAATATCATAAACATTATTAGCGAAATCTCTTTATATTGAAATAATTTTCCTCAATAACTGCATAGTTTTAATGTTCTTTCTCAAATATACTTTTAGTTTGGCTTTTAAAAAAATCTTTAAGATCATCAAAGGAGCTGGCAATATGACATTTGTTTTAAACTTTAAAAAAATTAACTTGCGTGATACAAATCGCCAAAATTATATCAAAATATTATCTAATTTGCCAAAACATTTTTTTATTGAGAAAAATTAGTTTAATGATTAGTTACAGCTGCTCTCAAATTGTTGCTTGTAATATGTGGTCGTTGTATGTCGCCACAATATGTCAAATGTCGCTATAACTCCAATTGTAGCGTCAAATTTATTTTTTTCTTGGTGGTTTTTTTTATTTATTTATGATAAATGACACTTTGTTAGAATAACAAAAAATAAATAAATAGTTTTATTTTTATCTGTGTTTTCTAAATCTAAATAATTATTTAAGCAACATCAAAAAAATTATTACAAACCCTCAAGTAACAATCACTCAATAACAAGCATTTGGATTAATCGCTTATAAAATTAAATTGATTTTGTAAGTTTGGAAAAATATCAAACAATTAAAATGCTAGTGCCCGGATGCATTAACAAGTTTGAAGAAATTCAGCGAATTACATAAATCGCAATAAGAAGGCCAAGCATTTTATTCAAGTTTAAATTTAAAATATGCTTATTTTTTCATGTATGCTTTTTTATAGCAAAAATAATAAATTTAATTCAATTAAGTTATTTTCTAGATGTTAAGTATTAACATGCATCGAATGAGAAATCAGTTTAATCAATCGCTTTAAAAACTTAATTTTTAAGATAAAAATATCCACGTGAAAAATAGAAGGTACATAAAATAAGTCTTTATCAGCATTTTTCTTACACAATCAGGTAACAAGGTCAATATTTTATTTTAAATGCTGACTCCAGAAAAGTATTGCTTGATAAAAAGAGGTCAAAAATACGGGTAGATGTCAAATTTTTTTAAATTATTGGAATCATATATAAAACAAATTATTAAATATAACTTCCTGAGACAGAAATATTTAGATTCATTGATTTTGATATGTTTAAGCCTGAATAGAATCAATGACTTACTCTTAATGAAATCAATAAAGCCAAAATATGTTTGTTTGAAAATCGCCTCTGGATACTTAACATCACGCAATAAGATTGTTGAGTTCGCAAGCAAAAATTGAATATTGAAAAAAATTCTTCATTATCTACCTAATGGGGAAAAAAATGTTACGAGCTCAATCAGCTATCTTTCAAACATACTCATATATGATTCAAAGGATTATAATTTAATACAAGCTAAAGTTAAGTGGCCAAATAAAGAAATCAATATGAAACGCTGAAATCTCCGAATTCAAAATAATTGCTTGGTTACAACCTTATCGTACATTGCCTTTGCTTCAAGCTATAAAGTAACTGTATCAGTTCTTTGATTTTTGTCTCTGGTTTACGGTTAAAAGTAATAAAATCGACTTTTTTGAAGTATGAAAATTGATTCCAGATTCTTGAAATCGATAAGCAAGGTTGAATTTTCGAAAAACCGCTTATTATGATAAAAAAAAAAAAAACAGTATTTGCCAAAATAATTTTCAATTGTCACTTATACATGAATAAAAACTAATCACTTGTTTACGTAATTTACTAAAAACATTAATTGGCTGAAAGAATAAAGAAAACTACATACATTAGGAAAATCTCAGAAATAAAAGTAACTAATGTATCGATACCGGTAGCTTTCTACCTAACAATCCTGTCGATACTGTTTGGTTCAGTGGTGGTCGGGTGATCGGCTGTATACAAGAAGAAGAAACCTTTATCTCATAAATAATGCCGATAACTTAAACCTAACTGCACAAGAAGCTTCTGATTGCATCTGTTTTAGCGTAACCAGTCATCATTCAAGCATATACAGCAATTAATCATCGAATTCTAACTCCTTAAAAATTTTAGCTCAAAATAAATAAATTGGCCAATGAAGTCGACAAAGCTCTGCGGCGAAATCTTCGAATGCAAAGTAAAAGAACGAGGTAGCCTTAATTATTCAGTTTATTTGTTTTAGGCCAGAAACTAATTACAATAGGGAGTCCATAATAGCATATTTTTTGTCACTGCCAATCGATATTCAGGTTTATTTCTAAGTTAATGTATTCCACAATTTGTTTTTAAAAAAAATAATGCAGGGTAATAATATTGAGCCAATTAAGCCGGAATACAGTACTGGGAAAATCTTCAATTGCAAAACAAAGCAGCCAGGCAACCCTAATCATCTCGTGTCTTTGTTTCAAGTTAAAAACTTACTGCAGCAAGAAGTCGTTGATTGTATCTCTTCTTCGCCCAGTTATTCCACCCTCTCCTCCCATTGCTATTAAACTTTTCAGTCCGTATCCGGCCGATGTAATGAAGATTGAAAAGTTCCACCTTTCGGTAACTTGCGCACGTCCCTTAATTGCTTCTGCGGATAATTCCCTCCACGCCACTATCTAATGCAAGACGGAGGGCCTTCCGGGTCCATCTTTCACTTCCTAAGGAAGGGGGGAAGAATCCTGGTAAAATCAATTCGGGGTAGCGTGGGAGTCTCGTGACGTCAGCAGTCACGCGAACAAACCATTCGAATACAACCCCCACCCCATCCCTAGAAGTGAAAAATAAATAGTACATGAAAGCACCTGCGTTAACAACGTTGCTTTTGTTTTTACCACCACTCTGCTTTCTGCAATTCTAAAAAGGAATTTTCCCCGTACCGTGTTTCGCTTTTTCTTTTAGATCCTATCTTCTCCCCCTACCCCATCCCCGAGTTTTTTCTGTCATTTTTCTCTTTACAGAATTCCTTTTTATTTGACTTATGTCTTTTTCTCTTCCACATACTCATACGTCACACGCAATGGTCCCATGACGTGTGATGACCAATGACTAACTGAATAAGTCCAGTCTTCTCCATTTTTTCTTACCACGGGAAACAGGTTCTCCAGATTTTAGACCAGAGAGTAGTATCATGGATAATAAATTTCGGAAGAAATTTACAACTGAACTGAAATTGACACAAGATTGCTTTTAATTCATTGTTTCAAAATTGCATGTCTTATGACTCAATTAGATACGATGAACTATAACAGTAATTAACTTCACCAAGCTTATAATTTGGTACTTTCATATTTTCCTTATGGAACAGAAATGCAGCTCACGCCTTAAACAAGATATTTCTATTTATTATTATTATTATTATTGTATCCGTTTCTTAGCTTTAGAAAACGATATATATGTATAATGAAGCAAAAAAATTAAGAGAATGAAGTAAGTACGAGAAGCAAAATAACAGAAGTTGAGGTCCAACGACATGCAGAAAAGTTTGTAGAATAAGACAGAAATTAACTATGAAACCAAAATATGAAGAAATACTTTCTTTAAAAACAGAAATTTAAAAAAAAAATTGCAATGTGTGTGCAAAAATGTGTGGATTTTAAAAATAGGTATATGCACACGATGTGACTTTTTATTTTATTTTCAATTATTCGGTGTTTCAATAAAATTTGGTTCTAGCTCCTTTTTTGGTATGACTATTTCGAAGCAGGCGGCCGAATCACACATCATTAGCATGGCGATGTGTGATTGATCATTCTTCTCTAAAATTCTGGTTTCAAAATTAGACTGCATATTACTTTTCACACAAAAAGGGAATTCCATCTTTTCAGAACCACATTCATGCTACTGCCAGATTTAAGTACTTTTGGACGTTCTACATTATAATTATTATGTCTCCTAAACAAAATAGATTTTGATAAGATATATTTGTGTGAGCCATTGAAAATTCCAAAATTCATTAGATGAAGGGCAAAATTCACCAGAACATGATGTCATGTATATTCATATATAATTAAGACGAAATACTAAAATGTATAGAACAGCTGGATTAAGAGTAAATCCAGTAATTATGTGATTTGTATTCATAATATAGAGCCTCCAAAAGCATTCCCTCACTTGGATTGCTTATACATTAAAAATTATTACCATCCAAGTATCCTGGTTTGAATTCTCATGTGCCAGCAACGTTCTGATTTTTTCCTTACCTTGTAAGATATTCAAACCCCAAGAAGAAGAAAAAATGCCGCTAAAATTCAGTGCCAATTTATTCTGGAAATTTATATGAGGCCTCTTATATTGCTGGTGTACTTACTATCCATTTTTACTGGCAATGTCGTTCTTCATTAAGAGCAATTATTTTAATTCTGTTCTATTGTCTTCAGAGCTGACAACATCCACTATACTTAAATTAAAATATACTAATGTTTTGAAATAAATGAACTTAGAAAATAATAGGAAAGCAAAACATTACTCCAAAGATTAAAAAAATGAAGTTGTTTTAATGAATTTCGCCTTTTAATGAGTATGCTTTTATTTATTGCTTGTGAACAATCATTTAAATTTTTTACCATTTTATTTTTTCATTGCTTTATTTCTCATGTAATATGAAACTGAAGTTATTTTACTTATCAGTTTTCAATTTTGAAAGTCATTAAAACTCCTTTTAATATTAAAATTCTCCTCCAGCTTTATTATTCATTTATTGCAGATAAAAAACATTTCCCAAATTCTCCTTTTAGTAATTAAATTTTATAAAAAATTTCGTCAACTGTTCCTTTTATATCCAGTTTTTTTCTTACCACATCTATTCATCGTCATATAAATTTATAAAGCTTTTCTCAAGTTTTTCTTATTTCCATACTTCTGAAATAATTCAGCTATAATCATTTCGGTATCAAAGCTTCCGCATTTAGCTAATAGATAAAATGCGACATAAAAATTATTTTACAAACAATCTACATTATTTTCTATCGTAGTCACCAATAGAAAATAATCAATCAACAATGTTTTTATTGGTGACCATACTTTTAAAAATCTTTATCAACAATCCTTTTATCATCAAAATTTCTTCTTAAATTAGTGATTTATAATAACATGACAATAAACTTATTTTACCAATTTCTCTTGCCTCAACGCTTCGAAGTATTTTTTATCATTCAACTTTTTAATATCAAATTTTTATTTCTCACTTCAAACTTTCGGTACAATACAACAATAAAGTGCTTTTCAAAGCCCTTTCAATTCTCTTTTTACTATTCTTAAAATCTACGGTAGATAATCCGCTTACTATCGAAATCCCTTCTCAATTCATGCATTCGCTACACAATAGCAACCAAATTGTCTTACCAATCTTTTTTTGATTCATTATTTTTAAGCATTTCAATCAACGGCATTTTTAATATCGACAATTTTTCCCGTTTCAGTATGACAACAAGTTATTTCACCAATCTTCCTTTCGGTGACTACATTTTTAAAAATCTTTGTCAACAATCCTTTTAATATCGAGATTTTTTTTCCATTTCAGTTATTCGTTAAGTGTCAATTTCTCAATTAAAATGAAGACTTTTTCCTCTTAGTAAATTGCTTTCCACGTTTCTATTGGCACTGGAGGCTTTTTTTTAAACTGCGAACCGACTCTAACCACCCATGCCTTATCGCCGGAATTTCTTTTCGCTTAAAAACTGTTCTCGACCAAGACGATTAATTTTTATTTCTGGAGGAGTCTTTTACGAGAAATGCTGTAAATTTCGTTTTGTTCCCGCTGCTTCCCTCTTTTTTTTTTTATGGCCTTTTCCTTTCTTAATTTTTCTCTTCCCCTTTTCTTAATGTGTTTCTTGCCGCGCTTATAATCTCGAAGCGATTTATTTGTATGAAATGGGAACGGCTTCAGGTGAGACCTTCACGTTTAAAGAATTTTATGAAATGCGTCCACATAATGCTTAAATCCGCCTCTGAAAATGCAGTCGTTTAAAAAAATAAAGCGATTGTGCATATCAAATGTTTATGCGTCCCCCTCAAAAAATGTTGCATTTTTGAAATGAAATTGCGTATTTAATCTTAGTTGTTTCGGAATAAAGTCATTGCGCATTATTCTTGTTGTGTAGGCAAGTGTTGACGTCGAAACAGAAGTCATTGTGTATTTTAATAGAAAAGGCAAACTGATAGTGCTATTTAATTAAAAAAAATCAATTTGGTATCAATTAACCATATATTGCTTAAATTTACTTTTTTCGATAATAAGAGTTTTTTCTATATAAATGATTGTAAAAAGTTCAGAAAAATAATTTAAAAAAGCGTTTCTGAATGCTCTTTCTGAAAGCTTTCTGACTTTTAGTTGTTGAATTAAAATTTCTGATTATTTAATTACTTAGTTAATTTAAATTTAAAAATCAAAATTGACAAAGAGATTATGTATGCATTATGTAGAATTTTCAAGGATATATATATATTTTAAATTTTGTAAAACAATAATAGTTTTCACATAAAATTTTTCTGTGTCTGTAGCATCTTTAGAAGCAGAAGATATAAATTTATTAAACATTCATAATATCCAGTATTGACACAGTGAGGCAATTTTTTATTACATTTTTCTTTTGTATTTAACATTGTCATCATAAAATATAATTATTCAAGCAGGTCTTGAATATGATAAAAAGATGTGACGCATATTCTGTTTGCTTGTTAAATGTCTCATGATGAGGTATTTCTAAATGTCAATCCACTCAAATGCATCGGAACTAAGCAAACAGTTTTGAAGATTTAGAGGTCATTATGGGGTGCTTCTAAATGTGAGTCCATTCAAGCACATCAGAAGAGACCAATGTTTTTGAAAGTCTGGATGTTTCCTGATGTAGTATTCTAAATGTGAGCCCATTCAAGCACATCAGAATAGACCAATGTTTTTGAAAGTCTGGATATTTTCTGATGTAGTATTCTAAATGTCAACACACTCAAATACTTTGGAATCGAGCAATCATTTTGAAGCCTTTGATATCTCGTGATGTGATATTTCTGTATGCCATCTCTCTTAAATTGAACATTGATTTGAAAATTACGAGAATAATATATTTGGTCAAGACATATTTCATCTTTTCCAAATTTCATTTTGTCTAATGTTAAAAGTTAATAATATGTGGGAAAGATTACCGAAAAAATCAAAATGTTACACCTCATTTAAACAACACTAATAAAAATTCGTTCATTAAAAATCCATCTAATACTTACAAGATAGGAAATTTTGATTGTATATCTTACCATTTGTGAATTGCACTGTACTACCAATTGATTCAAAATGTGCAAAAACTGCATGACAAGAGATATTACTTATTTTTTAAAGTGAATAAATTTTGAATTTTGTTCATATTCTGCTAAAATGCTATTTCAATCATTCGAAATTAATTGAAAATACAATTTTATTTATAAAGTATTTGCATTTGCAAATAAAAACTTAGAGTTGTCTACGCTTCTTCCTTCGCAGGCAGTCGGTTTTGCCTACCACACATCCATCCCAAACTCTCTCTCTCTCTCTCTGTTTCTACAGTGCCTTTATTGCAGAAAAAAAAATGAACTTTTAAAAAGCATTTTTGCTATTTATTATCGCCACTTTTACGCTTCAAATTTTTGGAACAAAATGTTGCGATGTTTAAATTTTTATTTCATTTACTGGATTAATAATTTGAGAAGAAAAATTGACTTTCAACTTTATATTTATATATTTTAATCAGACGTTAAAATTGTGATGTGTTTACCTTTTGATGAAACAGATTTCCCATTCCAAAAAATTATATATCAATTAAATATAAATGCATCATTAGATTTTTAAATAATAATTAAATTAAAAAGTAACGAATTTAGTAAAAAAACGGTAATTTGATGATGATTTACAAAAAAAAAAAAAAAAAAAAAAAAAAAACTTTTTTTGTTTACTATTGAACCATGGAGACATAATTAACTGCAAATTGTTTTTCTAAAATATTTAAGAAGTGCAAAATAAATTTAGCGTAGGCGATGAATTGCGACCACTTTTTTTAGAGTAAAAATGTATTTTTAATTAAATTAATGAACTGTCGAATTGAAAAAATATGGCAAAAATGTGAAATTTATTTATATTGAATAAATAAAAATGAAACCTCGTTAAAAATGCTGCGGTTTTTTTAAAAAAAATAACGGCTTTGAAATAAGTTAGTTGAATTATTTTGTAAATTTTTTTAGTCCCACAATTCTCTTCCAAATTACTTTTGAAATTTCTTTACATACATAATACATTTATAATTTCAATAATTATCTGACATTTTTTCAAGAATTTTCTATAATAAAATGAACAAGCTGATTTGAATCTGATGCGCTATAAATAAATATCAACAACTTCGAGTAAACACTTATTTTTCAAAATAATTAGCACAGATAATCTTACTAGAGCTCAAATTAATTAGTTATTATTACATATTTAATAATTTGTCCACAAATGAAATTCTGGAGATTTACTAAACATGAATTTTTATTCTAAATTTCTGAAGAAATGTTACAGGAAGGGGAAAAAAATGCCCATTTAATATGTTTGACATCTAAGCAAGAAAATATATTGACTTACTGAATTAATGAAAAAACAAATCAAAGCTCCGAAAGTATCATTACTGATTTATGGAAACATTTCCATGAAACAATTTCTCCACGAAATTAATAAAGTACCGCCATCAAACAATCGATTGCCCTCTGTAACAGGTAAAGAATAACTCCCAAAGAAGGCATTGCAAGTACCGATTCTGATTTCCCTAGCGTTTCTTAAGCATCGTAAGTCACAACTATTTAATTATTAAGCGATCTATCAGTTAAGGTGAAGGATGTAAAAATTCACCAATTCACCCAATTCTTCTTCATCATCGCCGGAAACACCATTAAAAACCCATCAAGCCCTCTTTTGCCATCGTCCTTGCTTGATGGTCATTCCGTCTTCGGGCCCTTCCAAAGTGAGGGCGTATGCGTAATTAAGCTCAGTCCAGAGTATCGATTGGGATTTTAAACTGACTTTGGATCTTTTGTCTTTCAATATGTACCCAATATTCTCTCTAGCTAGCTTAGCGAGTTTACCAATGGAACGCTTCCGTGACTATTTGAGATATGCGTAGATACTAATAAATTCTTTAGTTGAAACAAATTTTGAAGATAATATCTAAAAGAAATTTCTTTAAAATTTTCTTTCTCTTTTCTTCCTTGAATTTGCAATTCTGTCTTTAATAAACTCTAACTCAGATATTTGACCTTTTAATATGTCTCAAAAATTGTCTATGGCTAGCTTAACGGTCTATCATGATAACTATCCCATATTTATAGCAGATTTTCATATATACGAATGAAACAGTAACAGTAATAAAAAATTTTTTTTAATAATATCACCAAGGAATTTCTATTCTTGTATATTTCACCTTTAAGCCTCTTTCTCTAATTAGTCTTTTTCTCATATTTAGTCTTTGAGTATGTCTCCAATATATTTTAATTCTGCCAGATGATCATATTACCTTCTATAAATATTTCAAATGAAGGAATATTCAAACAAATATTTTCGAATCAAAATGGTATCGCTTCTAACGCAAGGAAATTTCTAATTTTGTCTTTGAATTGATTCCTAGCTTCTACTTCTTTCGTGCTTACTTGCCTTTAATACTTCTTTATTATTTTTACCATACTAACTTTTTTACATATATTCGAATTATGCCTAAGTTCGAACAAAGCTTTTACAATAATTGTTGTTTTGGAAAAATTTCTGTATTTTCTAAAAATTTCGATAGAGTGATAACTTAAAAGAAATTTTTAATCTTTGATTTTTGGATTTGCCCTAAAATTTTTTAGATTTGCTAGTCCCTTAATTTTTATAATAATAAGTCTATACATTGTTATTGAAATTAAGTGCATAATTTGAACCAATATCATCTAATATCATTTTGCTAATTATTTTATGATTTTTTTTGCATAATTTTATTTCTTTTATACTTATATATAAGCACATATTTTTTGACCGCAAAATTTTTATATGTAAATACATATTTTGAAACATATAATTTCGTGGCCAAAGAGAGAGAAGACACTCTGAATATTTAAACTTCGCTTTATTCCCTCCCGGCAGGTATAATTTATGTACAAGGACAAACTGGCGTTCGTTCACCAGCGATACAAAAGCAGAAAAGCGTAAAAAAGAGACAGATATATTTTCCTGACGCTTAGATACTATGAGATACTGATAGGGATTTCTTTACACGTGTCGAGTTAGAATAGGGAAATCTACGTATCTTTTAAAAGAATTTACTTGGCTTGACAGTTTTTTATCCCTTTACTTGGAGTGTAGGAACTTGTCGATTTCAGCGATTTTAGAACTCGTGCCGAATTTATTAAATAAAAAAAAGGCGGAATTGGATCAGGAAATAAGAGTCCCTTTTAGAATTAAGTTTATATAGGTTAAACGAAGATAAAAATTAGGAAATTAATTAAGTTTAATTTAGATTTTAAAATATCACATTATATATATATAGCGAGAGAGAGAGAGAGATTGAACTGCATATTTTGAACAATTATTACTCAAAAATATTAAGGATTATTGCACTGTTCAATTAATGTGTTTATTAATAATTAAATTGCGTATATTTATTTCTTGGATATATAAATAAGACTCCATCCATTTTTAATGGATGGCGTTAGTAAAATTGCTTGCTTGCAAATAAACTGGGAGAGTTGCATTTGAAAGGTTTAATGACTTTTAAAAATTAGGTGTTATCTCTGATTAATACTTAAAAATATTATTTTAGCTTAAAAAATATGTCAGGTATTGTGCCAAATAAGCAACATTTGCGGGAAGTTATATTACATTATTTTACTCCAAATAAAACTGCAGCAGAAACATATCGGCTGTAGTTGGACATTTATACGAATATTTTCCATCGAACACCATTTACAAAGAGTGTTTTCATGAGAGTGATATGAAAATGATGATTTCAATATACATAAGAAAGGGCAAAGCACGCAACAAGACTACAGTTAAACCACTGAAGAAGAACTTTACAAACAACAGTTAATCAATTTGAATGAAGAACTGAAGGAAAAATGTTCACAATTTGGCGAAAGACATGGCAGAGTTAATTTCCAACACAATAATGTCCATCCACATATCGCCAGATAAATGCGAGAAATTTTAGAATCAAATCATTGGAATGTGTTTCCCCAACCACCGTGTTTCACCAGAATTTACACCCTCATACTGTTATCTGTTTCATTTCATGCGGCCCTTTATGGAGAAAAGTTCAATTCCCATTCAGATATCAAAAATTGGCTTGATTACTGGATTGCATCTAAACAACTGGATTTTTTCCTTTGTGAAATTCAATTGTTGCTCGAAAAATGGATAAATGTTGCAGTTTTTTAGGGAAAATATTTTGAATCTTTAATTTTTATAACAAATAAGTGTCTTTTTTTTAACTTCAGAATTAGAAAATCATATTCATACACTTATAAGGTATATAATTCTTTCGTTTCTGATTGCAAATTACCTTATAACAACCTTTACGGCAAATATTTAAAATTTATATAAAATTTACCCATTGAAAACCCCTAACGAATGCTTATGGTATATTTTTCACAAATTTGTCCAAGAATTGAATTCTATTTCTTTAAACTATTAGAAAATGAAAATAATTGAAACTGATACCGTTTTTTATCGAAATACTTATTTTCCAAGTGCAAATCAAAATACTTCATTTTATTTCCAGTCATGAATTGCGGCAATATTTAAGAATTAAATAGGCGCTTCAGAATCTCGTTTCAATAAAACATAACATAACAGTATGACAGTTTATTTTTTGTACGTAAAGTTGTTTTTACAAAATAATAATTAATTATTATTTTGCTATTTATTATCCACCCTTATAAGATCGTAAGAAGGATATATATAATTCTACTCATAAAACTCGCCCCCAAAAGAACAAATGTAGACACTTTTCAGCTACATGCCTTTCATATTTGTTTGCGTGACATAAGATATATATTGGAATTCTAGGAATCCATCTTAGATACCAGATACCACACTTGCAGCAATCTTGAGAAAATATCGTTTTTCAGAATAATATATCTCAGTTAGTACAAAGAGTCACTTATAATTCTGATACTTTTATACATGGATATTCGCAATAATTTTTCTTTTCAGTTAGTACAAAGAGTCACTTATAATTCTGATACTTTTATATATGGATATTCACAATAATTTTTCTTTTCAATTCCTGCAGGAAAGTTGTTTTGCACCCTTATGAATCTAATGGAAGAGCAATGGAAAGCTTACATGTTGAAGTTGTCGTGAGTTATTTAAAGCACAATGATAGATGCGAGTATTAACATTCTAGTGAAATCTTTCGCTAACTTTACTAAATATACCTTAATTGTGGTTAGCTCTTCACTATTTCATATTATTAAATTGCTTCCCAATTATTTCTAAATTGCTTAAGTTTTTCAGAGTAAAAACATTGACCAAATTATTTTGCAAGTTATTTGCAAGGTTATTTTGCACCCTTATGAATCGAATGGAAGAGCAATGGAAAGCTTACATGTTGAAGTTGTCATGAGTTATTTAAAGCACAATGATAGATGCGAGTATGAACATTCTACTGAAATCTTTTGCTAAATTTACTAAATATACCTTAATTGTGGTTAGCTCTTCACTATTTCAAATTATTAAATTACTTCCCAATTATTTCTAAATTGCTTGAGTTTTTCAGAGTTAAAACATTGATCAACAGTATACTGATTTTTAATGATGAATAAACGTTTTTTTTTTTTTTTTTTTTTTTTTTTTTCTATGGTAATCACACATGAGGCGATTTTTTTTTTTTTTTTTTGAGTCGGTGCGTGATTTACGTTTGCTTGCCTCAACATATATTGTTAACCGAATACATGATCTTTCAATGGATACTGTTCTATATTGAATCCTGTTCGGTTTTGCTCGCAATAATATAAATGATTGCGTTCAAACAATCTTTCTTTTTCTCCTTTTTAAATTCAGTTTTATTAGAGGTATTTCTACTCTACCAGTCATCCAAATTTACCAATTTCTATTTATACAAAAGAAATTCAAGTATTAAATCTTCTAAAATAACAATGACTGAATTACGAGAGTAAATAATGCGCATTATTTTTGAAAAAAAATGTAATAATTCTGAATATATTTTAATGAAAAATTAATAAGAAATTTGGATCATATGATTAAAAAATCTTTACGGGTTCCAAAAAAACATCAAATATAAAATGCATCTTTAAAAAAAATTTTAAAAATTAGTTTTGAGTTGCAGCTGAGATCAATAAAATATCTTCATAGGTTTTAATGAAAAATTAAACATCCAATAAATTATTGAAAAAGACAACTACTCAGCTCTGGTGTCTCAGTTGCAAGATGAATAAAATATGAATAAATTAATATTCATTTTGAATTTTAAAAAATATATAGCAATTTACTTCAGAACCATTACTATCATTGGATAATTCATAACAGAAGAAAATGTAGCGGAATATGTTAGTGGAGAATCGCAGACAACTATGTAGCTGCATTTAAAAAATTATTATCATCTTAAACCCATCCTAGCTTGCAATCAAAAATTGGGAATATTTTCTGGTTCTGTCCAAAGTTTTCAAGAACCCTTTTCATTATAGCTACTTAAAAATAGTGTTTAAGCAAAATAGTGTAAACAGTAAATATGAACTTACTGTATTTTCTTTAAGGAAATTTCTTAAAGCAATTTTTCTGACTATAGTTTACTGTTTATTTCATTTAAAGTAAATGAAACAAACAGGAAATTTATATTAGAACTCTATCCACAAATAAAGGAAATATAAACAAAAATATTAATGAAAATATGCATAAATAAACTCAAATATATTTGTTGAAGATTGTGGCAAAAATGGAGGAAAAATTACCATACTCGTATGAATATTATACTATTTCTATTTTATTATTTTTCCTCAGATAAGAAGGGAGGGGGATGTAGAAATTACCATATTCGTTTGAGTATTACACTCTTAGTATTTCTCTTTTAATATTTCATCCTAATAAGGACGCAAAATGAAGCATAAATTACCATATTCATACGAGCAATTTACAATTACTTCAATGCGCAATATGCTTTCAAAAAAGATTTAATACTTTAAGAGAAGTACTAACTAACCAATACTTTTAAATAAATCGTCAAAGAACAAATATCAAATAGGAAACAATTCATTGAGCAAATCCTTTTTCTCTGGAAGTAAATTTTAAATATTTTCTGCAAGTTATAATAATTTCTTTCAAAATTGAAAGTATCCTACTGATTCAACATTTGTCATGTCTCATTTAATCGAGACCACATGTTTGATTTTTTTTAATTTTATTTTAGAACGTCTTTCCATTTGTTAATACACAACAGACTGCTTCCAGCAAGCTTCATATTACTGCTTTTATGTTCCCTCATAGCATTCGTAGAATGAAATACCGACCGAAAATTGAATGCTGCTTGGAGTAACATTACTCTTAATTATAAAACGAAAATGGGTTCATAATACTAAAGGTGTTTCTAAGTATCTAAGCTAAGGGAAATCGATTCTGACTAAGAAGCGAAGTTTTAGATTTGAATAAATAGGAAGAATGTTGTCATGCTAGTACTCCTATTATGGCTTTTATTATTATACCAGCGAAATTTGAAAGGTAATTTCTATCTCTTATGTATTGATTACAATTGTGCTATCTAAATGGAAATCTTATGACTCAAATAAAGTAAAAACTTAGATAAATTATTCCTCATTGATTTATTGATTCATTCTTTTTTTTTTTTTTTTGTCTATATCTCTATAATTTCAGCCATTCGCCACTTCCCACTTATAGCCAACCAGCGGGTTAAGGCGCATTGTACACAGATGTACAAAATTGTTCGTAGAAAGTAATTTAACGTTTTATTTTCCAACCACGCTATCAAAGAACTTATTTAATAAATGGTGGATCCATATACACTTATATATACCGTATATACCACTTCAGAAACGAGTTGCTTCTTGGATTTGGGTTGGCAGTTGAAAGCTTTTCTGGTTTCCCTCGAAGCGGAAAATAAATGTGGACCAATATCCCCTGAAATCTGCTTTTGTATATAGAGTAATCTGCTTTTATATATAAAGTAATTCACAATCACCTCACATCATGTCAATTAAATTCTGGTTTCTCTATGAATGTATTGGATTTCCAGTGCCTTAATTGTATCTCAATCCATTTGGATTCAAAGCATATTAGCTTGGGTTGGATATTCAACCTTCCATCCAGGGTGGTATTATCAATTAGTCAAAATAGGCAATTGCCTAGGCCTACGCAAATTTTGGAGCCCGAAATTTTTCTTTGTAATAATTTATTGTCAAACTAATTTTGTACTTTCATTTTATTTGCGAGAGTCGACTTTTCGAACATATTCAAGCTAAAATGAAGTATAGTTTAAATTTCAGAATATTATTCCCAATATTTTTTTTTTTTTCAAGTTTCGAACAGATTTGTCACAAATTTTACAGATGAGATACTTTGTATTTAAAAAACTTCAAAAAGGTGCTGTAAATATATATATATATTACCATTTTGTTCAAAATTGCTTACATAATATTTGTACGCAAGATACCGAAACCATTACTCTCGAAAGTGACCTGTAATGTAATGTTTTCTTACTTCAATTTGTCAAAATATTTGTTCATTAAAAATTGCTTATATCGATTTTAAATTAAAATCAGTAATAAATAATGCTTTTGAAAGTATGCATGGTCTCTTACAGAGTTGAATCTAGACCTGCTTCCACCCCACTCCGTGCCAACTTCGAAATTTTTGCAGCTTTAAGTGCCAGCACTCCATTGGCGTGGTGCGAAATAATCGTCAGTGAAATGCTCCCACATTAGGCGTTATATATGTGTTTCAAGGTCGCTGATCAGCGGAAGATTCCAAACGGAAATTTTCTATTGTAAGATAGAATTTAAAAAATGGGATAAACTATTGATTATCGCTGATTTATTAGGGTGCCTCCTCCCTCTCTAAAATTTCAAAGCTGAAACTGTGCTCTATTGACTTAAAATATAATAAATATCCAGAATTGAGATTGATTCGGAAGAGAAAACTGAGGCCTCGAGTTGAGTCGTGTTTATAACTTTCCCATTTGAAATATTAAATAGGATGCTAATTGAAGTATTGCCATTACAAGTATAAAGTGAAGATTTTGTACTTGTAATGCTCATTAGGGATTCTTTCCCTTGGAAAATTCTCCAGGTGAAAATTTGTGGATTCCCTTTTCCATGTTTCTATCATTATGATATTCAAGCTCTAACTGCTTTCGCCTTCCTTGTTAAAGGATATTTTTGTAAGCATACGTCTGTATTAATTTAATGGGAGTGGCAACAGCAACTTCAAATGAAGCGAAAAGTGGCAGATGGCTTATAGAACGTCATCATTACGTGCACCGATTATAAACGGGGTACTTCTGGTTAGTGTCAATCAGCCCGGTAACCCCGATGATTCAAATACCTCTTCAAATGCAAACATGCACAAATGATGAAGGAGGATTTTGTCTTCCTTGTAATTATTTTCCCTTTTAGAATGGAAATATAAAGACGCCGTGAATGTATTTTAATTGCAACTTCAGTGATGAATAAATAAATAAAACTTTTATAAATGTTTAATGTTCCGAATTATAAATCCCCACTCATAAATTTAAAAGTATATTGAGATTTCAGATAACACGTGACATCAAAATGCTTCTTAAGAAAATAGCAAAGCCCTTGCACCAATTTATGCTCTAAAATTTAGATGTTATGACGTGAAACCTGATATAACGAAACCAATTCTAAGTAAATAAATTTTTCCCAAAACAGTGTTTAAAAGCATACTTTTGTTAGCGTACAAAAATGTAGATATCTTTTTTAATTATTTATTAGTATTTAATTCCTGGTGCATTATTAAAAATATTATGGAATTTTGAAACTAATTTTTTTTAATTCACAGACAGATGGCGCAAGAAATAACAAAAAATAAAAATACAATTAAAGTAATCAATTTAAATATAACTAAGTTCTGAAAATATCAAAATAGTGTATTTTCATTGAGATTTCATAAGCGTAATTAATTTTAAAATTCTAGCACATCAGAAAGGGAGTGAACAATCGATTCAAAAATTTCAACTGTACTTTTATAAAACAAATAAAGTAAAATATTTAATAATTTAATAAAAGGTATTTAATAATTTTATTTACTGATATTTATCACTAATAGTCATATTTTTGAAGAGTTTTATTGAATATAGTTATGGAATATATAATTATCATCAATAAAACGCATCAATTAATGATTACTTGAAAGACTATATGAACTTCCTTAAATTAGCAACGTTTATTTTAGTTAGATTCAAGTATTGATTTCTAACTACAAGACGACTATTTCAGGATGTGACATTATAGTTAAAAAAAAATTTAATGGATGTCACATCACGGGAAGTGACATCCCCAAATTTTTCAGCCATACCTTTATGACTCATAATGGAAGCTCACTGTTATGCAACTAGTATCTTGGTATAAAAACTTGAATCGTAGTGTCATTTTATGACAACATATTACAGTCATAAGCCACAACATTTTGCGGCCAGATCTATCTTTCCGATAAAAGTCATCTGTGTTGATAAAAATGTTTTGGCACGTTCGACATTTTGATATAATAATGACAATATACAATAGATTTTCAGCCATATTAGTTGTCGAGCTTGGTTTGCCATTCAAAACCGACTCTTTATCACCAGCAGTCATCGACGTCAACTACAGAGAACATCTCATGAAAGAAAGGCAAGTAATTATTTTGACATTAAGTTAAATAAATTTAATTAAAGACGGAACCATGAAAAAATCTGCTATTCTGCAAATTAAATGGCAAAAAAAAAAAAAATCTTCCTTAAATGAAATAAGAATTTTTTTTTTTTTTTTTTTTTTTTTTTTGCTGTTGACAAAAAAAAAAAAAATAGTTTTTCTACATTTAATCATTCTCTTATCAAAGACATTTAAACTATTGTTTCATTGTTTTAAATGAAAAGAGAAAAATAAAAACGCAATAAACATTTAAAATTTAATCAGTCTTGCTGTTTTTTTATCACAAGAAGTATTTACTGAAAAACGAATTGAATTTTATAAAGTATTTTCTTTCCATTTAAACTGAAAACTTTAAAAGAATGGAGGCTTTAATTTAACAAAACTAACTCTTCTTACTTTATTCAAAAGTTGTTTCTGTTATCTTCTTTAATTAATATAAAGGTGAAATATTATCTGATAACAATGATGCACACTTCGCATCACATTAAAGCGACGGAACTCACGATGCTTAAAGGATTTATGTTTTTAAAAAACAGCTCTTCATTCTGAAACCAAAAACAAACAATTTGCGCCCAGAGAAGAATTGACTTAGAATTAAACAATAGCTCATCTTTTGGAAAGCTGCATTTTTTTTGTCTACTAGTTTAAAAAAATGCACATGCTTTAGAAATCTTTCCAAGAAAATTTTCTTTCGTGAAAGAATGTAATTAACATTTTTTTTGCAAGTAGCAACAAATGCTAGGCTAAGCTACTGCAAACTCATCGGATATGTAAATAATCGTGAAGATAAAAACCAAAAATTTATACTCTTACATTAATTGCTGTCAGACTTCATTATGCTTTTCAACGTGACCAGCCATGTTAATTAAAAATACAAATGAATTTTAATATTTTCTTCAGTCTGATATGGGAAAATTCGAGTTTGTTGAATAAGTTCGACAGTTTCTTTGTAAAACGAGCACGGAAAAGAAAAAAGACTTTTTTTTTCACCTCTCTGAATCTAAACAGCATTAAATAATAAAAAGTAAGCAAAAAAATTAGCCATTACTTAACACAATTATTAAGAGAGTAAAACTGAAGCCTGCAAGGAATTTCGCGTTCTCATCTGTAATTTGAATGGTAAGGTGTTAGAAAGAAAGAAGAGAGATATAAAAAAAAAATTGTACTGGAATATTTTTCGCTTTAATTTTCCGAAACTATTTCTTCTACTGAATTGCTCAATGCTTTTAATGAAAGAGGGCCAGTAAAGTAAAGTACATTGCAATGTTATGCTTTGCAAAGAAAGCAATTTCGGAATTTCTTTCGTTTATTCAAAATATTCCCGAACATATCTTTAAAAATCTTTCTTTCTTTTTTTCATTCATTCATTCATTTTTTAGGTGTTTTTAAACGATCAATTAAACGTGTTGAAAAGAACTTAATCAGATTTTTTTTCCCAAAGTCTTTTGTTCGAGAACCATTTTATAAATTGCCGCGGGTTATTCCACTCCTGGCATTTTTTGATATTTTTTTTTTCTGTCTTTAAGTTTTGGGGGAATTATAAAAATCTCAATGGAAACAATAAAATCTGGGAGGTGTGTAAATAACGAAGATAAAAGGAAAGCCCTTCTCCTCCCCCCTCCCCTGTGTCCTCCAGTTAATTAAACTTCTCAATTAAGAAAATTCAGTTGGAAATGGGTGTCCAAATACAGAAGACAGACGCTTTTTATAATTCTCCTCAACGGTACTTCAAGGATTTTAATTAATTAAATGCAAATGGCGATTTGAAAGATTCCTTTCAACTAGATTAACTGCTATGGATATGAAAGCCTATTCAGTGAAGTGGATTAGAAGATATTTTTTCCCCGTATTTTTTGTGTGCCCTGCACCCCAAGCAAATTAAACACTCCGGTTAATGGTCACTTTGTTCGATAGGTTCGACCTGAATTCAACTGCTTGGTCATAGGTTCACGCTTACTTTTAAATTAGAAACAAGGAAGGCGTTTCTCGAGGAACTCATTGTAACAATCCTTTTGTTTAAACGAGTACAGGAGTTCAAGGTTGTAAATCGTTACAATTTTTTTCCAAGTCAAAGTAGAAAAAATAATTAAACTAGGATAAATTGTTTGCTGGAATAATTACAAACCTTTTAAACCTCTAAATTGCATTGGAAATTATTTTGTTTTAATGAAAGAAAGGTTGCGTTTCAGCTTGAGTTTTTATTTGTGGTGGGAAGAATAAAATGTGTCACATTTTTATTTAGCACTTACGTTACATAGCAAGGATGTCTATTTTCATCTTCTTTTACGATTTTTGTCGAATCTGAAGCAAAAAGACTTATGTTTCTTTTAAATCTCAAAGGGCAAAAACAACATATCATGAAATTGAATCAACGACCAGTTAGATTAGGATTGAAATCCCAATTTAATTGATTATTATTAAAATATTTGAGAAGAAATTAAATAAATTCCATTTACTTTTTGAGAAAGAAGTATTGCAAATGTGAAAATCATGAGAAAAAAATATTTCGCTTTTTACTTTCTCTTGTATGAAATATAGAGAAAGTTTTCGAACTCAAGATTTTAACGAATCTCCACGTTTCAGACCTTCCAGAATTCGGAAAATACACTTTTAGCGTTATGTCTGTCTGTGAACACGATAACTCAACAAAAACTTGAACTAGATGGATGAAATTTAGTATGTGGAATTCTGACTACATTTGCAGATTTCTATCAAATTTTGAGCTAAAGCCATTATCAAAAAGTTTGTCTATCTAGCTGTTTGAGTACAAAGGAGCGCTATAGCTGCATAACGATAAGTACTAGGTAGATAAATTTTGGTGCATTGATTTAGCATCTAAAATATAGTTACTTATCCAATTTTGAACCAAATCCGTCAAACATTTGACCGTCTGTCAGTCTGCTAGCTTGCATATAAACACAATGGCTTATACAATATTAATGAAATTCGATATGTAATCTTGTGACTGCAACTGTAGTTTGGTGTCCAATTTTGGAGTCAATCGGCCTGCAAAAAGACATCAAAATGCGTTTTCTCGTGATCGATTCACTAAAAATGCTAGATTCACGGCCATGTTATTCTCCAATTCTATCCAAAATATTCGAGGCCTTATTCGAAGAGAGAGATGAGCCTTTTATAGGATTATAGTATGTGATAATGTTTTCGGGAGGGATACTCCCTCGGTGGATCTCTTTTTTTTTTTTTTTTTCAAATTTATCTTAAGGGGGGAAAAAACTACTGAATTAAAAAAATTTAAATCAATCATTTTATTTACAATTTTTGAAGCATTTTCCGTTTTAAACTGCCTTATAATGGCGACATTTACTGCCAGAATT